>NC_090646.1:270336014-270651848 GCF_040937935.1 Hyperolius riggenbachi | reverse complement strand
GGAACTGCCCACTTTCTTCCTGCCTTCCAGGTGATGGCGCGCAGCATCATCGTCGCGTGACATTGGTCTCCGACTTCGCGTCGCTCACTGTGCTTCCGCTAATCAGGAAGCGCAGAGCGGTGGAGAAGGCAGTGACCAGTGACTATGGCGCTGCGTAGCATCGCCTGGAACGCAAGAAAAAGGTGAGTAATTCCTCCCCGCCCGCTTCTGTTTGCCGCTGCTAATTTGGAGGGGGTAAGCGCCAGAAGGAGGAGACCCAGGTGAGGGAGGTGGGGGTTCTGGCCCCCCTCCCAACCTCTGTCCCTCTTTTTGTGTTGGTTCCTCCTCCTGTGGGTTCGGGTGGCTGGGGGACGGGCGGGCAGCAGCTAGCCTAGGGGGGGGGGGGGGCGTATGCCCCATTTTTCCCAATGAGCAGATGCCCATGCCTGCCGTGCTAAAGTTCTGCATAGTTTATGGTCTGGATACTATCTGCACAAAGAGTTAGTATGGTCCACCAATATATTGTCATGGGTTTTCTCTGCGCAATCCATTTTCCTTCCACCGCCCAAAAAAACACTGATAAATTAAATGGTTGCCCACCAAATTAGCTTTGGACTATAGCATGGACTATTGCTATGGAAAGGATTAAACTGTGAGCTCCTATGAAGCACTAGGGCTCTGCACAATAACAAACATACAATAAAAAGTAGCACATATTTTTCTCTTATTTTGCAAAAAGTCGCACAGTTTTTACCAATCTTTTTTAATGCATAATCATTCCTACTATGGGAGGATTAATGAAATGCAAATAGTTTCTCTTTTGCATTCAAATTTCATGTAGATTTTATACAGCTTAAAACAGAATAACTTCCTGTCAATTTCTATTGGTCTACATTCAAGCTGCATAACATTTATATGAAATTTAAATGTTAGGAGTAATTATTTGTGTCTCATTGATCGGGATGATCCTCCTCCAGCGCTGAAACATAACCCTGATTGGCCAGTTACCAGCACACATAGCAGTGAATGCATGTATGACACAGTGACTGGTGCTGCAGCTGACAGAACCTGCGGCTCTCTCCACTAAAGAATTTATGCTTCAGTACCAAGAGCACTTCTCAACAGACCATGAGTAAGCAGTGACATTTTCCAGCTCTTCAAAACAGATTTTTTAGTTTTCTGGAAAGCTCCCTTTCTTTTTCTGTGGACACTGAAGCAACATGAGTCCTTTAATAATGACAAGATGTGGGGTGCTGTGAGGTTTTTGGATGCTGTATTTTTTTGCATTAAATACATAGTTGGTAACTGCTCCTATATCTCAGCTATGCACATATGGCAGTAATGAATCTGTGAATGAAAATAATACCTCAGGGATGAGCTCAGTCCCACCAGCAAATGCAGCGCCGTTGATTTTTGCAATCTCAACTTCTTCTGCTTTCTGTAATAGGGAAAAAGACAAAACATTGTTTTTACTTGCTCCATATTTGTCTCTGTGAAGAAGAAATTCGTGTTTCCCTCTAATCCCGAAAACAGGCAGACACGGAAGATGTAAGGAATTCTGTCACTTCTTCAGATTCCACATTCCTCATACCTAACTAATGCCAACACGCACCCAGCAACAAAATGACTTTCCACAACCAAATAGTATGCAGCAGCTGTGCTCTAACTTTGAGACTAAAACCAAAACACGCCCTGTTGTCTGCAATAAGCCCTAAAGACAGCACAGCTCGCCAATTGAGCTGATTGAGCAAATTCAAGGTCTAGCTCCAGCTATAGATATCATGTAACAGTTCAGTTACCTGAGTGCTCAAATCTTACCTAAGGCTTCGGCAGCTAAAAATTCTATCTTTAAGGGGACCTTAATTGAGAGGGATATGGTTGTTTCCTTTTAAACAATACCAGTTGCTTGGCAGTCCTGCAAATCTCTTTGGCTGCAGTAGTGGCTGAATCACACACCTGAAACAAGCATGCAGCTAATCCCATCTGACATTAGTCAGAGCACCTTATCTGCACGCTTGTTCAAGGGCTGTGGCTGAAAGTATTAGAGACACAGGATCAGCAGGAGAGTCAACCAACTGGTATTATTTTAAAAGGAAAAAATCCATATCCTTCTCAGTTTAGGTTCCCTTTAAAGAGAATCTGTATTGTTAAAATCGCACAAAAGTAAACATACCAGTGCGTTAGGGGACATCTCCTATTACCCTCTGTCACAATTTCGCCGCTCCTCGCCGCATTAAAAGTGGTTAAAAACAGTTTTAAAAAGTTTGTTTATAAACAAACAAAATGGCCACCAAAACAGGAAGTAGGTTGATGTACAGCATGTCCACACATAGAAAATACATTCATACACAAGCAGGCTGTATACACCCTTCCTTTTGTATCTCAAGAGATCATTATACACAGGCAGTGTGCATAGAGGGGCCAGGAGGGGGGAGATGCATCACAGAACCACAACACTGAAGAACTTGGCAGCCTTCCAGACACAGGCTGACAAATCTGACAAAAGAGAGATAAGTTGATTTATTACAGAGATGGTGATAGTAGAACGTGCTGCAGTAAGCCAGAACACATTAGAATAGCTTTTGGAACTTGTAGGATGATAAAAAACAGGATGTAATTTTTGTTACGGAGTCTCTTTAAGTTTTAATCAAAACTATAAACTATTTGATAGACAGACAGAAACAGGAATCTGTGGGCAGGGCCGGCCTTAGGTTTCACAGCGCCCTGAGCGAAACCTGATTTTTGTGCCCCTCCCCCGCACTTCATCCTCTTCCCACGTGCATATACACACACGCACGCATGTATACACACACACAGGCCCATATACAATTCCCCTTTTCTCCTGAGATATCTCCAAGGACAGTGGTTCCCAACCTTTTTGACGTTGTGACACATCACGCCAAATGCTCAGATCTCTGTGACATGTCACATATGTATAATAGAAAAAATACTATTAATAACCACGAATGGATTCCATTATCCTGAATATACTTAATAATGAAGGCTAGAACCTTTCAGGAATATTAATAAAAACAATCAATGGGACAGTTAGCCGCCTCCCCCCCATTTAGAATGATAGCACAGCACTGACAATTTGCACCACGCATTCTAGCCGCAGTGCTCCCCGCCCCCCAATGCCCTCAGACTCAGTATAGGTAGGTAGCCAGGTATAGGTGCCCCTAGTATAGGATCTCATGTGTAGGTGCCCTCAATATAGGTTGCCAAGCATAGGTGCCTCCAGTATAGGAAGTCAGTTGAAGGTCTCCATCCCCCCATAGGTAGCCAGGTATAGGTGCCTCCAGTATAGGTAGCCAGGTGTTGGAGCCCTCAGTAAAGGTAGCCAGCTATAGGTGCCTGCAGTATAGGAAATCAGGTGTAGGTGCCCTCAGTATAGGCAACCAGCTATAGGCGCCCCCTTGGAAGCTGGCGCCCTGAGCGACCGCTCCGGTCGCTCATATCAAAGGCTGGCTATGTCTGTGGGAGGGGCTGTTTATTGGATCGCATCATCTTGCTATTCAGTATGTAAGGGGAAAGGCACAGTGTAAATCTCTTAAAGACTGCAGACCATAGCAGTGAAAGTCTGTGTGCATTAAATCCCCAGTGTGTGGGCTCCTGACATGGCACATTGAGGCCTGGAACCCACTATGAGCGCTTTTCTAAGCGCTTTGTGATTTGAAAATCTCTTGCTAATGTAATGCTATGGGTGTGATCCCACTTGAGAGATGTGATTTTACAAAAATCCCCCATAGCATTGCATTAGCTACAGCCTTTTCAAATCATTAGTGCTTAGAAAAGGCTGCTAGTGGGTTTAAGCCCTAAGGGCTCTTTTCCACTATGAAATGCGATCGCGGTTGCGTTTCAATTTCCACCATGTGATTGAGCTACTATACTCATAGTACAGGTCAATCGCATACAAAATGCGGCAGGACGACGATTACGCTTTGGCCAAAATCACATCGCAATCGGATCGCACTAATGGAAATTGCTGCTGCAGTTTCCATTAGTTTAATGTACCTTGCGATATGTGATCAGAATCAAATCGCAAATCGCAGGGTAGTGGAAAAAGGCCCTAAGAGTGATTTATTTGACATGAGCTAGTCAAGGAGCTTGGTCAAGGAGCTTGAACAAGGATAAAAACCAGCTCTGCAACCAAGTGCTGACACAACTCCAAAAACATTTGTGAATAAAGTAGAGCTTTAAAGCACACAAAGTGAGAGGAATATGAAGGTTAACATTTATTTCCTTTTAAAAAATGCAAATTGCCTGGTTGTCCTGCTGATCCTCTGCCTCTAATGCTTTTAGCCACAGACCCTGTACAAGCATATGCAGATCAGGTGTTTGTGGCTGAAGTTTGTCTGGATTAGCTGCATGTTTGATTCAGATGTATAATTCTGGACCATTTTACACTAGTAGCATTTTGCAATACGATTCCTATCGCTTGCAGATTGCAAAATGCTAGGTGCATAAAAACAAATGGAATCCATGGTGAACATTTCCAATAGTACAATGTGTTTGCATCGTGATTTTTCCTGATCGCCGCCCTGCTGCATTTTTCATGCGCTTGAACTCTTGTACAAAATACAGGAGCACAAGAAAATCGAGCTGCTATTTGATTTTCCAGCGATACTGTAATTCAAAATATTTTCCTGTTGGAAATCACAAATGCACCACAATCATGCCATTCCCTCACATAACGAAGGTCCTACCCCTGAAGACGGCGAGAAGCCAAAACTAGTTGGGACGAGTGTGGGCAGCTCTTGCAGAGTGCCAGGTAGAAGGATCTAGTACCACTTAGGTGGGAAGCGCAACACACCAGGGAGGGTCCTAAGTGGATTAGGACCTTTGTTATGTGAGTGTACCCTTCATTATTGTGGCAGATTTTAGTATAAATAAAGTGGATATGGACACTGTAACCCATTAAGAGAATCTCTCTTTTATTTCCCGCACTATGAGAGTGCGTATACAGGTTGTGACATTACCACGGAGGGATCTCTAGAGTGGAGTGTGCTGTTGCTATTGGAAAATCTGACCACCAGCACTGTGGCATACTACCATATGTATCCTTATTGGATACAAGGATATATCCAGCTGTGGCAGCGGTGACACTGTGGTTCAATACAAGAGACCTTAAGTGGTATTGCCGGGACGCCTCTGGTTGCCTTTTTTTAGTCAACACATTTAGATTTGTATTCAGTAGAAAGGTTTACAGTGCTTGTCAAGTATTGTTAGTGCCAATGTTGTGAAGAATTTCCTTTCCTTCTGTACCAATGAAGCTGAGGTTCCTCAACACTATGTAAAAAAAAATAAAAAATAAATAACAAGGAGTAACAAAAATTCAGGTTGAATAGCAGTCCCAATTATTGAACTGAACATCTTCACGAATTCTGACTGGATCTTGAGCATACCAGTGGCTTTTACATACTCTTGAAAGTATTTGAAAAGGAGAAGGAAGATTCTCCCTGACAGCATACTAAAAAAGCAGAAACGTGTAAACCACTTATACATATGTAAACTACACCTGGGCAACTTCAGAAAGGTTCCTTCTGTACCCTAATTATCATTCATATATCTGGATGCACTTTAAGGACAACTGAAGTGAGAGGGATGTGGAGGCTGCCATATTTATCTCTTTTTAACCACTTAAGGACCGGCTAATGTTGGCTAATCTGTGCTGCATGGGCTCTCCAGCCCACAGCACAGATCCTGTTGCAGACAGGGCGATCAGACTTCCCCCCTTTTTTTCCCCACTAGGGGGATGTCCTGCTGGGGGGGTCTGATCGCTGCCGGCTGTATGTGTTTAGCGGGGGGGGGGGTCTCCTCAAAGCCCCCCTCCGCAGCGATTCCCAGCCTCCCTCTCTTTCCCTCCCTCCCCTCCTCTCTCTGGGCGGCACAGGACAGCGATCCAGCCTATCAGATGCCGGCGATCCCCGGCAAATCAGAGGCCGGGGATCACAATCTCCTTTACGGCGCTGCAGCGCCGTATGATGTAAACACAGGGGATTTCTTCCCCGTGTGTTTACATTTAGCCTGCGAGCCGCAACCGGAGGCTCACAAGCTGTTCACGGAGACACCCTCTGTGAACTGACATGGAAATCCACGTACGACCAACCGCCGCCTATTGGCGTTAGGCGGTCGTTAAGTGGTTAAACAATAAACTGGTATTGTTTAACCACTTAACGGCCGCCTAACGCCACCCTGCTAATCATTTGTCTCTAATACTTTTACCCATAGACCCTGAACAAGCATGCAGCAAATCATGTGTTTCTGACATTAAGCCTCATCTACACGGGTAGATGAGGCTGCGATCCGGCGGCTCGATTAGCCCGTGCGCTGCATTCGATTCCCGGCTCCACCCCGCTGGCGCCGCTTATCTTCCTGCCATTGTCCCCTCGCGGGGAGCGAGCAGGGAATCGGCGGTGCGGAGATCCGTCCTGTCGGATCTTATCAATCGAGCCGCATCAGCGGCTCGATTGATAAGGAGCATCGCGGCCGCATCTACTCGTGTAGATGCGGCTTTATTGTCCATACACATACAATCCAATCTGGACTCGAACCTTCTGTGATGAATTTCAGCTTTTATTTGCTTTTCAACAGCGGTTATACAGCAACAAGAAAGCATTATTGTCAGTTCTGACAAGATTAGCTACATGCTTGTTCCTGGTGTGATTCACACACTTCTGCAGCTAAATATTTCAGCAGGGCTGCCAGGCAACTGATATCGCTTAATCAGGGTCTGTATTGATAAATATGCCCTGGGGGGGTGTACTCACCTTGGGAGTGGGAAGCCTCTGGATCCTATCGAGGCATCCCCTGTCCTCCTCTGTCCCACGGCGGCAGCGATAGAGCTCCCGAATGGCGGCCGTGTAAATATTTACCTTCCCGGCTCCAGCGCAGGCACAGTAGCGGATCTTGGCTTCGAAAAAAAAAAGGCGGAAATAGCCGATCCCAGTCGGGTCCGCTCTACTGCACAAGCGCAAGTCTCCTCCGTCTGCTCAGTAGAGCGAACCCGACTGAGATCAGCTATTTCTGCCTATTTCCGAGCGGAGAGCCGCAACTGCACCCCCGCTGGAACAGAGAAAGGTAGTAAACATTACACAGCCTGACAAATTGTCAGCTGTGCATTCCGTGGGCCAGAGCGAGACCACCGTGGCCTCGATAGGATCCAGAGGCTTCCCCCTCCCGAGACGAGTACCCCCAGGGGCATTTTCTTTTTGTACAGAGTCTATTTAAAAGGAAATAAATATGGTAGCCTCCATATTCTACTCAATTCAGTTGTCCTTTAATGGTTGTTTAAAGGAGCTCTATCAAGTGTAACATTTAAATTGCATAGATATTAGATGTACATTTTGTCCAAGAGTAAAATTCACTGTTAGTTACCTTTATCCTATGTCGTTCTCACTTACAGTAGGTAGTAAAAATCTGACAGTTCTGAGTAGTCAATTTTCTTCATGGGGGATGCTCAAGGTTCTCTTTATTTTTAAAAACACTTACTAAAAGGCAGTTGTTACGTCCAACTGCGAAAATAGTGTGCAAATGAGTAGGGTGGCTGTAAAAAAAATAAGGGAGGTACTGAGAATCCCCCATGAAAAGATTGATTAGTCCAAAACCTGTCATATTGGTCTGATTTGTATTACCTATTGAAAGTGAGAGCGACAGGATAAAAGTAGTTTACAGTGCATTTTACTCTTGGACAAATGTATATCTAATAGGTTTGAAATCTAGATTTTACAATTTGTTTGTGCTAGCACTCCTTAAGGCTGGTTTCACATATGGTGCAGTGCGATGGTCCTGAGGCAGGGGAGCCAAGGGCAGGACAATCGCACCGCACCATTTACGTGTGCGCAGAGTGCGCCATCAGGCAAATATGCATAGCTCTGCTCCCCAAACAGTAACATTCTCCCTGCTGGACAGGAAGTACATCATTGTCCTTTGCCCAATCATGCGCACCACACCACATCAATCTAAATAGATTGTTGTGGTGCAATAGAATCCAGTGCAAATTTCTGAGACGCAGTACAGCTCACACCACTCAGCAACGCACTGCAGTCTGCCTCCCCTGCGTCTATATAACCACTTGCGTTGCCATGCTCATAGAGACTAATGGTCACCCCCCTGGGGGGGCAGGGCAATATACTGCGACACAGTATGTGCGAGTATGTGTAAGTGCATCCACAGTAAGACACATACCTGAATGGAGATGAAGATAGAGACTAACCCTACCTGAAGTTGCCCATGAAGTAAAAGTGGCTTACATATGTATAATGATGATCTGGTGTCTAGTCCAGTTTCATTGATCAAGAGATTCATTGCCTTGCTTTTCATATATGAATGTAAAATCAAAGAAACTCAACAACTTTAATTTGTAGGATCTGATTAAAATTAACTAGAATCCTGAACTGCCATATACACAGATGATTTATTTTCCTGCACTTACCTCTGTAAATACCAGAACTCTATTTTGTTCTTTCTTGAATGGGAATGGCAGCTGAAGATGACCTACGAAGGGCTCCACTTTTTTCTAAATGTAAAACATACTACTATTAGGATAACATGGAGTAGAGCAAGGCCTGAAGTCAACTTAGTTTCCCCCAAAAAAGTGGGGACACTAAAATTTGCAAGTTGAAACTGAAAAACAGTTTTGAAATATATGCTAATTTTTTATTTAATGCCTGCTTCAAAAAGTTGGTAGAGGGGTATATATTTCAACTTTTTTTTATTTATTTTTTTTACATCGGATCTGTCCTTTACGGTTTTTAATGGGTAACAAGTCTAGACTGAAACCAGGACAGTTTAGTTTGCTGAAAAGAGATGATCTGGATCAAAGCATGTTATTTCAGCTTGCGGCAATGCTATGCTGTGCGGCCCGCGTAATGGCAATTCGGGGCTCCGGCAGCTGCCAGACCCTGAATTACATCTCTCTCCGAGGGAGTTTAGCGGCAGCAGGGAGAACCGTCATTCGGCTGGCCCTGCGCCGAATGGCCCGTCGTTAAAACAATATGTACTCCTTGATGGTTCTGCTCTTTAACCACTAGGATACAGCATTCAAGATTTGAGGACTATGATTCAGCAGACCAAAGGTTCCTCAAGAATAAAGGTAACTCAGCCGAAAGCTTAGGGTAGGAACACACTAGGCAGAATCGCATATGTGTTTTCCATAGCACATAGTGAAAAAAGCATATGCGATTCTGCCTAGTGTGTTCCTACCCTTACTCATTTTCTTTTAAAGAGTACTCCCAGTGTAAAAAGGATCAGCGGGTGGTAGGGTTAACTACTCACCCACTGGTCCATGATTATTTAATGACAGAAACTCCGCCCTCCATGAAACAGCTGCCAACGTTTTTTTTCCTACAGTACTCTGAAGCTCTGTGGCCACCCCTATATGCTTGCAGCGGCTTGCCCCAGCTTGTCAGCTGTAACCTAATTGGTGGCAGCAAAGCTGGGGATGGGCCGCAGCAAACATGTAGGGGTGGCCCCAGAGCAATGGAAGACTTTGGGAAACATGGCCGCAGCTGCCTTATGCTGGGTATACGCCATGACATTTTTTTTGGCAAATAAATGGCTCGATAGATAATTTCCGAAAGGTCCAATCTGATTCCCATTGTTTTTCTGATTGATTTCCTCATAAAAGTGAATGGAAAAAGATCGGCCAGTAAATCTGCTGAAAGAACTCCTCATGTATTTCTGTGATTCATGTATTACGGGCAAGTGGGTGAGTGATTAACCCTACAAAAGAACAATACAAATAGAATAAAAAAAAGAGCTCAACTTGTTACCATAAAAATCAAATTTCAACAGCAACTGTTCGGAGTATATTAAGTGATAAAGATCCTAATCCTGAATTCAAAACTTTCAAAACTATTTCTGCTGTTATGGTTTGGAGTTATCACATACCTTAGGAGCACTGGCCCTTTATTAGTCATTGCCAAACAGTTGCATGCTGGGGGGTTCTTTTTATCTATAATATATTCCTCCTCTTCCCTTTATTTCCCTGCCTAGCTGCATAGCTGAAACATGATCCTATGTTCACTTGTGTTTACAAGCAAGGCTGAGGTGACTCAGCGATTGGAGGAGAAAAAAAAAAAGTAAAGGGAAGAAATTACATCGTATTTAGCCTCAAACTGTGGGCAAAAGACATGGTTCCCACCAGGAACAGAATTCTCTTTATTTACTATATAAAATTCCCTGAAATCAAAACGTGGACAGCACAATACATGTTATGTAAGTAGATCAAGTAATTATCTACTTATATATGTGTTTTTTTTCCATGGCATAGTATTGCTAATCCTTCTGCTTTAAGCCAGTACATTGTTGAAATCTAACATAGAACTTACCTTTTTTTCCAGCTTCATGTCCAGTGTCAGTTGGATATACACATCCTGATTTGGGCATGTAAAATCTAAAGTTTGGAAAGTTTTTAGCATTTTTACAGCAGCTTCTGGTTCCACATTTGGTTTGGGATAGTAACGAACCAAATAAACATCATCAACAGGTTTCCTGTCTTTTCTCCTTTCGTATAACTCCTCTTTCGATAACAGTACTCTGTTTGGCTTTTCCTGTACATTTTTGGCAGATCTAAAGACAACAGGAACACATTAGAGCACTGAAATCTTAGAAGCCATTAAAGTGGAACTCTAGGTTAACAAAAAGTCACTTGTAATTAAAACAATGCTGGGAAAACTAGGTGCGCTGCGGATTCCTCTCCTTCGCCCCTCCCTCCCGAGTTGCGAGTGGAGGGGATTTGAAACTCACCTCAGTGCCGATTCCAACATCGCATTTCCATGGAAACGGCATTATACTGACGTATTACACGCTGGCAATGTCTTAATGGCGAGTCGTGTGACACCATGTTGCCATGGAGATGAAGCTGGAATCAGAGCTGGTGAGTTTTAAGTTCCCTGCTTGCCGCCTGCTCACACTCTGCAAGGAGGGAGGTGGAAATTTTTGAGGAATGTGGTCCAGGGTCCGCAGCATGTGGCCTGGGGCGTGAAAAGTTTACCCAGCCCTGAATTAAAACAAACAAAAACAATACATGCCTCCTTCCTCATTTGTCTCCTAAGGGTCTCAGAGCATTGCAGAGAAGACAGATGAAAAGTGAGAAGAAAATAGAAGCCAACAGAACCCTGTCTATGAGAGAAATTTTCTGCATATTCCATGGCGCTGTGCAAAGTAAGAAACAAACGTGGGGTACAAAATAATAACAGACAATGGTAATATGTTGGATTATTCATGCTATACAAAAGTAGCTGTTCTCTATCCATCAAAAGAAACAGAACCAACTTAAAGGAACACTATCAATTAAAATGACTTTTTTTTGTTAATACTCTATATTAGGGTACACATTACCACTAGTGCTAGGGGCGCTTTATTTATTCACCCAGTTCTCTCTCCCTGCTTAAAAATAACCCTTCATTCCTCACACAGCTCACAAATATACTTCACTGTCACAGCATACAGGAGAAATGAGGAGGAGGAGGCTGATCTGAGGTAACATATAGCTAGATGTGCTGTAATGTAACTAGCAGGTCGATGTGTATACACTATTCCTGACTGACTGGCTTATTTGTGACTTTTCACTCCAGGCTGCATCTACTTTGTAGGCTGTTATATGGTGCAGTGCTGAGAGGGAGAGATGCTGTTTACAAAGGCATTATTAGGATCTTTATCAATCAGAGAAGCAAAGATAATAAATGCACATTACTGGAATATTTAACCCCTTGCCACCATCTGAATAAGATTCTTTCAACAAGGTGATTATTAAACTGTACACTGAAGAGTTGATAGCAAAACCCCCTGTGAAGGAACATGGTCTAGCCTTCTAAGAGCCTGAGGGCCCTTTTCCACCAGCGCGTTTGCGCTGGCTGAATCGCAAAACCGCAAACCGCTAGCGATTTTACAATCGCTACGGTTTGCTTTTTAACATAGGAATCGCGGTAGGTCATTTCCACTACCGCGATTCGCTTTTGTCGGGAACGCGAACGCGCGGCGGAGCGATAATTGCCGCGATTTTGCTATGTAGTGCATAGCATAGCAAAATCGTGGCCGCAAACGGGGGAATCGCCGGTTTTGCGATTCAGCAATCGCTAGCGTACAGCATGAACGCTAGCGATTGCAGGTGGAAAAGGGCCCTGACACTTTTGTATCTAAAACTGATGGAGGATTTTAGAGCAGAGAGGCAGAGCTGTGTGAGGAAGCAAATTGCTTCTGGCACTTGTAGTAATGTGTGCCCTAACATACAGCATTAAACATTAAGCATTAAAGTTGTTTAATCAATAGTATTACTTTAAAAGGAGTTATCAGGCAATCTAAAGAAAATAAGTGCTACTTACCCGCGGCTTCCTCCAGCCCCAAGCTCCCAGCATGTCCCTCGCAGCAGCTCTCCCTTCAGCCGTTCGCCGCAGCTCGCTCCCAGTCCCCAGCAATGACGTCAGCCCGACCTCCAGGTTGGCCTGTACTGCGCCTGCGCGAGCGGCGCTGTCAATCACCGCCACGTGGGCCGGAGCGGACTACGCAGGCGCAGTACTTCTGCACCTGCGCACTCCGCTCCGGCCCACTTGGCGGTGATTGACAGCGCCGCTCACGCAGGCGCAGTACAGGCCGACCTGGAGGTCGGGCTGACGTCATCGCCGGGGACCGGGAGCAAGCTGCGGCAAACGGTTGAAGGGAGAGCTGCGGCGAGGGACGTGCTGGGAGCTTGGGGCTGGAGGAAGCCCCAGGTAAGTAGCACTTATTTTCTTTAGATTGCCTGATAATTCCTTTAACCACTTGAGGACCTAGGGCTTTACCCCCCTTAAGGACCGGCCACTTTTTTTCCATTCAGACCACTGCAGCTTTCACGGTTTATTGCTCGCTCATACAACCTACCACCTAAATGAATTTTGGCTCCTTTTCTTGTCACTAATAAAGCTTTCTTTTGGTGCTATTTGATTGCTCCTGCGATTTTTACTTTTTATTATATTCATCAAAAAAGACATGAATTTTGGCAAAAAAATGATTTTTTTTAACTTTCTGTGCTGACATTTTTCAAATAAAGTAAAATTTCTGTATACATGCAGCGCGAAAAATGTGGACAAACATGTTTTTGATAGTATAAATACCCCCCAAATGACCCCATTTTGGAAAGAAGACATCCCAAAGTATTCACTGAGAGGCATAGTGAGTTCATAGAAGATATGAGAGGCATAGTGAGTTCATATTCTAACTTGCGACAAAAAAAAATGAAATCTGCCACGGACTCACCATGCCCCTCTCTGAATACCTTGAAGTGTCTACTTTCCAAAATGGGGTCATTTGTGGGGTGTGTTTACTGTCCTCGCATTTTGGGGGGTGCCAATTTGTAAGCACCCCTGTAAAGCCTAAAGGTGCTCATTGGACTTTGGGCCCCTTAGCGCAGTTAGGCTGCAAAAAAGTGCCACACGTGGTATTGCCGTACTCAGGAGAAGTAGTATAATGTGTTTTGGGGTGTATTTTTACACATACCGATGCTGGGTGGGAGAAATATCTCTGTAAATGACAATTTTTTTATTTTTTTTTACACACAATTGTCCATTTACAGAGATCTTTCTCCCACTCAGCATGGGTATGTGTATAAATACACCCCAAAACACATTATACTACTTCTCCTGAGTACGGCGATACCACGTGTGGCACTTTTTTGCACCCTAACTGCGCTAAGGGGCCCAAAGTCCAATGAGTACCTTTAGGATTTCACAGGTCATTTTGAGAAATTTCGTTTCAAGACTACTCCTCACGGTTTAGGGCCCCTAAAATGCCAGGGCAGTATAGGAACCCCACAAATAACCCCATTTTAGAAAGAAGACACCCCAAGGTATTCCGTTAGTAGTACGGTGAGTTCATAGAAGATTTTATTTTTTGTCACAAGTTAGCGGAAAATGACACTTTGTGAAAAAAAACAATAAAAATCAATTTCCGCTAACTTGTGACAAAAAATAAAATCTTCTATGAACTCACCGTACTACTAACAGAATACCTTGGGGTGTCTTCTTTCTAAAATGGAGTCATTTGTGGGGTTCCTATACTGTCCTGGCATTTTAGGGGCCCTAAACCGTGAGGAGTAGTCTTGAAACAAAATTTCTCAAAATGACCTGTGAAATCCTAAAGGTACTCATTGGACTTTGGGCCCCTTAGCGCAGTTAGGGTGCAAAAAAGTGCCACACATGTGGTATCGCCGTACTCGGGAGAAGTAGTACAATGTGTTTTGGGGTGTATTTTTACACATACCCATACTGGGTGGGAGAAATAACTCTGTATATGGACAATTGTGTGTAAAAAAAATCAAAAGATTGTCATTTACAGAGGTATTTCTCCCACCCAGCATGGGTATGTGTAAAAATACACCCCAAAACACATTATACTACTTCTCCCGAGTACGGCGATACCACATGATTGGCACTTTTTTGCAGCCTAACTGCGCTAAGGGGCCCAAAGTCCAATGAGTACCTTTAGGATTTCACAGGTCATTTTTGTTTCAAGACTACTCCTCACGGTTTAGGGCCCCTAAAATGCCAGGGCAGTATAAGAACCCCACTAATGACCCCATTTTAGAAAGAAGACACCCCAAGGTATTCCGTTAGGAGTATGGTGAGTTCATAGAAGTTTTTATTTTTTTGTCACAAATTAGCGGAAATTGATTTTAATTGTTTTTTTTTTAACAAAGTGTCATTTTCCGCTAACTTGTGACAAAAAATAAAATCTTCTATGAACTCACCATACTCCTAACGGAATACCTTTGGGTGTCTTCTTTCTAGAATGGGGTCATTTGTGGGGTTCCTATACTGCCCTGGCATTTTAGGGGCCCTAAACCGTGAGGAGTAGTCTTGAAACCAACAATGTCGCAAAATGACCTGTGAAATCCTAAAGGTACTCATTGGACTTTGGGCCCCTTAGCGTACTTAGGGTGTAAAAAAGTGCCACATATGTGGTACCGCCGTACTCAGGAGAAGTAGTATAATGCGTTTGGGGTGTATTTTTACACATACCCATGCTGGGTGGGAGAAATATCGCTGTACTCAGGAGAAGTAGTATAATGTGTTTTGGGGTGTATTTTTACACATACCCATGCTGGGTGGGAGAAATCTCTCTGTAAATGGACAATTGTGTGTAAAAAAAAAATCAAACAATTGTCATTTACAATTGTTTGATTTTTTTTTACACACAATTGTCCATTTACAGAGAGATTTCTCCCACCCAGCATGGGTATGTGTAAAAATACACCCCAAAACACATTATACTACTTCTCCTGAGTACAGCGATACCACGTGTGACACTTTTTTGCAGCTTAGGTGCGCTAAGGGGCCCAACGTCCTAATCACAGGTCATTTTGAGGCATTTGTTTTCTAGACTACTCCTCACGGTTTAGGGCCCCTAAAATGCCAGGGCAGTATAGGAACCCCACAAGTGACCCCATTTTAGACAGAAGACACCCAAGGTATTCCGTTAGGTGTATGGCGAGTTCATAGAAGATTTTATTTTTTGTCACAAGTTTGTGAAAAATGACACTTTGTGAAAAAAAAAAAAATCAATTTCCGCTAACTTTTGACAAAAAATAAAATCTTCTATGAACTCGTCATACACCTAACAGAATACATTGGGTTGTCTTTTTTCTAAAATGGGATCAGTTTCTGGGGTTCCTATACCGCCCTGGCATTTTACGGGCCCAAAACCGTGAGTAGTCTGGAAACCAAATGTCTCAAAATGACTGTTCAGGGGTATAAGCATCTGAAAATTTTGATGACAGGTGGTCTATGAGGGGCGAATTTTGTGGAACCGGTCATAAGCAGGGTGGCCTTTTAGATGACAGGTTGTATTGGGTCTGATCTGATGGATAGGAGTGCTAGGGGATGACAGGAGGTGATTGATGGGTGTCTCAGGGGGTGGTTAGAGGGGAAAATAGATGCAATCAATGCACTGGGGAGGTGATCGGAAGGGGGTCTGAGGGGGATCTGAGGGTTTGGCCGAGTGATCAGGAGCCCACACGGGGCAAATTAGGGCCTGATCTGATGGGTAGGTGTGCTAGGGGGTGACAGGAGGTGATTGATGGGTGTCTCAAGGTGTGATTAGAGGGGGGAATAGATGCAAGCAATGCACTGGCGAGGTGATCAGGGCTGGGGTCTGAGGGCGTTCTGAGGGTATGGGCGGGTGATTGAGTGCCCTAGGGGCAGATAGGGGTCTAATCTGATGGGTAGCAGTGACAGGGGGTGATTGATGGGTAATTAGTGGGTGTTTGGAGGAGAGAACAGATGTTAACACTGCACTTGGGAGGTGATCTGATGTCGGATTTGCGGGCGATCTATTGGTGTGGGTGGGTGATCAGATTGCCCGCAAGGGGCAGGTTAGGGGCTGATTGATGGGTGGCAGTGACAGGGGGTGATTGGTGGGTGGCAGTGACAGGGGGTGATTGATGGGTGATTGACAGGTGATTGACAGGTGATCAGTGGGTTATTACAGGGAAGCACAGATGTAAATATTGCACTGGCGAATTGATAAGGGGGGGTCTGAGGGCAATCTGAGCGTGTAGGCGGGTGACTGGGTGCCCGCAAGGGGCAGATTAGGGTCTGATCTGATGGGTAACAGTGACAGGTGGTGATAGGGGGTGATTGATGGGTAATTAGTGGGTGTTTAGAGGAGAGAATAGATGTAAACACTGCGCTTGGGTGGTGATCTGATGTCGGATCTGCGGGCGATCTATTGGTGTGGGTGGGTGATCAGATTGCCCGCAAGGGGCAGGTTAGGGGCTGATTGATGGGTGGCAGTGACAGGGGGTGATTGATGGGTGATTGACAGGTGATCAGGGGGGATAGATGCATACAGTACACAGGGGGGGAGGGGTCTGGGGAGAATCTGAGGGGTGGGGGGGTGATCAGGAGGGGGCAGGGGGGGGGGGGAAATAGCGTTGACAGATAGTGACAGGGAGTGATTGATGGGTGATTAGGGGGGTGATTGGGTGTAAACATGGGTCTGGGGGGTGGGCAGGGGGGGGGTCTGAGGGGTGCTGTGGGCGATCAGGGGGCAGGGGGGGGGAAATCAGTGTGCTTGGTGCAGACTAGGGTGGCTGCAGCCTGCCCTGGTGGTCCCTCGGACACTGGGACCACCAGGGCAGGAGGCAGCCTGTATAATACACTTTGTAAACATTACAAAGTGTATTATACACTTTGTATGCGGCGATCGTCGGGTTAACATCCCGTCGGCGCTTCCGTATGGCCGGCGGGATGTTGCCGCGGGTGAGCGGAGACGGGCGCCGGCGGAGGATCGCGTCACGGATGACGCGATCGCTCCGCCCATGCCCCTACAAGGACCGCCGCCATTTGTCTATACGGCGGTCCTTGCGGGGTTCACTTCCCGGCCATCATTTGTCAATACGGCGGTCGGGAAGTGGTTAAGAATGTACATATAAAGAGTGACAATACCACTTCATAAGTCAAGCTATGGCAAGTAACAGGGCTAAGTATATCCATGTTACAGTGACGGCAGTGGCATAGGGATCACCACAGCAGCTGCTATGGAGGCCGTAGCCAGGAGAGGGGGCTGGTGAGTGTGGCTGGCAGGACCCCCGAGGTGCAGAGTAGTGGCCGCATAGCATAAGCAAAGTGACTCACCCCTCCAGGCTCTACCGGCAATTTATACTCTCCAGGTTTCTCTGTCTCCATGGCGGCAGCACCCTCATGTAGTAACGTGACGAGAGAGGGCGATCTAATCATAAAAACAGGATTGCCTGCTGAAGCTAAATTGGCTTTGGATTCTGGAGAGCTGAGAGCCACTATTCTTATGCTCAGCTGCCACAACTCTGCATGCCACCTTTGCTTAGGGACTAGTGTTCAGTGTAATTACATTTCAACCGATTCTGTGCAAATTTAACAAACATTGCCTGATTTTCACAGCAGCTAAAGCAGGCCGTCAATCACGCTGATCGAATCTGCTGATTATCTGTGATGCAATAAACCGCATCAATCCTAATTTCGATTTGCGGCAATAATCAATCAAAATTACAATTATACGGTAAATTTTAATTGATCAGACAAAGCTGGGGAGCAGCAGTAGATCAACAGCCCATAGCACTGCACTTTAGCGAAAAGTGCAGACCTGTGGTTTCATTGATTTACATTAGATTTCATGGTGAAAGGTATTGAAAATATGAGTGCAGTGTATGGGGGGATTCAATCCCTCTCTGATCAGACTCAGATCAGATAAGTATTGATCTGTTAACCACATTGCACGGCAATCTTACCGTGTAGGACCACCTTAAAGGATACCCGAAGTGACATGTGACATGATGAGATAGACATGCGTTTGTACAGTGCCAAGCACACAAATAACTGTGCTGTGTTCTTTTTTTTCTTTCTCTGCCTGAAAGAGTTAAATATCAGGTATATAAGTGGCTGACTCAGTCCTGACTCAGACAGGAAGTGACTACAGTGTGACCCTCAATGATAAGAAATCCCTACTATAAAACACTTTCCTAGCAGAAAATGGCTTCTGAGAGCAAGAAACAGGTAAAAAGGGGAATTTCTTATCAGTGAGGGTTACATTGTAGTCACTTCCTGTCTGAGTCAGGACTGAGTCAGCCACTTACATATCTGATATTTAACTCTTTCAGGCAGAGAAAGAAAAAAAATGAACACAGCATAGTTATTTGTGTGCTAGGCACTGTACATACCCATGTCTATCTCATCATGTCAAATGTCACTTCGGGTATCCTTTAAAGCGTTCCCAAACCAAACATTTTTTACCAAACCATATTTAGTTGCACCACTCTGACACATACAAAGATAAATAAACACTCCTTCAAGCATATGAGCATTTCAGTGCATGCTTTTCACCCTTCTCTTTTCATTACTAGGGTTATACTGGGGACAGCCATTAGCAATTCCTCCATTGCCGGACACCACCTACTCCACCAGTTTGCCGGATTTTGTCCCGGCAATTTGAAAGGAAGGGAGGGGTTCCTCCAATAAATGTAAAATATTTTATATTTGTCATCATGCAGCTAAAAAAAAGGCTGCTATTTATTATTATAATTTAGAAAATAGATTTTAGTTCTGAAATCTTGTATTTTTAAATTTGGGTCCACTTTAAGAGTGAACAACTAGGATGACTCTGATCCTTGCATACAAAGCCAGATGGAAGAAAGTCCATTAGGCCCCATTTCCACTAGAGCCCAAAACGTAAACTGAAACATACGCGAATACGGAAGTAAAATGACAGCCTATTGAAATCAAGAGGCTGCTTCTGATTTGTGTGCAGGGTAAGAAAAAATAGCGTCTGCAGCATTTTTTTCTAACATAGCAGGCAAAGCCACGCATTGGCACAGACATACTTTTACAGAACTGGAAAATCCATTGTTGCTGATATGTTCAGGACTACAATGCCTCAATTACAGCCATCAGATATGATTAAGGGCTTGCAGTCCAAAAATATGTATGCTGTATTAGATTTTTCAGTTTCATTAAAGTGTGTAATTTTATATACGTGGTGCAGACTTTCTCCCATCTGTTTAACAGATTAAAAAAGTCATAAAAAAATGACTTCATGAAGATTTTAACAAAATGGTCAAACATGAAAGATATCAACACGTCCCATCAAGTTGAGTGTGGCCTTAAATACTCACTTTTTAACTGCAGGTTTTGCATAGAATCTCACTGCAGTCCATCTTCTGTTGGCACTTACGAATGATGGAGTGCTGAAACCCATTTGCTGCAAAATGTGCCTTTGACAGCCATAAATGGCTAAGAATTAAACATAAAACAAAAATGAAACAACGCTACAGTAATGCAGATGTGCACACTACAAAAAGCATAACTAATGATTTTAGTTGCACTGCCACATACAAGGACAATGCTAACAGACATGCTTACCGGCACAGTCATGGACAATATCAAAAAAGCAGTGTGATTTATTATTATTGATTCATAACATATTCCAAGGCGCCACTGTACAAAGTAGGAAAAAAACATAGGGTACATAATAATACAGACAATGGTATAAACCAATATACAAAATACAGAGTTGGTACAAAATACAGAATTGGTAATTATAGTGACAAAAGTAACATGAAGAATAAAATATGTAACATTATTCAAGACACAAAAGGTGAGAGAGCCCTTCCTGCCCATGCGAGCTTACAATCTACAGGCACGGGGGTAATCAAAAGGTGGGGTATTATACAATCATCATAACTAGAGGCAGTAGGATATTTAGAAGGCATGCAACTTGGCCTTTGGTCAACGCTTAAGGTAGAGTGTATGCTTGTCGTAAAAAGTGAGTCTGGAGGGAGCGTTTAAAGATATCAAAAGTTGGAGAGTGACGGATGTATTGTGAAAGGGCATTGCAGAGGACGGGGGAAGCATGTGAGAAATCACGTTATGTAAATGCGAGGAGGTAATTCTAGAGGAGGACAAAATTAGGTCATGTGCAGATCTGAGATTGCAATTGGGTTGGTATCTGGAGACTAGTGAGGAGATATACAGGGGAGAGGGATTGTCGAGAGCTTTGTAAGTTAGTGTTAAGAGTTTGAACTGGATCCTCTGGTTAATTGGCAGCCAATGAAGAGCTTGAGAGGAGCAGCAGCGGAAGAGTGAGAAGATGAATGAGACGAGCAGCCGAGTTCAGTAGAGATTGGAGCGTTGCCAGATTGTTAGTTGGTAGTCCACAAAGTAGTTTGTTACAAAATTCCAGATGAGATATTATAAGAGAATGCATTAACAATTTAGTTGTGACCTGAGTGAGAAAAGGTCAAATGTGAGATGTGTTTTTGAGTTGGAGATGACAGGAGCTGGTTAGAGCGTGAATGTCAGGAATAAAAGTGAGAGAAGAGACAAATATTGCTCCTATTGACCGTGCTTTGGGAACTGAAGTTATGGGGTTGTTATTAACATTAATTGTTACCTCAGGCAGATAGGTGGACGGAGACGGAGGAAAAATGATTCATTCTGTTTAACTAAGTTTTAAGAAGTGAGAGGTCATGAAAGAGGATATAGCAGACAAGCAGTCAGGAACACATGTGAGGAGGGAGTTAAGGACTGGGGCCGAGAGGTACACAAGGACAATAACAACAGACATACTTAAAAGGGAACTGAAGTAAGAGGTATACGGAGGCTGTCATATTTATTTCCTTTTAATCAATACCAGTTGCCTGGCAGCCCTGCTGGTCTATTTCTCTGCAGTAGTATCTGAATAACACCAGAAACAAGCATGCAGCTAGTTTTGTCAAATCTGACTTTAAAGTCTGTAACACCTGATCTGCTGCATGCTTGTTCAGGGTCTAGGGCTAATAATATTAGAGGCAGTGGATCAGCAGGGCTGCCAGGCAACTGGTATTGATTAAAAGGAAATAAATATGGCAGCCTCTGTATACCTCTTACTTCAGTTCCCCTTTAAAGGACCACTATTGTGAAAATCTTAACATTTAAGATATATGTAAACATATATTAAAGTGGATTGGAGATGAACTTTTACTCATTGCATAATTGTGTTCCTTTCCTATTGTTTATAGGGCATTCCTCGAGCCAAATACTTTTTTTGTTTTGGTTTTAATGCTCTAATTCCCTATAAACTAAATAAACCACTCCCACAGGTTTTCAGAGAGCCAAGGCACTTTCAGACAGTAGCAAGGGCTCATGGGAGCTCAGTCTGGGCAGGAGGAGGGGGGGGGGTATTACTAGCCAGATATTTCAGAGGCAGAGGGGAGGAGGGGGGGGGATTAGGGTTTTTTTCACAGGCTGAGTGCTGAAGATGCAGATAAGCTTGCTGTGTGTAATGTTTACAAACAACATGGCTGCTGTCGTATCACAGGAAGAAATAATCATATTCTATTGAAGCCGTTTGCAGCTAGATTTGCTGTGAAAACTATCTAAACTTTAGATAAGATATATAGACAAGTTACTTGTTATAGTTAGTTTTTCATCTCAGATCCCCTTTAACCCTCCTGGCGGTTTATTAAAATCCGCCAGGGGGCAGCAAAGCTGTTATTTTTTAATTTTTTTTCGTCTCGCTACATGATAGCCCCTGCTCAGCGGCATCCCCCCAGCCCCTCCGAACGCCGGAGGCGATCGGAAATCCCGTTCAAAGAACGGGATCTCCTGGAGGGCTTCCATCATCGCCATGGCGACGGGCGGGATGACGTTAACCGACGTCGTGACGTCAAAGGGGACTCCGAACCACCCCACAGCGCTGCCTGGCACTGATTGGCCAGGCAGCGCACGGGGTCTGGGGGGGGGGCGGCTGCGGCGTGACGGATAGCGGCGGATCGGCGGCGATCGGATTGCACACGCAGTTAGCAAAGTGCTAGCTGCGTGTAGCAAAAAAAAAAATTATGCAAATCGGCCCAGCGGGGCCTGAGCGGTGCCTTCCGGCGGCATAGCCCGTGCTCAGCACGGGCTTACCGCCAGGGAGGTTAAGAAGCATGTTTCTTCCAGAGTAAGATGTGCCATAAATAGTAGTAGTTAGTAGAAATCAGACATTACCGGCAGGTTTTAGGCTAGCACATCTCTCCATGGGGGATTCTCAGCATAGCCTTTATTCTTTATAGACACTCCTTCCCTGCTCATCCCACACTTTTTTGGCAGTTGGACGGAGCAACTGCCTTTCACTAAGGCCTCTATTCATAAAGCATTCCCGCATGCGGTAATGCTCAAAATAGCTGACCATTTAGCAAAGTGTCAATTCATGAAAGCTGTTTCCGTATGAAAAGCTGACAATCCTGAGCAGTGCGGGAAATTACCGCCTTGTGCGGTAATGTCACTACATGTAAATTCATAAAGATTAGAGAAGGCGGTATCAGGACAGAGAATACCGTCTGCTTAGAAAATGCGATAAGCCAGCGGATAACAGCTAAGTTAATGGAGACACCCTACCAGGCAGCAGCAGTGAGAACAGTACAAAAAAGGCTTTCCGGAATACCCAGGCTGTGTTTTTTAACCTCTTGGGTACCTGTTTTCAGATAAATTTTACATCAGAAAGCCTGCATGTGTAACATTTCTTGAACTTCTTCTAAGCTGCTGCAATTAAATAGATTGTTTACAAAGACTAATAGACAGATTCAGAGAAGATTCAGGGCAAGAAGAGGCAGTTTTTAAAAAAATGCACATCTAAAGGGAAGTTGGGGCTGCCTTTTTTATTGTAACTGTCTGCACAGAGGAAATGTATCAACTCAGGCAGCACCGCCAGTTTAGTTCGGGAATTCCCTGACCTTTTATCGCAACTGTAAACTTTTTTATGAATTAGCACACAAAAGTCTAAAATACTGATGCAGTGTTTTCCCTCCCAAGATTTACCGCAATTTTTTTATGAATAGAGCCCTAAGTGTTTTCGAAAATAAAGGAAACCGTGAGAATCCCCCATAAGGAGCTGGGCTGATCCAAAACCTACTTACTGTAAGTGACAGCAACATAGGAGAAAAGTAATTTATGGCTCATTTTACTCTGGAAGAAACATACTTCTTATCTGTATATGTTTACATATATTTAACAGATATCAGATATTCTGGTGGCTCAACTTGTGCCTTTCCCCAGACACTGCACTGGCCCTGGTCTGAGGGGGGATTCTGGGCAGCTGTAATCGCCCCCTCCCCCCCCCCCCCAATTTGCCTATGTAGTCGGTGCAGAATAGCAGCTGACAAGTGGTGAATTCACTACTTTTCAGCTGCCCATATGAAAAGCCCTTAAAGGACAACTGAAGCAAGAGGGATATGGAGGCTGCCATACTTATTTCAGTTTTAGCAATACCAGTTGCCTGACTGTCTTGCTGCTCCTTTGCGTCTAATACTTTTAGCTGCAGACCCTGAGTGTGCAGTAGATCAGGTGTTTCTAACATTATTGTCAGATCTGACAAGATTAGCTGCATACTTGTTTCTGGCATGATTCAGACACTACTGCAGCCGAAGAGACCAGGAATTAAATATGGCAGCCTCGATATTCTCACTTCAGTTGTCCTTTAATGTGGTCAGATTTGGAACTTTGCTAAACAATTTCGGGGACTATTAAATGTTTTGCCCAACAGCTAATCTATTACGCAATTAGGCATCAGACACAGATTATGAACTGGATTACTCCTGTGCAAAATTCCTACTCAGATTAGAAGGGTTTCCACTACGCACTAGAGAAGCTGAACACAGTAGTCGTTCAGATTTTCATATCTTATTTACATTGATATTGTCAGAACAGATGCATGGTGTTTAGCAGAAGCCAGAAAGCATGGCTGAATCTTACAACACGCTATTGGCAGACACCAGTATGCTCAATACGTGTGCCGTATGTAGAGCAGAGCACACACGGCGCTAGTACACGTGCGAGGTAAGGAGGCTGACTGACCTGTACGCAGCAGGCAATATACATTGGAAGCAGCCATGACCCAGAGGAGGAGAGTGACAAGAGGGGAGAGGCGTGACCGGCACATTAAGGAAGAGGCGGGGCTAGCGCAGGAACGGAAGAGCAGCTGACTGCACCAGTGGTCTGTCACATGATTGTACAAAGCACCGACTGCAAACAAACGCTGGGAGTCTCTATGCATCATGTTTCAGCAAGTGCTAAACTAATCTACTGCAGGTGTAGATACGGATACAGTGGTGACTATATGGCCATTATGGCTATTACTCAACAATTTATGCTTCCTAACAAAGTATGCAAAGAAGTACTGTGCATAGCCATGCATAGATGGTGGTCGGGCTGATTTTACGAGGAAGAGCAGTTCCCAGTTTATATTACACCGTGCTATCGGAACCAAATCCCCCTGTCCGTTCCATTCTCATTTGTTCTAGGACTCGTGTACAGATCTATGAGATATAACCGTAAATGTGTTTAAACAAACCTGTGATCTGACCTGAAAAAACATATGCAAAAGTTAGCCACTTGCCTAAGCATAAGTAGTGGAGAGCCTCTGGAGATTGTGTGTGTGTGTTTGTTGGGGGGGGGGGGGGGGGGGGGGTGTACAGGACTTCTTGCCTGGGGTGACAAAAAGGCTAGAAACAACCCTGCTTCTAAGCCTTAAAGGATACATGAGGTGATGTGACATGATGAGATAGACATGTGCATGTACAGTGCCGAGCACACAAATAACTATGCTGTGTTCCTTTTTACTTATCTCTGCCTGAAACAGCTAACATTCAGGTATGCAAGTGACAGTTTCTGCCTGGGTCAGGACCAGGTCAGACTGTACAGTGTAAAGGGGGAAGAGGCGCCCAGAGCAGATAAAATACGTTAAAAACAAATAAAATGAAAAAAGTGAGGTGGCTTACCTCAATGAAGACAAATTCACGTATTAATAGAATTTTAATGCACTGGCAAACGCGTTTCGTGGGTGCATACCCACTTCCTCAGGCCAAATAGCAGTGCCTAATAGTGCTTGTAGCCACAAATAAGGCGCCTTATTAAAACTCACAGGCCGAACAAGGAGAGCGCTGATCAGAAATGCAGTCAAGAGACCCATGGTGACTCTGGATGAGCTGCAGAGATCTACAGCTCAGGAGGGGGAATCTGTCCATAGGACAACTATTAGTTGTGCACTGCACAAAGTTGGCCTTTATGAAGAGTGGCAAGAAGAAAGCCATTGTTAACAGAAAAGCATAAGAAGTCCCATTTGCAGTTTGCCACAAGCCATGTGGGGGACACAGAAAACATGTGGAAGAAGGTGCTCTGGTCAGATGAGACCAAAATGGAACTTTTTGGCCAAAATGCAAAACGCTATGTGTGGCGGGAAAACTAAGACTGCACATCACTCTGAACATCCCCACTGTCAAATGTGGTGGCAGCATCATGCTCTGGGGGTGCTTCTCTTCAGCAGGCACAGGGAAGCTGGTCAGAGTTGATGGGAAGATGGATTGAGCCAAATACAGGGCAATCTTGGAAGAAAACCTCTTGGAGTCTGCAAAAGACTTGAGACTGGGGCAGAGGTTCACCTTCCAGCAGGACAACGACCCTAAACATAAAGCCAGGGCAACAATGGAATGCTTTAAAACAAAACATATCCATGTGTTAGAATAGCCCAGTCAAAGTCCAGATCTAAATCCAATCGAGAATCTGTGGCAAGATCTGAAAACTGCTGTTCACAAACACTGTCCATCTAATCTGACTGAGCTGGAGCTGTTTTGCAAAGAAGAATGGGCAAGGATTTCAGTCTCTAGATGTGCAAAGCTGGTAGAGACATACCCTAAAAGACTGGCAGCTGTAATAGCAGCAAAAGGTGTTTCTACAAAGTATTGCGCACACCCCGCTTTGCAGTTTGTTTGTTTTTTAAATGTTTGGAATCATGTATGATTTTCATTCCACTTCTCACGTGTATACCACTTTGTATTGGTCTTTCATGTGAAATTCCAATAAAATTGATTTATGTTTGTGGCAGTAATGTGACAAAATGTGGAAAACTTCAAGAGGGCCGAATACTTTTGCAAACCACTGTAGCAGACCCCTCATAGATAAGGTATTACAACTGCAAAACACTTTCCTAGCAGAAAATGACTTCTGAACACAGAAAAGAGATAAAAAGGTTCAATAGTTAATAGATTTTAGCTCTCACATACTTTAATGAATGTGTTATTGAGCATACACAATGAAACAGTAAAAACTTAAAAAGTAGATTTAAATATAAAATAAAGCTGGGATATCTAAAAAAAAGCCATTTTTGGGGGGAGAAGAATAGATACAATTGTTTATCTCATCACTTTTTTTTTTCACCTCGTGTTTTCTTTAAGGTGGCCATATATCAGGCGACTTGGTCAGCCAATTTGATTATTATAATTGGAATCGGATGAAAATCAGTGCTGCCAAGTGCATGCCCGATTGACAGTGTAACCAATTTTGGGCCAGCATTGGTCGCATTAATCTGTCAGACAAGCTGCAAAATGTGGGGCAGACTTGCTCGATTGTTTGCGAGGGGGGGCAATATTGCGACGAAGGTGAGGAGACCCCTGACGCTGTCCTCCTTAATGTATAATGTACCTCCCCGGTGCCCAGTGCACTATACATTAATTGCCCATGGCTGCCGATTGTCCTCCGCTGGCCCAGGTGCACTCCTCGCTCCATAGACGCGCCCCAGGTGATTGGAGTAACGGGGAACGTGTGTGACGTCAAACACACACCTGTGTATACATCGGCAGTCACGTGAGGTGCATGTATGGAGCGAGAAGTGCATCTGGGGCCAGCGGCGGACAAGCAGGAGACAGGTAATGCAATGGGCACGGGGGGCGGGGTTGTCTCTTTACACACTAGGAGAGACGGCGAGGTGGTGGATGTGGTACACAAGGCTGATTCTGCATCAATTTCAGCATGAAATTGATTGGGAATTGGCCTGCGGTGTATGGGTAGCCAACAGATCAGATTTGATTAGAGATAGATTTGTCTCTTGGTCAAATCTGCCCATCATTGCTAGATATAGGGGTACCTTTAGTATCTCTTTGTAATGAAGTTTGGTAAAACTAGAAGATCTATATTAAGTGCCATAGCCTAGACTATGATACATGCACTACACGATACATGCATAGACATATGACTATGGTAGGAACTAGATTGTGAGCCCCTCTGAGGGACAGTTAGTGAAAAGACAATATATACTCTGTACAGCGCTGCATAATATGTTTGCGCTATATAAATACTTAAATAAATAAATAGCCACAGTTTGCACAATATACAGTTACAGTGGATTGTACACGGCACAACTGTCGTCTAGTGTGAATTTGCCTTAAAGCGGACCCAAACCAAACTTTTTTTTAATTCAAAACATTTAGATGCAGACACATACAAAGATAAATAAACGCTCCTTCAAGCCTATGAGCATTTCAGTGCATGCTTTTCACTCTTCTCTTTGCATAACTACGGTTATACAGGTGGCAGCCATTAGCAATTCCTCCTTTGCCAGACACCACCTACTCCCCCAGTTTGCTGGATTCTGTCCCGGCAATATGAAAGGAAGGGAGGGGTTCCTCCAATAAATGTAAAATATTTTATATTTGGCATCATGCAGCTGAAAAAAGGCTGCTATTTATTATTATAATTTAGAAAATAGATTGTATTTCTGAAATCTTGTATTTTTAATTTGGGTCCACTTTAATCTTCTGGTAAGAGGCAAGAAATAAAACTCCGTTCTGTGCCCTGCTTTATAATGTGAAGGATGAATGCATTTGTTGTAATCTATTGCCACTAAAAATTATTTTAGCCTTTTGCCTCACCTGATTCTTATGGTCATTTGTCCTTAGCGTAGGTTATCTTAGTCTGAGTTTAAAGATAAAGGGCCGTACACACGCCTGATCAAAGGCAACGACGGGTCCGTCGTCACCTCCTGCTGGGCGTGTTTTCAGCAGACAGTACAGCGTGTGTACAGTCTGTCGGTGGACTGATCCGGCGGATCGCTCAGAAACAGCCTAATCAGTCCACCGACAGACTGTACACACGCTGTACTGTCTGCTGAAAACACGCCCAGCAGGAGGTGACAACGGACCTGTCGTTGCCTTTGATCAGGCGTGTGTACGGACCTTAATGGGCTTGATTCACAAAGCGGTGCTAACAGTTAGCACGCTGGTGAAAAGCCCTTTATCATGCCTAAACTCAGTTTAGGCATGATAAGTTTAGGCATGATAAGTTTAGGCGTGATAACTATAGCACCAACTGGGTTAGCACCGCAGTGCACAGCTGAGCAAAAGTTTTGCGCTAGCAAAGTCTGGTGCACTTCACATAGTTTAATGGCGCTGCTTTGCGTGCAGGACTTTGCGCGATCTAAACTTATCACGCCTAAACTTATCACGCCTAAACTGGCTTTTCACCAGCGTGGTGCAATGGTTATCACGCCTAAAGTCTCCAACTGGGTTAGCACCGCTTTGTGAATCGAGCCCATAGCCTCCTTTTCCTTTTATTTTGTTGAAGGCCCATCTCATATTTGGATCAGTTGTCTTACATCGTTTTTACCAGAACAAATATCTCTCTTGAAGACTTTTTTTCTTCTTGTTAGGAAACGTCTTTCCTTCAATGGCTCACAATACAAAAACTCTCTCAAGCTCCTACCAAACTATTAGGTTTTCCTCCCAAAGTTAGGTATGAAAGCCTTTCAGTGCTTAATGTGCAAAAACCTAAACTAGTAATTATTTCTTAGACAAACACGACTGAAATGCCCAACATTCCAGGAACATGAAGAAAAAAACAGTCCAAAGTAAAAAGGGATTTTCAGGGAAAATACTGATCATTGTAATATCCCCTATAAAATAAAAATAATAAAGCCCTGAACCCCATCCACGAAATGTGTTGAGTCTATACAGTCTTTTAAACTCATATTTTAATCACCTGGGACGCATGTACCATTCATTTGCTTGTATTTTTTATATGTTTATTTACAACTGAAATATCCATTATATTCATACCATATTGAATATTATACAGTTGTTGCTACCAGGGCTTTGGAGTCGGAGTTGGAGGAATTTTGGGTGCCTGGAGTCGGAGTCGGGAAAAAATGCACCGACTCCAACTCCTAATGAATTTATTCTGTAATTAAAATAGAAAATATGATAAAATGTTCTATTTCTCAGATAAGTCATCATAAATAATTTATATATACAGTAATAGCTGTGGTTAGCCCACAAAAATAAAATAAACCAATCAAAAATGAGTTACTTGTGCTGCTTTAATAAAGCAGTCCCCATATTTTTAAAGTCAGATATACATATCTGATTGTGACTGTACAGAATATATGATGCGTACACAGGAATCTCTTATATATACTACATAACATCTATGCTGTAAGAATAAAGCCTGATGTGTAGCCATGTCACTAATAGAGATGGTCAATGAGATGGAAATAATTCTGCGTTGATGCTGATTTATGCAAACGTATGCACTCTACTTGCTCATGAAATCAAATAATTTGATATGTTGTTAACCACTTCGCATCCAGACCTTGTTTTCCCCTTATTGACCAGAGCAGTTTTGACGCTTTTGCGGTGTCCCTGTTTAATCACCAATAACTTCATCTGTACTCGTGCCACATAAATGATCTATATATCTTTTTTTTCAAGACAAACTAAGCTTTCATTGGGGGGTATTTGGTCCCAAGTAAAATGTTCCTCTCTATGCATGTTAATGGGAAAAAGGGGGGGGAAATAAAAAAATTTCACTATTTCTCAATTTTGACCAATTTCTGTTTAAAAATAAAAAGTGCGATTGACATAAAAACTGTGCCACCAGTTAAAGTCGCCCCAGTATAGATATCCAGATGTGTCCCCAGTATCGCCCCACCCCCCCAGTATAGCCAGATGTGTCCCCAATATTAGCCCCCCCAGCATAGCCAGATGTGTCCCGTGTTTGCCACCCCCAGAAGAGATTAACAGATGCACCCCCTGGAATAGTGCCCCTCTTTATAGCCAGATGTGTCCCCCGATCAGGATTACCCCCATTATGGCCAGATGTACCCCCAGGATTAGCGCTGCCCCCCATTATAGCCAAACATGCCCCCAGTATTAAGTTATGGGCCCCCCCAGGTGCCCAGATGTGCAAAATTTGTAACCCCCCCCCCTCCCCTTGGTTCCTCAGATGCCCCCCAGTAAACATGTATACCCCCTTTGCATATTTCCTCCCCTCCCCCCAAGAAACTATAGCCAGATGTCCCCCCCCCCCATCAGGCAGCCCCCTCCGTGCACATAGAGTTAATAAAAATGCACAAGCAAGCAGCGACACTCACCTACCTCGGTCCTGCGACGAGCCTGAAGTCTGATCCTCCGATCCCCGCTCTGCAAGTCAGCCGCATATTGCCGGTAACCCGGGTCCCGGCTTGATGACGTCATCAAGCCGGGACCCGGGTTTCCGGCAATATGCGGCTGACTGCAGAGCGGGGATCGGAGGATCAGACTTCAGGCTCGTCGCAGGACCGAGGTAGGTGAGTGTCGCTGCTTGCTTGTGCATTTTTATTAACTCTATGTGCGCCGAGGGGGACAGGTGAAGGATCGCTGCAGTTCACTACTGCAGCGATCATTCATGGGAGGAGGGTATACTAATTGGCCAAAAGGGAACATGTTCCCTTCCACCAATTAGTATTGCAGCTGACAGTGCCGGAGGGTGCACTCTAAAGAGCACCCGACCGTGCACAGCAGGGCTGCAGCCAGGTCAGTATATCTACGTGGCTGTGGCTTGGAGGGTGCCACAGCTGACGTAGATATACTGTAGTGGAGGGGAAAGTGGTTAAAATTTGGTTTGGTGACTACGAATTAAAGGGTACCTGAGACGGATTAAAAGAAAAGTTTTATATATACCTTGGGCTTCCTCCAGCCCCCTTCAGGCCAATTAGTCCCTAGCTGTCCTCCTCCACCACCTGGATCTTCTGCTATGAGTCCCGGTAATTCAGCCAGTCAGCACAGTCCGGCCACATGCCGCTCCTACAGCCAGGAGCATCCTGCACCTGCGCAATAGTACTGCGCAGGTGTAGTATGCTCCCGGCGGTAGAGTGTGTGCATGCACACTATACCAGACTGGCTCAAGTACCTGGACTCATAGCAGAAGATCCAGGTGGCGGAGGATGACAGCGAGGGACTGATTAGCCTGAAAGGGGGCTGGAGGAAGCCCCAGGTATGTATAACATTTTAATTTCATCTCTCTCAGATTTACTTTGTTACACAGTAGTACTATACTCTACATATGCACTTCCCACAGAGCTGCAGGGAATCCACTGAGAATGTTGTGCACATTGAACACAGAGGTGTTGTCTATCACCCATAAATTTGGTTCAGATTGTACATGAAGAATGTGTAATAGAGGAAGAATCTCCTCATTCTCCTGCAGAGTACCTGCACATCACTCTTACATGTACCCACAGTTACATTGCCTAGGGCCTGATAGATGTTCTTTGTTCCAGTCTGCAGCTCTTTCAAGTACTCTTACCAAGGACTAGTTTTAGTCTATGACTAAAGGGAGTAAATATGGCAGTCTACATATCCTTCTCACTTCAGTTGTCTTTTAAAATTCCTAAGCGTTGGCAGTTAAGAGACGAATTTCATGTTACATACTTTCAATCAACAAGATTGTAATATGCAAATTAGAGGAGTCGGAGTCGAGGAGTCTGAGTTGGTGGAATCCTAAACTGAGGAGTTGGAGGATTTTTGTATCAACTCCACAGCCCTGGTTTCTACCCATTTGACCTTGATTGTTTACAGCTTGATAATGTTATATAGTTTATATAGTTAGGTCAATGAATATTTGTAAGGGATAGCGGAGATGCCGCCGCGGAGACAGGCGGCATGGCGGCTGTCTCCGCGTGTCAGCCGGCGGCCTCCGCCGCGCAGTTTCATGCTGATGATCTGCCTGGTCCTCCCATTGCACATAGATTGAGGGCTACGCGCGCGCGCGCGCGCCAGGCGAAAGGACCTTTATGCGAATAGAAGTGGAGTCAGCTGATCTGCCGAGTCAGCTGACTCCAACAGTACTTTCGGATTGGCTGAGTGGCTGGGGCGGCGCTGCGGAGCAACTTAGTATATATAGTACCAGACTGTCAGTTGCTCCGTGTCTGCTGTTGCAAATGCTTACGTGTGAGCGCTCAGATCTTAGTCAGATCCCAAAGTGTGCCAGAACCAGCCGGAGATGGGGATCCACACTTAGCCAGATTCTGTTGATAGCTTAAAGTACTAATTACATTGTATTATCTGTTATGACCTTTTGCTTTCGTTGACTATTCTCCTGCTTGCTGACTCTGTACCTCTGCCTATCTGATTCACGTTGCCGACCCTGCCCGACCTCAACACTGAATCAGCCTTCTGTCTTTGTACCTTATCTGTCCGTATGTTGCCTACTCTGCTTGTCTGACCTCTCTATCCTCGCCAGTGGGCCTAGCCACTGGTGAGGGATCTGGAGCAGTCACCTGCTCCTCAGGTGAAGCTTTATTGTAGAACTGTCTGTAATACCTGCTCCTCAGGTATCCAATAGCTGTAGTATAGTCTTAATCACCTGCTCCTCAGGTGATCACCTTTTGCAGCTTTACCGGTGGCACCTGCTCCTCAGGTGTCCACTGGCTACAGTACTGTCTTAATCACCTGCTTCTCAGGTGATCAACCTTGCAGCATTACCTGTAGCTCCTGCTCCTCAGGTGATCCTTGGCTGCAGTATTGTCTGTAGTCACCCGCTCCTCGGGAGACCTTCTCTTCCTCATTACTGTTGCACCAAACACAATCTCACATTGGTAGTCCTGTGTCTGGCTATACTAGCATTATTGGTGATTCTGCAGATCACCACATAATCAGGTATAGCGTCTGTATTATTGGTGATACTGCAGATCACCAATAATCAGAAAATCTGTTTAGCTGACACCAATCGTTACAATATTTGACAGAGACAACTTTTTTCTAATTTTGGTTCTGTATATTACTACAAATGCAGTTGAAGTGCAGACTTCCAGCTTTAATTCAATGGGGTGAACAAAACGATTGCATAAAAATGTGAGGCAACTAAAGCAGCAAACAACACAATCCCTTCATTTCAGGGGCTCAAAAGTAATTGGACAGTTTACTCAAAGGCTATTTTATGGGCAGTTGTGGGCAAGTTCGTTGTTATGTCATTATCAATTAAAGGAGCACTGAGAACCTTTTTAAAAACACAATTTTACTTACCGGGGGCTTCTTCCAGCCCACTGTAGGCCATGAGGTGCCCCGGCATCCTCCTGGATCCTCTCACTGGTGGCTCTGTTAACCGGCAACTTCGGCCTGAAGTCGCCAGTATGCGAGAGTCCTGTGTGATGACGTGTAGCGTGCACGGTAGGGACGCGTACTGGTGACTTCAGGCCGAAGTCACCAATTAACTGGCCACCTTTTGTGCAATTTTCAATTTTACTTGGTGGCGCACCCAGGCTATGCATATACATAGGTTAGGATTTAGTTAGTGTTAGGTCCCCTCCCATCGATGATGACTTCTCCGCAGTGGGAGGGATGAGTACTTAACAAGTTGCATGCAAGCTGATACAGGAAACCAACATCCTCCAGTGGTAGACAGGTCATGTGTATGCTAGGTGTGTATTTTACCCCACAAGTGGGGCTTGCACTCTCTTGCAGGTAGGCATTTATCCGTTTTTAAGTAGCTCTGCTCATTTCCTTGCCATGTACTAATTTAATTCATTTTTGGTCAGCTGCTCCCACTTAACAGCCTTGCTTTTGGTGCATATGCAGAGCTTCTGTTTGGGTTCAAGGTGCGTTTGCAGTTTCTGGGGGGGCTCAGCGCACCTCTGATTGGAGGCTATTCGGAGGCGGCCTGGTGATGTGCTGACCCACCTTTTGCGCAATTTTCAATTTTACTTGGTGGCGCACCCAGGCTATGCATATGCATAGGTTAGGATTTAGTTAGTGTTAGGTCCCCTCCCATCAAGGATGACTTCTCCACAGTGGGAGGGACGAGTACTTAACAAGTTGCATGCAAGCTGTTACAGGAAACCAACATCCCCCAGTGGTAGACAGGTCATGTGTATGCTGGGTGTGTATTTTACCCCACAAGTGGGGCTTGCACTCTCTTGCAGGTAGGCACTTATCTGTTTTTAAGAGTAGCGCTGCTCATTTCCTTGCCATGTAATAAGTAGATAAATACTTGCTTTACTTACATAACCTATGTATTGCACTATACACATTTTGATTTTAGTGATTTTTCTATAGTAAAAAAAGAGAAAATCCTCCTTTGGGTTTTCCATTTTGACTGTGTCTATCTTGAAGCCGATCCTGACATCATTTCCTCCCTTACTCTGTTGGATTGACTTGAGCTGCGCTTTATCAGTTGTTTGAACAATAGCAAACCACTTTTTTTGGTTGTTTTAAAAACCAAAAGTTGTTTGATAATTGTGCATTTAAAAGTCTTTTGTTGAGCGTGTGTATGAGGCTTAACTGTATATTACTGTCAACACAGGGGGGGGGGCAGTAGAGACACACCACGTGCCCCCTGCACCCTTGGAACTACTGCCAGCTACAACAGCCTGATTAGGTAAGCAAAATGGTTTAAAGAGAACCCGAGGTGGGATTTAATTATGTTACTGGGGCACAGAGGCTGGTTGTGCACACTAAGACCAGCCTCCATTGCCCTATGGTGTGTCTCCAGGACCCCCCTGCATGCCGCTATACCCCCCGCAGTGCTGGCGACATGCAGCGTGTCGCCAGCACAATGTTTACCTAAGCGCTGTCTGTCAGCGCCACTCCCCCGCCTCCTCCGCATCGGCGCTACCCGCCCGTGTCCCTTCCCTCCCGCTGATAGGAGGGAAGTGACGCGGGCGGGTAGTGCTGATGTGGAGGAGGCGGGGGAGCGGCGCTGACTGACAGCGCATAGGTAAACATTGTGCTGGCGACGCGCTGCGTGTCGCCAGCACTGCGGGGGGTATAGCGGCGCGCAGGGGGGTCCTGGAGGCACACTATGGGGCAACGGAGGCTGGTCTTAGTGTGCACAACCAGCCTCTGTGCCCCAGTAACATAATTAAATCCCACCTCGGGTTCTCGTTAAACAGTGAGTACAGAGCTTACCAGCCCCAGGACCTCACACTTAGCATAACGCTTCTAAAGGAGAACAGTCCAAAGAAGCAAAAAATACATATATACATTGGGCAAAGGCACAAAGCTAATTAAGTTCCTAAAAGTTGTTCCAATCCAAATTGAAAGGTCAAAGGAGTGAATCCCTGAAGAAGTGTGATTGTGTCCAACTCCTAAAGGGTTAAAAAGCAGGTTAAAGCAGGACTCACCTACACACCCAAAATTTTTGGGGAAAAAAACATTTTGGGGATGCATCCATCATGACAGCCACAGCAGAAAAAAAGGAAAACTTGGAAAAACATAGTACTTTGGAGACAGTTTTCAGTAAAGTCTAGGGCATCTCTGCCTTTGCAATTTTAGGCCATTTGAATAACATTCAGAACTGTTTTCATTATACTCTAATCTGTTTGGACACATGCTATTTTAGTCAACAGCTTTTCTCGACAGGCCACTTTAGAATTTCAGGTTAATAAAGATGGTCCTGGTGGTGTTTGTTTAGTGACAATTCCACTTAGCTTGCTGGCTGCTGCAGTTTTCGACCCACATAAATACATAAGCTAGAAGAGCCGGTGTAATGTCTGATTGCGCTGCCCGGAAGCTCCCTTTCACACTGAGTAGCACGCATGCTCAGTGTGAAGTTAATGATGCTGCTGGAGGTAAAATACTAAATACCTCTTCTCCCACACCTCTTACACTCCCCAAATTTTCAGGGTAGGGAGGGGACCCCCCGAACGACTTCTATGCTAAATTGCAGCCCCCGAGACCCGCTGGTTCAGGATATAGATCAGAGAAATCTATCTCGGGAACCAGCGGGTCTCGGGGGCTGCAATTTGGTATAGAGGTCGTTCGGGGGGTCCCCTCCCTACCCTGAAAATTTGGGGAGTGTAAGAGGTGTGGGAGCGGAGGTATTTAGTATTTTACCTCCAGCAGCATCATTCTATAGGAAATGTGGCCGCACAGTCTCCTACTGCGCATGCGGGGCAGCACAAATCCACAGGCAGCGTAATCAGACACAACACCGGTTCCCATCTCTACTCTACTCTAGCTGTACTAGAGGACTAGGCCAAGAAAAACTGCATCCAAATCACTGCCCATCGGACAGAAAATTCACCGTAACCTTGGGGGAATGGTCAGTGGATGAACTCCAACATGGAAAATTGACTCGGGCACCTGGTCAGTAAAGGCTCAGGCAGAAAAATAATGTTATTGAGGCTTGCATTAGGCCTAAACTATGTTCTGTAGCTTCAATTGAAGACCATGATGTGCTTCCTATTTATGCATTTCTAAGTAGTATTGAGTCAACTATAAGGCTGGGTTCCTACTTTCAGTCAGACAAACAAACGGCAAGGCGGGAATGGATAGTGTAGTGTCCCCTCTGATGGTTTTCTGTGGTCCAGCTGGAGCATGGGGCAGATACGTTTCAACCATAGGCTGTATGGGAAATGTAGCACAGAAATATGGTCCGCTAATAAACTGACAAGTGTGAATGGATTCTATTTATGAAATCGGATCCGTTCACTGTCAGTTTTGCATGCGGTAAACCGGACAAAAAAATTGTCAGTTTTCCACTGAAGTGGGAACACAGCCTAAGTGTTGACATGATGAGATAAACATGGGTATACCACTGCTACTATACATACAATTCATTATCTCAAGTTTATTTTCTGTTCAGTAGAGATGTCCGGAACTGTTTGCTTGCAAACACTACATGGGAAATGACGTGCGTCGTGCATCCTTGATCACGTGGTCGCAGCTGGGAGCACCCTGCGCACGTGGCCCCCGGGAAAGCATCTGCGCAGTATTGAGGAAGCTTGCGAACACGAAAGTGACCCAGAGGTCATTCCCCATGTAGTGTTTGCAAGCGAACAGTTTGGGCCATCTCTACTGTTCAGGTTTGCTTTAAATGTTGAATCTATATCTTCCCTTTCTGCAGTTAGAATTTCTACCAGAGCCTGCAGCCTCTGTATAGAACAGGTTTACACCATCATTGATATTATGGCATAGCTAGCAATATTAAGATTGTCATGTGCAAACCTATGTATGAATGAATATACTAATGCACTTTTCTGCACAAACATTACCTGACTGATTTGTGTGGGTGGAAGTATAAAAGGAATTGGAATAAAACGAGCATTATAATTTTGAAATGTAGCCATGGATACAGATGAGTAAAAGTGTTTCATTTTTGAGTTGTCAAATTAAGGCCATTTTTGTCATTTTAAAAATGTTTATACATATTTTAGTTAGTTGTATTCTACTTTCATTACACCAAGTAAAATGAGTAGCATTTGTATTGGTACAAGGTCTAATGTTTGCTGTTATTATTCATCTGTCCTAATTTCCATTTATTTTTATTTTTTTTGTAAAATAACTTTTTATTATAACTTTTCAAATACACTACAATACAATAAAGATGATCAGATACACAAAACCACACAGTTTCCTGTCGTTTTTGTTGTACATGTAGATAACACCTTGTACAAAAAAGTTATAGTTATCATAATTACTCTTGAAGGCTTTGGTGGTTAACCTATAATAAAATAACAAGAGATATCAAAAATATCCATAATAGAGAGTAGGATGCAGGTACTATGCATATGACAAGACCAAGTAAAATTGCATTGTAAATTAAGAAGTGACTACATCTGGTATTGCTGGACAGAATGTAATAATATCATCTCGTATTAACCAGACAGGAAAGAGGAAAGAAAAGAAGGGTGGATAGGGAGGGAAAAGGGAGGGGGGAAGGAAGGAGCGGGGAGAGCTGCCGCCCTGGCAGTGGCGTAGCTAAAGAGCTGTGGGCCCCGGTGCAAGTTTTACATGGGGCCCCCCCAAGCACTCTATACATAACAATTGATACGGCGCACCAAAACCTGCCAAGGACAACCCCAGTGTCAGAGGTGCAAGAAGGGGATGGGGAACAGTGTGTTAAGGATTACTACTATTCAAAGCATCTATAGAAGTGATTATTACCAGCACAGGACCAATAGAGAGCTAATACTGTGATAAAGGGTGGACACTTCGGGGCCCCTCTGGCCCAAGGGCCCCGATGCGGTCACTACCTCTGCACTCCCTATTGCTACGCCCTTGCGCCCTGGGAACAACCATGTCATACGAACATGTTGGACCATGTCTTCCAATAGAACACAAGTGTGTGCTCAGGGCATATATGTGACATAATAGCGGCTAGGAGTAGGGCTTTAGAGCATTTCAAGTGCCCTAGAAGAAAATGAACCCAAATTGCCCACTTCATGGTAAAGGCCTCGGCTGCTCCTTGGTTGGAAGTGTATCGATCTTCCATTCTCATGATGTGGTAAATCTCTTTGAAGAACTCTGTCATGGAGTGTGTGGTGGTGGATTTCCAATGTCTAGAAATTAATAATCTGGCAACAACCATTAACTGAGGGGTTATTTTTTTAATTGCAGTTCTTCCAGGTAGACATATGACATATGAAGATCTCTGCAGTAGAGGGGTTTGTGAATCAAGAAAACCTTGGCCCAGAAGGGTTGAATAAGGGGGCAGTCCCATCAGATGTGGAGAAATGTCCCAGTAGTTTGGGTGCATTTCCAGCATGTGGGGGGAGTATCAGGGTTGAACTTAGCAACTTGTACTGAAGTGCGGTACCATCTAGAAAAAACGTTGTAGTTTCTTTGCTGATGTAGCAAGGAGATGGAAGTTTTGTGGATAAGAGTAAAAATCTTTTCACATTGCTCCGCCAAAAAAGGGGTCCCCAGGTCTTTGTCCCAGGTATCCGTGAGTTTGAGTAGATCCCCTTTACTAGAGGCACATATAAGGAACTAGTACAGTAAAGAGACTTTGTGTGGAAGGGAGGATGTAGATGCACACATACGCTCAAATTCCGAGAGTGGTCTGTGAATATGAGATCTGGAGGTAATAGTTTTGTGGAACCAGACTAGTTGATTCCAAGACAACCAACTCAGTTCGGGTCGATTAGCAGGATTGCCAATTATATCTCGACAGATAAGTCGTCCTTCACTTATGATATGTCGCACCTGTGGACAGAAATCACGCGCCAGCCTAGGATAGAGTGAGCCTGTACACCCGAGGCAAAGCCTGGGTTGTCAAGTAGGGAGGTAAGTGGGCTGTATGGGGTGGAGGGACTAGGTCTGTTACTAAGAGAGTGCCACATCTTAAGGATGTGGGCCCAAAATGCTAGATCTTCAGTATTGGGTTTGTGATCTGGTGATACCCAAATCAATGCCCTAGGGTCAAGGATAGATGGGGAGGCCTCCAGACTGATCCACTGTTTATCTGTTCTGTCTTGAAACCAATTAAGTGTGTGTGAGTAGGATGGCTTGGTATATCTTGATGTCTGGGAGACCCATTCCAGCTCCTGACTTATGTCGGGTGAGAAGCCTAAACTTAGTTCTGCGAGGCCTATTGTGCCAAATAAATGTTAATATAAGTGGTTGTACTTTATTTAAAAATTTCATAGTTAATCTTATTGGAATCGCCTGCATTACGTATAGGATTTTTGGGAGGGTATCCGTTTTGATGGCGTTAATACGACCAGTCCAAGATAAATGCAGAGGATTCCAATTTTCAAGATCTTTCGTGATTTTAGAGGGTAAGGGTGGTTAGTTTAGATCAAACAACTCAGAGGGATCAGCCGAAATATGTATTCCCAAGTATCTAATTTTATGGGGTTGCCACTTGAAGGAGAAAGAGTTTCGGAGGTTAAAGAGACTCTGTAACAAATTTTTCAGCCTTAGTTCTTCTATCCTATGTAACAAATTTTTCAGCCTTAGTTCTATCCTACAAGTTCCTATGCCTGTTCTAATCTGCTCTGGCTTACTGCAGTCTTTCCTAACTGCACTGTCTCTGTAATAAATCAATGTATCTTTCCTCTGTCCTGTTTGTCGGGCTAAGGATTGATTGTGTGGAATGTGCAGGGCTGCTTGTGATTGGTAGAAGCGATACACACCCTCTGCATGCCCCCTGCACACTGTGAATGACTCACACACTATGCTTAGCTGAGCCTATTAGAAGCTGGTTAGTTTGTTTGTAAACACTGCCTAAAACTGTTAATTACAAGCCAGGATTGCAGCAGAGAGTGGCAGAAACAGCACAGAGGGGCACAGGAGAAAATAATGAATAGAATGGTATGCTTTTTATTGTAAGAATATTAGAGTACAGATTATCTTTAAGCACAAGTGAGTCTGGTAGTGTAATGTTTAGCATTTCGGTTTTAGTAATGTTAATTTTAAAGTTACTTACGTTCCCAAAAAGTTCAAATTCTGTAAGTAAATTTGGTAAGGCTATAGTAGGGTTCGATATATAAACTAGGAGATCATCTGACTAATTTCCATTTATTTTTACTGTAAGTTTTTATATTGTGAGTTTACCTTTTATGAGCGTAATAAAAATTTCATTTTTAAAGGTGTAATGATCTATTGTGAGCCCCCTTTTGTTTATGCATGATTACATTCATCGGAAGGGGAGGATATGATTGCACCACAAGCTCTATGGGCCGATTTGACCAGACAGGCACAAGCTATTCAAAAATACACAAATTACCATTTTGTATGATCTGGAGAGCTGGCGAGTGACCACTAATAGGTGTGGTAGTGGTGCTGGTGAGCAATAGTCCTCAGACTAAGGCCTGAGATGCACTGCAAGCGATCTCTGAGCACTTTTCTTACCATCAGCGCTGTCTCTCATTGACTTGCATTAAAATTGCGGCAAAATCGCCACAAATGCGATTTTGAAATCGCGATCTCAGCAATTTTACTGCGATTTTAATGCAAGTCAATGGGAGTGTTTTTTAAAAAAGGCTTAGACACCACTGATAGTCAGAAAAGCTCTCAGAAAGCACTCACAGTGTGTCTCAGGCCTTACATCAGAATTGCCTATCCCAATTTACGTAAGGCCGTAATATTTCTTACTCTGCTGCACTGATCTGTTGATGGCTCTACATTCCATCCACATTATTTAGACATGATATAATGGTAACTAAATGCAGCCTTTCCTGTCAGTGCTCCACCCAGCTGTAAGGGTGATCGCAAATCCTAAGGCTATGTACACACTATAAATTACTGTTGCCCAACACAGATTGGGACTTTAGGGCCAATGCTGTACAGATGTGTCACTAACTTGCATGCTAGCATGCATCTGTTGCCATGAAGTGGGGAAGAGAGACAACTGGCAGCGCACAACGGAGGTCTGTTAACTCATACAGAGTGTTCACATCAAATTTTATCTCTACCATCGGTGCACATCAACAGAAATCTGAGACTTATTAGACTAGGCTGGGTATTTCCAGGGTTCAACAGTCTAGTTTTGCTGAATATGTGCCCACCACAACTTCAGCTTTACCTTCTTGGCTGAAAGTAGTGGAAGCTCAATATGTGCATACTGAGCTGCTTCTTTGTTTACCTCAGTTGTAAAGATTGGTTGGATCCAATCCAATTCACTTTGTCTCCAAGTTTTATCCTAGGTGATAGTTTTACACCTTTACAATAAAATGCCTTTCAAGCCACCAGCAAGCAAGCAAACACTACTACTACTACTAATAATAATTTTGATAGTAGCACGGTGGCGTAGCGGTTAGCACTCATCTTGCAGTGCTGGGTCCCCGGTTCAAATCCCAGCCAGGGCACTATCTGCATGGAGTTTGTATGTTCTCCCCGTGTCTGCGTGGTTTTCCTCTGGGCACTCGGGTTTCCTCTCACATTCCAAAAACATACAGATAAGTTAATTGGCTTCCCCCTAAAATTGGACCTAGACTACGATACACTACATGATATATACATATGACCAGGGCTGTGGAGTCAGTACAAAAATCCACCGACTCAGACTCCTCCGTTTAGGATTCCACCAGCTCCGACTCCTCTTATTTGCATATTACAATCTTGTTGATTGAAAGTATGTAACATGAAAATCGTCTCTTAACTGCCAATGCTTAGGAATTTTAAAAGACAACTGAAGTGAGAAGGATATGGAGACTGCCATAGTTATTTTTATTACAGAGTCTCTTTAAGTGCTATAGTTATAAGCCACACACTGTTTATTTTTCATTTTTAATCGGTAATGTGTTATGTGAATATACATGTACACAAAGTCGACTTGTAGCCATTATGAGATGTTTATATACGTGCACGGGCATATGTGCCAAGACATTTGTAAATGTGCATGTCTGTTTGCCCCTGAGGAGGCGTAAGACAAAAAATAAATATATATATAAACGGTGTTCAGTTGTAACAGGCACAATGCATTTAGAGATTGTTGTAGATTGTGTTATATAAGATTAAGAACTGCAAGTCAAGAATTTTGTATTGTAAATACAGCTTCTGAGCATACTGTCTTTGTGCCTCCCAGATGCTCCACAATCAGGGCTGTGGAGTCGGTACAAAAATCCACCGACTCCGACTCCTCAGTTTAGGATTCCACCGACTCAGACTCCTCTAATTTGCATATTAAAATCTTGTTGATTGAAAGTATGTAACATGAAATTTGTCTCTTAACTGCCAATGCTTAGGAATTTTAAAAGACAACTGAAGTGAGAAGGATATGGAGACTGCCATATTTATTCCCTTTAGTCATAGACTAAAACTAGTCCTTGGTAAGAGTACTTGTAAAAGGTACAGACCGGAACAAAGAACATCTATCAGGCCCTAGGCAATGTAAGTGTGGGTACATATAAGAGTGATGTGCAGGTACTCTGCAGGGGAATGAGGAGATTCTTCCTCTATTACACATGCTTCATGCACAATCTGAACCAGGTTTATGGGTGATAGACAACACCTCTGTGTTCAATGTGCACAACATTCTCAGTGTATTCCCTGCAGCTCTGTGGAGAGTGCATATGTAGAGTATAGTACTACTGTGTAACAAAGTAAACCTGAGAGAAAAGAAATTAAAGTTTTATACATACCTGGGGCTTCCTCCAGCCCCCTTCAGGCTAATCAGTCCCTCGCTGTCCTCCTCCACCACCTGGATCTTCTGCTATGAGTCCAGGTACTTGAGCCAGTCTGGCGTAGTGCGCATGCACACACTCCGCCGCCGGGAGCGTACTACACCTGAGCAGCACTATTGCGCAGGTGCAGAACGCTCCTGGCTGTGGAAGCGGCATGCGGCCGGACTGTGCTGACTGGATGAATTACCAGGACTCCTAGCAGAAGATCCAGGTGGTGGAGGTGGACAGCAAGGGACTAATTAGCCTGAAGGGGGCTGGAGGAAGCCCCAGGTATGTATAAAACTTTTCTTTTTTTATCCTTCTCCGGTACCATTTAATTCGTAGTCACCAAACCAAATATTAACAACATATCAAGTTATTTGATTTCACAAGCAAAGAGAGTGCGTACATTTGCATAAATCAAAATCAATGCAGAATTATTTCCATCTCATTGACCATCTCTATTAGTGACACGGCTACACATCAGGCTTTATACTTACAGCATAGACGTTATTTAGTATATATAAGAGTCACAATACAGTCACAATCAGATGTGTATATCTGACATTAAAAATACGGGGACTGCTTTATTGAAGCAGCACAAGTAACTAATTTTGATTGGTTTATTTCATTTTGTGGACTAAGCACAGCTATTACTGAATGTATAAATTATTTATGATGACTATTAACTGAGAAATAGAACATTTTATCATATTTTCTATTTTAATTACAGTTTAAATTCATTAGGAGTTGGAGTCGGTGCATTTTTTCCTGACTTCGACTCCAGGCACCCAAAATTGCCCCGACTCCACAGCCCTGCATATAACTATGTTAGGGATTAGATTGTGAACCCCTCTGAGGGACAGTTAAGTGACAAGACAATATACTCTGTATAGTGCTGTGGAAGATGTCGGCGCTATATGAATACTAAATAATATTAATAATACTTTTTTGCCTCCTTGTTGGTAATTTTTCCAACTGCAATGCTGAAAGGTTTTTTTTTTTTTTTAAATAAGACAGGAAAAATGATCTCCTTGGAGAAAACTTAGGAGAAAAGGTAAATTGGATTGGGCCCATTATCTTTGTTATATTCCTTCTGCTAGCTAAGACCATTCTGGACATTCTGCTCTGACTTCACTCGTCAACATAGAATTTTTTGTCTACACAACTGCAGTTCACTGGATGTATTTTATTTTTTGCACTACAGTATTCGGAGTAAACTCTAGAGACTCTTGCGTGATAATCTCAGGAGAAAGTTTATTGAAGAAATAATCAAAACAGGCAGACTAGCACCAACAATCACTCCACAAAGTGATCACATTTTACCCTTTCTGATATTTTGTAAGAACCTTCACTGAAATGCTTGACTTCTGTCTGTGTGATTTTATGCATTGCACTACTTCCAAATAACTGACTAACAATGTTACTACATGAATACGCAGGTATACAGTGATTGTATGTTAGTACTAAACAATATTTATTATCTTTTTATTTTATACTCTGTCCCAGTTGATACTGACAGCGTGGCTCTTAAAGAGATTAAGGCTACGTTTCCACTGTGTTCGGCATGCATCTTGCGAGACGCCACGCCGACACAGCTGTAAATTTCATCTCTAATCCTGTGTGAAGGCATCTTATGCTGGGAATACACGGTACAAACTTGATTGAGCGATTAGATGGCTCGATTGATCATTTCCGACATGTCCGATCACCCGTCGGATCGATTCTGTGCTCGATACCACGGGCGGGACAATGAAAAAAAGATAAGGAAAACGAGCAGAAGATAAGAGAATCACCCGCGGGGACGAGCGGGAATCGATCCGGCGGCATAATCGAGCGGTACAAACGTACCGTGTATTCCCGGCATAACACCTATGGATGCCCCACAGGGTTTAATAAGATGAATCTTAGAAGCTGTATATTCCTGAAAGTGACAAATAGGTCTATGTAAGGTAGATCCCAATTCTTGCAGATTTCCCTTAATACCTGAAGTTTTAGACGCCACTTTCTCATGCTGGATGCACACCATACAATTTTTCGGCAGATTTACCTGCCCGATCGATTATTTGCAGCATGACCGATCTGAGAATCTAACTATTTTTTTAAGCGATTTTATGACCGATTTCCGTAGAAACTAACGGAAATCGGTCATAACATTGCACAAAAAATCATTGATTTTCAGATCGGACATGCTGGAAGTAATCGATCTGCCGAAAAATTGTATGGTGTGGATCCAGCATCAGTCAGTCTGGCGACTGAGAAAATCCACCAAAGAATTATCCTTCCCCTGAAATGAACTGCTCTCAAAGGCTAGAAACCCACTAGGAGAGCTTTTCTGAGCGCTTTGTGATTTGAAAAGCTCTAGCTAATATAATGCTATGGGTGTGATCCCACTTGAGTGATGTGATTTTATAAAAATACCCCATAGCATTGCATTACCAAGAGCTTTTTCAAATCACTCACGCTTACAAAGCGCTCCCAGTGGGTTTCTGGCCAAAGATATGACTGTCTGTTCTGCCCAAAGGAAAAGGATAAGACAATGAGAGGTGGACTCCTTGCCCATTCACATTAGAGGCTGCTGTACTATTGTCCGCCATAATCAGCATATTTTTGTCTTTAGTTTTTGTTTTTAAGAGACCTGCATGCATTCCAAATTGCTTATACTGTAGTAGTTCTCAATGCTTTAAACAAAACAAAGTCTCTAAACAAAACAAAGTCTCTAACAAAGACCAAAGGGCCTGAATTAGTTCTGAGTGAAATTGGGCTTTCCACCCTCTTGAGCTTGCAGCGGTGGTACGATCAAGGAATGTCCTAATACAGGCTCTCCAGATTTGTCCACCAGGACAGGGCCTGATGTACTGAATTCTAAATCCAGAACATCTTGTCCAGAGATTTCTGGCAGCCATCCCATTGTAGCAGCATAGCCAACTGAAAAATCCTGTATCTGGCCTGGGCCCATCTCACTGCTGGAGTGTAGGCTGTAAGATTTCACAACAGGGATATATCCTATAAATACATCTTTAGGAAACAAAACCTGTAAATCTGTAGGATAATATATTTTCTTTCTTAGGGGAGGAATGATGTCTGCACCCTGGCATGGAGGTGAATGCCCAAATATATATATTTTTCTATTCAAACCAACTCCTACTTGTCCAGATTAATTTGCACCATAGAAACCTATGGTGGAAACGCATCTGCTCGGGATGTGAACCAGACGGAAAAATCAATCAGAGTGGACCCTGATCTGACTACTTTGATTTGACTACTTTGTTAGGGCTTGTACACACTATCAGCTTTTACTGATTTGTTTTAAGTGTTGCCGATTTTGCAAATCACTCTAAAAGCGCTTGTATAATGATTTCCTATGACAGTGTTCACATTTGAGCGTTGTGTTTTTTTTTTTAAATCGCAAACGTGCTACCTGTACCATTTTCTGAGTGTTTTGGCTCAATGGCAGGTTTAGGGAAATTGTAAAGTGCTTGAAAAAGCGATTTTTATTGCGATTTCGTGAGTGCTTTGATGCATACATTGTATAAGCCGAAAACGCTGTGAAAACGCTTGCTTTCAAAATCTTCCCATAAATTGCCAGCGCTTGCGATTTATAATGTGAACAAGGCTTTAAAGGGCAACTGTAATGAGAGGGATATGGAGGCTTCCATATTTATTTCCTTTTAAACAATACCAGTTGCCTGACAACTCTGCTGATCTATGGCTGCAGTAGTCTCTGAATTACACCAGAAACAAGCATGAAGTTAAGCTTGTCAAATCTGACAATGTCAGAAACACCTGTATGCAGCATGCTTGTTCAAGGTATATGGCTAAAGGTATTGCCAGGCAACTGGTATTGATTAAAAGGAAATAAATATGGCAGCCTCCATACCTCTCTCATTACATTTGTCCTTTAAGTCATTTGGAAGTAGGGGACTGTCTGTAGTTGTTTAAATTTCCATTGAGCAAATACAATAAAAAAAGGTGAAATACAATTTGAAATGATGTCTATTTTCCTGGATAACAATGGCAGCTCCAATGTTTTTCTCACTGCATACACCCACCCTTCAGCAGAATTATAGCTATAATCTCTGGTCTGATAATCATACCCCCCCCCCCCTTTTTTTTTTTTTTACAAATAGTTATATATATATATATATTTTCTATTTTTGGTAGGATTTTATTAATTTTATAACAGAGAAATACAAAGCACCAAGTAATCGGTCTGATAACAGAACATCTTATTCGGATAAATATCAATTGAAAAGTTATGCAGCTGTAGACCAAGTCCTTGGGAGACAGCTACTAGAGCATATCTACTTGTTCAGAGTAAAGGTGGCCACCAATGGTTCAATCTCTAGCGAAAAATCGTTCGAGCGCTCAGAAATTCTGATCGGATTGGTTGTAAATATTCTCTGCTGATGGGCACAATCGATTACGGATGATTATAAAAATAGTCGTCCGATTGGATTTTTGTCAAACCAAAATTTGTATTTTCCTGTTGGTTGTGATCGATAGGAAGCAAAGGTTGGTTTGTTGATGGTGTAGTGAACGATTTCACTTCCAATCAGAATTTTCTGTTGCTCTAATGATTTTTCGCTAGAAATTGGATTGTTAGTGGCCACCTTAAAGGTAAGGAGCTACAAATAACCATATAACCATAAGGAACAACCCTTCTCCCACCCTAAACACGAAAAAAAAAACTCCTGCCTCCCATTCCCGTATGCTCTTTCTGATGGGTTTAGAATATAAAAAAAAAATTAGAGGAAAATATGACAATAAACAAGAGGTAGACATCCTTAAGATTTACTTCAGTGAGACAGTTCAAAGTGTCCAAGGGTGTCTATTTGTTCTAAACAATACCAGGAGGAGTATTTGAATGGTTCCATTAGTTTATATGTTTCCTAGCAGTACCCTTTAAAAATCTGAAGAATCCAGTAATATTCTACATATGATCAATGTGCTACTTAGACAAAAATATCATAGTTATTCAATGGAAATTATACCTGTCGTGTATTCAGTAAATTTCCAAGCACATTTCCTTTTTTGACTGCTTCCTCTTCAACAAAAATAATACTTTATACACGGAATGTAACTACCCGTGCAAACTCAATCACTGTAATTCTCGGAACAGAACAATAACATAATGATTGTTGACTGTTTACATCCCACACAACTCCATTTCCGGCATGCTGCCATTTTGTGCTCCCTTAGTGACAGGTGACGTAACCCCCCGAATTCTCAGAACAGAGTTGTCCTCCGGACTGGCACCCTCGTGCTGCCTGCTCCATGCCTTGTTTACAGCGCTGGGCAGACAAGAGAGCCTCAACAGGCTAATAATAGTAGAAGGTGAAGCTCCGGGCCGGCGGGCCGTGTCCCCTCCTCTTCCTCTGTTCTCCCCATCATCATCATCACAAGGGCCCGCCTCGGCCTGCGCACGCCCCTTTTCTCCCCCCTCAGTGTACACACACATCCTTCTCACCCTGATTCTTTAGCTCAGCCAAGCTAGTTAGCGGGCAGCTGGTATAAATATCTCGAAGAGACGCCGAAGCCTACGCAGTATTGGGAGAGAGCTCGGAGGATACGAGCAGCTGGGGATACATCGCACCGACCGAGGAGAGCTGAGCTCGGCCAGTCTCCCCCTCCCCTCCTGTTGCCTGCATGTATTTACTGTCTAGCGGCTCCCGCTCAGCCCCCAGCCCCAGGCAGCTAGAGCCAGGCCTTGCCGGAGGAGTGAGCCCGCACAGCCCGGAGGTGCTGCATGCAGGTAAGCTGAGCGGCGGCCTTCCGCTTTGTTTAGCTGCCACATGACTGGAGGGGCACCCAGGTCTTCTCTTATTAACCCCCTCCCCCCGACTGCGGCCTTGCCACGCTTTACTTCCCGTGTGGAGAGTGTGAGTGAAGAGGGGACACCCCAAACTCCTCTCTGCTCCCTATCATGTATGGTGTATGTAGCCTTTTCTTTCACTTCACTTTGCTTTATTGGCTTAATTCTTTGGTACAATCTGTCTTCAGGAGACTACAGATAAGCTAATGAGGACAGCACTGTAGCCTCTTCTTTAACAAATAGGATTACAAAGAACTTTTTTTAAGACTGTAGCTAACTTAAGAATATGGTAACAAGGCAAAGCTGAATAAGCAAAGATGAGCTTAAAGTTCGACTTTTAATGTTTTCCAATATATGAGTTTGGCACAAAGGCACACCAGAACTGTGCACAGGGTTAGAAAGTTTTGAGCTCAAATAACCAGAGTTTGACCAGCCAGCCACCCCTAGTCCCCCAATCAGACTTTAAAACGCTAATTGCTACACAACCACTGGCACATTGATACACTTTTTAAAAGCGCTCCCTAAAACGCTCATGAAATCGCTTACAAACTGCTCATACAAAATGCTGGTGATTGCGATTAGCGATAGCGTTTTGTAGTGGGTTCCAGGCCTAATGCTGGGGATACATGGTACGTTTCTGTACTGTGTATCAGCTGATAATATTCAGCTGGCCTGATCAAGCCACTTGACCCCCCGCCCGCTCGATTCCCGTCTGTGGACAATGGCAGGGAATCGAGCGCTGATAAGGAAGCAGGGGCGAGCGGTAATCGATCCGGACGCGGCTGGGGTCGACCCGTGTATTCCCGACATAAGGGCTGGTTCATGCTGGCCCTTTCTGGGAAATGGATCTGTTTGTTTTGTCAGTGCAGTTCCATTTACCCATATATCCAGAACGTCATCGCCAAAGTAGATTTGTGCTGGCTATAACTATCTGTTTTGTAGCCAGTGTGATTAAAAGATCAGTTTCTCAATGCAGTGCTTTAGCATCCGTTTCTGTTCCACTCAGCGGTCCGGATAAATCGCACATATCATGCGGAATGGATCCGTTCAAGCTGGCCAATTGACAATGCATCCATAGGTTGGATCCGTTCGCATACATTACGATCTGCGAGCAGACTTTTTTTTTTTTCTGCCAATGTAAACCGGGTCTAATACTTGTCTGTCTGTTTGTCAGGGTAATAGGCTCTATTCACAAAGAGCAAAATTTTACCGGTAAACTCCGCATTTTTTCCTCATTAACTAATATTTTCCGCATGCGGGAAAAAAGATGTGGAAACAGACATTATTCATGCGGGAATCATGCGGTAAAAAGGTCGCATGAAAAAGTGTTTAAAAAAAAAAATATTAAAGTCCACCAAGCACAGCCCTTAAGCCTCCACACTTCATTAAAGTCAATGGGATGCGGAATATATCACCTACTATTTGTAGGTGATAAAAAATCGGTAAATAACGACTAAATGATGCGCCTGAACATTTTTGAGAATTGATTTTTTTTTTATTGCGGAAAATACCGACTTTTGCGGAAATTTTTCCGCATGAATCCCGCACTTTTTCCGCATGCGGAAAAACATGCGGAACATTTTGAGAATGTCAGCTTGACGGTATTTTGGTCGCAAACTTCCCGCATGTACTTTACCGCATGCGGGAAGTCTTTGAGGATAGAGCCCATTGTGTGTAAATGAAGCTGATAAAAATCATATAAACTAAAAACTTGTACATTTGGGATGCCTTGGTCCCCTCTCTGCTGAGAAAGCAATGCCTGGTACACACTATGCGATTTCCCGTCAGATTGACAGTCGAACCAATGATTTCCAACACGTCTGATCTGTCTTCTGATCAATTTTGTATAGACGTGATCAGAAAAATTATTGGAAATTGGTTTGATGATCAATGTGATGAGAAATTGCATGGTGTGTGTACCAGGCATAACATGTACAGCTGCCCCCTGGATCTCTAGTTGACTAACAAGCCCGTCGTTCCTCCTCCTTACACCACTCTTCAGAAGCCGCTCCATTGTGCAACATGCTGTCCTTTCTTCCATCTCATTAAAATTAGTACATCTCTCCAATTTAGTGTCGCAATGTGTCTGAATAAGCTTGCGCCTGGAATTGTCTCCTTAGAGAGCAGATCCTGATTTCTGTTGGAATTTGATTGTGTGTGTATGCAACTTAAAACAATACTGAGGCTCTGAAGGAGTTGCTCAATTATGCATGGCAGCCTTCCAGTCCTCTCTGTAACTTTGGGCTCCAGTAAAGTTCTTCGACCAGCTTGGTTGAATCACTCTTTGGCCCTCTAAGAAGTCTTCGGTAGTACTTGCATCCCTGAGTACTTCTGAAGACAAGCTGATCTGGGTTCTCATATGCACCCATCTTCACAAGCACTCTGTGAGGGCTTTTGCAGCCTGCCAAGGAGTCCCGAAGTGTGGAAATTCAACTGGGGGCATTGGTGGGATGGAGGAGAGCGGATCTATGGGATCCAGATCCTTCCTGCTCCATATTTATATTTTTCAGATCGCCGTTATATTGCTTTAAAGGGAACCAGAGACACCAGACATCGAAAAAGAAAAAAAGATTTCATACATGCCTGGATCGCTCCCACGCCGCAATCCTCCGCTTCCTGGATCCGCCGGTACCGGGTTCCGTCACTTCCGGCGGACGCGGCCAATTGTCCGCATCACAGGGGCTCCCAGCATACCCTTAATGGTATGCAGGGAGCCTCTGTGATGCGGACAATTGGCCGCGTGCTGACGCCGACTGGCCGAAACTACGGGACCCGGAACTGGCTGATACAGGAAGCGGAGGACGCCGGCGTGGGAGCGATCCGTGCGTATGGGGCTGGAGGAAGCCCCAGGTATGTATAAAATCTTTTTCCTGACGTCTCTGGTTCCCTTCAAAGGGTACCAGAACCAAACGGTTCTGGTGTCAATGATGGCTCCACTGTGTAGGGTTCAAACACATACCGGCCGCTCCTCCTGTTCCCCTTGTCTGCCGCCGTTCTTAGTGTAATCATGCCGGTGTCCAGCGACTTGATTGAACTTTGACCTGGACATACTGCGCCCTGTGTGCTTCTCTCTTCACTTCTGGCAGCATATGACGCTTTCTTTAGTGGAGTGCACACGCAGCATGGAGGGGGGTCAGCGTGCTTCTGAGCCCCGCACTATGCGCCAGTCAGAAGTGAAGAGGGAAGGACATACTGTGCACACAGGGTGCAGTATGTCCAGGTCACAGTTCAATCAAGTCGCCGGACACTGGCATGAATACACTAAGAACGGTGGCAGATGGAGGGGGGCAGGAGGAGCGGCTGGTATGTGTTTGAACCCTACACAGTGGAGCTGTCATTGACACCAGAACCGTTTGGTTCTGGTATCCTTTAAAGGATACCCGAAGTGAGATGAGATAGACATGTGTATGTATAGTGCCTAGCACACAAATATCTGCTGTGTTCCTTTTTTGTTTTTGTTTTTTTTTTTTCTTCTTTCTCTGCCTAAAAGTTAAATATCAGGTATGTAAGTGGCTGACTCAGTCCTGACTCAAACAGGAAGTGACTACAGAGTGACCCTCACTGATAAGAAATTCCCCTTTTTTCCTTTCTTGCTCTCAGAAGCCATTTTCTGCTAGGAAAGTGTTTTGTAGTTGGAATTTATCAGTAAGGGTCACACTGTAGTCACTTCCTGTCTGAGTCAGGATTTATGCTGGGCATACACTGTGATATTTATGCGCCGGATAGAGCCGCTGGCTCGATCCCGGTGCGGCCCCGCTGGCGCCTGGATCCATTCCCGCTCGTCCCCCGCGGGCGCTCCTTATTTTCCGCTTTTTTTCTTCCCATTGTCTACCCGCAGGTATCGAGCGGGGAATCCAGCGCCTCGCTGATCGGACCTTTAGGAAATTATCAATCGAGCCATCAGCGGCTCGATTGATAAGAAAAATCTCACCGTGTATGCCCAGCATTAGTCAGCTACTTCATACCTGATATTTAACTTTCAGGCAGAGAAAGAAAAAAAGGAACACAGCATAGTTATTTGTGTGCGAGGCACTGTACATACACATGTCTCTCATCATGTCACTTCGGTTATCCTTTAACTCCCCTCAAATCTACCCCTGACATTCCAAATTCCTGATATTAGTGATCTGTGTACGCATGCGCAATTAAGGTACTCATACATCATTTGATGTATGAGCACATCGGCCATGAGACAAATTGCACCCTGTTTAGAGAGGGATTTGTTGCCTGCCAAAGCACTGAACACTGATCAGAAATGAATCTGTTGCCTGCCTGGCCTATCCCCACCCCCCGGGTGCCTGTACTCTTTAAAGTTTTTCCTTTTTGCGGACGCAACTACTGGTTCCCTGACTCTAAGTCCGCCTGTACTATGTGACGTAGTGACTGCATACATGCACCAGTGCCACGTGGTAGTCGGACACCACAAGAGGCCAGGAGTTGCAGTAGACAGGTGAGATTTTAACACTGCACACTAAGGGCCCTTTTCCACCAGCGCGTTTGCGCTGGCTGAATCGCAAAGATGCAAACCGCTAGCGATTTTACAATCGCTACGGTTTGCTTTTTAACATAGGAATCGCGGTAGGTCATTTCCACTACCGCGATTCGTTTTTTACGCGAACGCGCGGTGGAGCGATATTTGCCGCGATTTTGCTATGCAGTGCTTAGCAAAATCGTGGCCGCAGACGTCGAATCGCCGGTAATTGCGATTCAGCAATCGCTAGCGTTCAGCGTGACTGCTAGTGGAAAAGGGCCCTGAGGGGCACTTTTACACTTTATGGAAAGGGGGGAGACTGACACACCAGCCAGGGGTATGTTGGCCGTTGTGATATCGGAACACCGTTACCACCCCACATCTGAGAGCTTGTGACTACGATTCTCCAGCTTGTCCAATCCACCCAGTCAACCAATTTCTGTCATTTTAAGGCAGTCTCTTCCAATTTAAAAAAAAAAAAAATTATCAAATCAAAAGGCCGATCAGGCTGCAGCATCAAGTGATGTATGTGCACCTTTACTGTCTCCTCAAGGATTGGGACTTAATCTCTCGGGCAAGAATTTGGGGCAGACTTCTGTGAAGACGAGTTGTTAGCACTAGCAATTTTATGTGCCTATGAACCTATGGAATGTGGGCAGGATGCTGTGTTTTTACTATTCACCCACGCTCCTCTTCTAGTAGTGTCTATAAACTAACCCCCCCCCCCCCCCCCTCTTATTATTCCTAACACTATGGTGCCCAAACGACTTGGGGCCTATTTCCACTACATGCAGATTGGATGCAGAAAAACTGACTCCAATGAATGCCTATGGGAAAATCTACATCAGAAAAATCGCGTTAAGTAGAAACGGGCCCATAGGCTTTCATTGGAGTCAGTTTTTCTGCATCCATTCTGCATGTAGTGGAAATAAGCCCTTAGCGTTACTATTATTTCCTGTGTAGTATACAAAAGGCTACGTTCCATATCGGGTGCCCAACTCACCTCTCAGGTGCCTGATTACCGATAATTTACACAGACATCTAATAGATGCCTGCTGATTCTTACAGCTAAATGACCTGATCCAGCCGTATAGGAAAATTCAATGCTGCATTTGATCACTCCCCTGTACTGTACATTTCATCATACATAGATTGCTGGCAGTTAAATCAAAATTACCAAATTGGCTGAGACTATCAACCAGTGTATAGGCAACTTGTCGTCTACACCAGACTTTAGGGACCATTGTTGTAGATGTGGTATTGTTCCAGAAATACAGGAAAAACCCATGGGTTTGCAGAGCCAGGCTGGTCCAATCTGTTGCCAAGGGTAGCCGGCGTGCCTTATTTTGCTTAGTTTTGGAGATTTCTCTGATTTCATTGGTACGGACATCTGAATTACTATGCCCACATCTGTTGTAATACTCTTCACTTTGTAGTAAGAGTAATTAAATGCAGCATCTCCTAGCAGCCAGAAATCATTCGATTGAATGAGTTGAAAAGTATGGTTGCTCAGTTCTGCACTATTCTGTTAATAACTAAAACCCTTGGCCTGTAATCTAACGAGTCCCCATCTTTTAATTTGTTTCATTCCCCTTGCTTTCCAATCCTCTTGCCTTGTAATTGTGCACTTAGCTCTGGTGTGCTCGTTTTGGCCTTCTCTTCTTGCCCATGAGGAAAATAAACTAACATTGTGGTGAGCTGCAGTCTGGACAAAGGCTTTGGATTACATTGATAACATCACTTCAATGATTTGCTCTCTTCACTCAGGGGTAGATGAAATTCAAGACCTTGATTTTAGCATTATTTTATGACTTTCCTCCCCACTGACATTTTTTATTATCAGCTTGTCTTGTGGAAACCATCTATTTTCAAGCTGTATTGGTTAAAAAAAAAAAGGGGGGTTTCAGTAGATGACATTTAGTGTACTGCTTAGTTTTTTGTTTATAGTAAGAAACTTGAGACTCTTTACTGTACAGTATTTTGTATTTCTCTTGAAAGCACTTTATCTTTTTATGAAGTATTGTATGTATGTGCCTTTAGGAGGTGATGTACTCCACAAAAATGTAGATTTGTTTCTTTTATAGATCTACCCTGTGCTCATTGGCATTGAAACATGTTATGTCTTCAAATAACAAACACCATAACCTGTTGTGGATGTTACTTTCTGATTGAGTGTATTTACCACTCTTGAAACTGAGGCTGGATGGCAATCTTGTAGTACATTGGTGACTTTTTTTTTTTTTTGTATGTAAAGGATCTGAGGCTCAAAACAAAATTTCTTTACCAGTGGTTGCGTAAGCCTATAGCTATATTTACCACATGATGTATATGTGGGAGTTGTAGGAATGAAGAGGAGGTGATTGTAAAGCACAAACTCATACCTTCGGCCTACCAATATAAAAAGATTGTAGCTGTGGCGTATTCATTGAGCAATAGTTTTGTTCTAGTGGGCAAGGACTAACTTTTCCTGAATTGTTTAAGTACTTTCACATCATCTACCAGCCACTGAGCATCTTCTGGCTGCAATTTAATGTAACAGAATGGCAGGATTTGTAACCACGTACACTCAAAGGATTATTAGGAACACCATACTAATACGGTGTTTGACCCCTTCAGAACTACCTTAATTCTACCTGGCATTGCTTCAACAGTGTGCTGAAAGCATTATTTAGAAATGTTGGGCCATATTGATAGGATAGCATCTTGCAGTTAATGGAGATTTGTGTGCTGCACATCCAGGGCACAAAGCTCCCGTTCCATCACATCCCAAAGATGCTCTATTGGATTGAGATCTGGTGACTGTGGGGGCCATTTTAGTACAGTGAACTCATTGTCCTGTTAAAGAAACCAATTTGAAATGATTTGAGCTTTGCAACATGGTGCGTTATCCTGCTGGAAGTAGCCATCAGAGGATGGATACATGGTGGTTATGAAGGGATGGACATGGTCAGAAACAATGCTCAGGTACCCCGTGGCATTTAAACTATACCCAATTGGTACGAAGGGGCTTAAAGTGTGCCAAGAAAACATCCCCCACACCATTACACCACCAGCCTGCACAGTGGTAACAAGACATGATGGATCCATGTTCTCATTCTGTTTACGCCAAATTCTGACGCTATCGAGACTCATCAGACCTGACAAACATTTTTCCAGTCTTCAACTGTCCAATTTTGGTGAGCTCATGCAAATTGTAGTGGAGCTGAGTGGTACCCGGTGGGGTCTTCTGCCGTTGTAGCCCATCCGCCTCAAGGTTGTGCATGCTGTGGCTTCACAAATGCTTTGCATACCTCTGTTGTAACGAGTGGTTATTTCAGTCAACGTTGCTCTTCTATCAGCTTGAATCAGTCGGCCCATTCTCCTCTGACCTCTAGCATCAACAAGGCATGCCGCATACTGGATGTTTTTCCCTTTTCACACCATTCTTTGTAAACCCTAGGAATTGTTGTGCGTGAAAATCCCAGTAACTGAGCAGATTGTGAAATACTCAGACTGGCTCATCTGGCACCAACAACCATGCCATGCTCAATATTGCTTAAATCTCCTTTCTTTCCCATTCTGACATTGTTTGGAGTTCAGGAGATTGTCTTGACCAGGACCACACCCCTAAATGCATTGAAGCAACTGCCATGTGATTGGTAACTGCAAGAGAACCCGAGGTGGGATTTTATTATGCTAGTGGGGCACAGAGGCTGGTTGTGCACACTAACACCAGCCTCTGTTGCCCCATGGTGTGCCCCCAGGACCCCCCTGCACGCTGCTATACCCCCCGCAGTGCTGGCGACACGCAGCGTGTCGCCAGCACAATGTTTACCTAAGCACTGTCTGTCAGCGCCACTCCCCCGCCTCCTCCGTGTGGGCGCTACCCGCCCGCGTCACTTCCCTCCAATCAGCGGGAGGGAAGGGACACAGGCCGCGGTTAGCGCCGATGCGGGGGAGCGGCGCTGACAGACAGTGCTTAGGTAAACATTGTGCTGGCGACACTCTGCGTGTCGCCAGCACTGCGGGGGGTCTTGGAGGCACACCATGGGGAAACAGAGGCTGGTGTTAGTGTGCACAACCAGCCTCTGTGCCCCACTAGCATAATAAAATCCCACCTCGGGTTCTCTTGCAGTAATGAGAAATTGAACAGGGGTTCCTAATAATCCTTTAGGTGAGTGTATGTTAGTGCTTGATATGTGGTGCAGTTACCTAGCAGCAAAAACTGCATCTTGTTGGATCTGAGTGTGGCTGCGCTCGCAACTGTCAAGTGCTAGCAAGCATTTGGTCACTGCATGAGAGCAGTAGACAGGTGGTTAATTCAGTACCTTCAGTCTCCTTAATGAGATAGGCCTTAACCTTGCTTAAGTTGGTAGCATGTCTATTAGGAGTGGGGTTTTGACTGAAGCGTAACTGCAATTGTACGCATTGCGTACATTTTCATGCATTCCCGCTAGTGCAGGAACATTAACACCTATTTTTACCCGTTGGTGGTTCAATGCGTACATTTTTTTTTCGCATTGAACCACCGACGTGTAAAAATGTATGTTAATGTTCCTGTACCAGCACGAATGTGTAAAAATGTACGCAGTGTGGCCCCCCTCCCAACTCCAAGTGACCGGTCGTTCAGACGTGTGTTCTACGTTCGTTCACCAAGCGGATCCGTCAAAACAAGTCTTATCAGCGGAACGATCGTTTGTATACACGTCTGACTTGACATCTGAACGACCGGTCGTTTGGAAAAATCAGACGTGTATGTACCGCTACAGCGCCACACTAATCCAACATGCATACAGACTGTTTCAGATTGGTTGATCCTCATCAGTGCATGTCCTTATTACCTTCTCTGTAATGCTACCCTTTTCCTGCTATCTTTCCCCCCCCCCCCCTCCCCCATTTTGGTCCTACATGGTAACCCGCTAATTTTATTTTGGCATCTGTATGCTTTACTATTGGTAAATACTTCTATGTCCTTTTTCAAATCTATTCTTTCTTGTCATTGAGCACTGACTGTATCCCTGAGGGCCCGTTTCCACTATCGCGAATCCGCATGCAGATTCGCATAGCCAATACAATTGGATGGCCCTGTTTCCACTTGTCACTAATCCTGAGGGTTTTTCTGTGCGGGAGAAATCTGCATGGAAGAGCCGTCAGAATTCGCACCCCGCTATGCGAATCGCCGCTAATTTAATAGGGAAATCACATGCAGTTCTGTCATACGTATTTTACTGCAATTTTGCATAGAAAGTAATGTTAAATCACACAGGCAGTGACATGGTTAAAATCGCATCAATACTAACCTATGCGAAATCACGGTAAAATACGCATGCGGTATTGTACCCGCATGCGACTTTGTCAGCGGCAACACCGCACAAGTGGAAATGGGCCCTGACACATACTAAGAAAGAACCACTCACTCTGAGCAGGAGCGCACCCAAGCTGTAATAAACAATGGGGCTCTTCTACAACTCTGACTGTATTTTATTAGTCTGTGTATAAGAATCCCTGTGGGGTCTCTGGAAATTGCTTTAGTTCAGTAGTGTAATGACACCGTGTACACTCACCTAAAGGATTATTAGGAACATCTGTTCAATTTCTCATTAATGCAGTTATCTAATTAACCAATCACATGGCAGTTGCTTCAATGCATTTTGGGGTGTGTGTGGTCCTGGTCAATGCAATTTCCTGAACTCCAAACTGAATGTCAAAATGGGAAAGAAAGGTGATTTAAGCAATTTTGAGCGTGGCATGGTTGCTGGTGCCAGATAGGCCGGTCTGAGCACAATCTGCTCAGCTACTGGGATTTTCACGCACAACAATTTCTAGGGTTTACAAAGAATGGTGTGAAAAGGGGGGGACAACGTCCTGTAGGTGAAAATGCCTTGTTGATGCTAGAGGTCAGAGGAGAATGGGCTGACTGATTCAAGCTGATAGAAGAGCAACGTTGACTAAAATAACCACTCGTTACAACCGAGGTATGCAGCAAAGCATTTGTGAAGCCACAACATGCACAACCTTGAGGCGGATGGGCTACAACAAGACCCCACCAGGTACCACTCATCTCCACTACAAATAGGAAAAAAGAGGCTACAATTTGCACGAGCTCACTAAAAAATGGACAGTTGACGACTGGAAAAATGTTTGTCAGGTCTGAGTCTCGAGTCAGAATTTGGCGTAAACAGAATGAGAACATGGATCCATCATGCCTTGTTACCACTGTGCAGGCTGGTGGTGTAATGGTGTGGGTAACGTTTTTTTCTTGGCATACTTTAGGCCCCTTAGTGCCAATTGGGCATCGTTTAAAAGCCACAGGCTACCTGAGCATTTTCTGACCATGTCCATCCCTTCATAAGCACCATGTACCGATCCTGTGATGGCTACTTCCAGCAGGATAATGCACAATGTCACAAAGCTCGAATCCTTTAAATTGGTTTCTTGAACATGACAATGAGTTCACTGTAATAAAATAGCCCCCACAGTCACCAGATCTCAACCCAATAGAGCATCTTTTGGATGTGATGGAACGAGAGCTTCATGCCCTGGATGTGTATCCCACAAATCTCCAATTGCAAGATGCTAGCCTATCAATATGGGCTTACATTTCTAAAGAATGCTTTCAGCACCTTGTTGAATCAATACCATGTAGACTTAAGGCAGTTCTGAAGGCGAAAGGGGGTCAAACACCGTATTAGTATGGTGTTCCTAATAATCCTTTAGGTGAGTGTGTATATATGTGTACATTTTAACATTTTTCATTGTGTAAGTACTCAGACTGCTTTGTGATCATAGAACCAGAGTACAGGCTGCTTCAGACTCCGTGAGAGTAATAACTGCTCTTGCTTTGATTACATTCTCCAACACTGTTTAGACAGATTGAAAGGCACAGTATTAATCGGTAGCTAAAGGGTTACATGAAGTGCATATATATATTGTACTTAAAGGACACCTAAAGTGACAGCAGTAATGTCAGCTGCTGTATTTCCTTTTTAAAGTAAACCTGTACTGGAAAAAGTTCCCCTGGTGGGTACTCTCTCCTCAGTAGGGGGAACCCTCTGGACCCTATTGAGGCTTCCCGCGGTCTCGTTGCAGCCCCCGGAACGCACAGGTGACAAATAAGACAGCCTGTTCAATATTTACCTTTCCAGGCGAAAATAGCCGATCTCCGTCGGGTCCGTTCTACTGCGCAGTACAGCGGCCTGACGAAGATTGGCTATTTCCGCCTATTCTCCCCCCCCCCCCCCCCCTTCCTCCCAACTCAGACTCCGCTAACTTGCATATTACAATCTTGTTGATTGAAAGTATGTAACATAAAATGCATCTCTTAACTGCCAATGCTTAGAAATTTTAAAACCACTTAAGGGCCCTTTTCCACCAGCGTGTTTGCGCTGGCTGAATCGCAAAAACACAAACCGCTAGCGATTTTACAATCGCTACGGTTTGCTTTTTAACATAGGAATCGCGGTAGGTCATTTCCACTACCGCGATTCGTTTTTGTCGCGAACGCGCGGCGGAGCGATATTTGCCGCGATTTTGCTATGCAGTGCATAGCAAAATCGCCGCCGCAAACGTCGGGGAATCGCCGCTAATTGCGATTCAGCAATCGGTAGCGTTCAGCATGAACGCTAGCGATTGCTAGTGGAAAAGGGCCCTATGAGAGGGGTATGGAGGCTGCCATATTCATTCCCTTTTAGACCATACCAGTTACCTGGCTATCAACTGATCTTCTGCCTCTAATACTTTTAGTCATAGACTTGGGCCTCGTTCACATCATACACTCATTTGGAAGCACGTGGTAACATGCAAGAATGGCAGAAGGGTATAGACAGCCCTTCTGCCATTTGCATCAAATGAGCTGCGCAGCAGTATGATGCGCTTGCGTACTGCTGCCTGCATTCTTCCCGCAAGAGCGGAGCTGACCCCTTCACTGTCAATGGGTGGGATCAGCAGTGCAGCGGGTAGCAGCGCAGATGACGTGCGATCGTACGCGTTGCATTCCGATTGCATGGCCATCTGCGCTGCATAGATGGTAATGAGGCTTAAAACTAGTCCTTGGTAAGAGTACTTGTAGAGGGTACAGACAGGAACAAAGAACAATCAGGTCCTATCTAATGTAAATGTGGGTACATGAAATGGTTTTTTTTTTTTTTTTTTTTTTTCATCCAATCTTACCATTTCTATGCAATATAAGGGAACTGCCTAAATTATCTTTTCAGTATATTCACTTAATTTACCCTTATGCTACATAGAAATGTAAGATTGGATGAAAAAATTGTACCATGTATGGCTACCATTAGAGTGATGTGCAGGTACTCTGCAGGAGAATGAGGGGATTCTTCCATTACACATTCTTCATGTACAATCTGAACCAGGTTTATGGGTGATAAACACTCCTGTTCAATGTGCACAACATTCTCAGTGGATTTCCTGCAGCTCTGTGGGGAGTGCATATGTGTAGTACTACTGTGTAACTTAACGTAAATCTGAGACAGATTAAATTTTATACATATTGTACCTGAGGCTTCCTCCAGCCCCCTTCAGGCTAATCTGTCCCTCGCTGTCCTCCACCACCTGGATCTTCGGCTATGGGTCCAGGGATGCGCTTTGAGTCCTATGGGAGAAAAGCGCTTTACAAATGTTATGGTATTGTATTGTATTACTTGAGCCAGTCTGGTGTAGTGCGCATTCACACACTCTGCCGCCAGGTACTATACCTGAGCAGCACTATTGCGCAGGTGCAGAACTCTCCTGGCCGTGGGAGCGGCACACGGCCGGACTGCACTGACTGGCTGAATTACTGGGACTCCTAGCAGATCAGGTGGTGAAAGAGGACAGCGATGATTCCTGTGTACACATCATATATACAGTCCCAATCAGATATGTATATCTGACTTAAAAAATATGGGGACTGCTTTATTGAAGCAGCACAAGTAACTATTTTTTGATTGCTTTATTTCATTTTTTTTTTGTTGGCTAAGCACAGCTATTACTGTATATATAATTTGGTGACTATTATCTGAGAAATGGAACATTTTATCATATTTTCTATTTTAATTACAGTTCACATTCATTAGGAGTCGGTGCATTTTTTTTTTTTCCTCGACTCCAGGTACCCAAAAAAGGGCTTCTGCTCCGACTCCACAGCCCTGCTTATAATGCATTTAGAATATCGTTATAGTAAACTCAGGTCCCAACAAATGCATCTATATACAATGTATGACAAATCCTGATATAGTAAGCTTCAGATGTAGTAAACTACTCTTCCTGGTCCCTTTTTTTGAGTTTACGACAATGGAAAGTGATGGCTGGTGACTGCACCCATACTCAACAAAGTTTCATATTGAAAATGGCTGCACTTTGTACGTGTACTTGCGCCGACTGGCAGAAGGTTGCCCTCGCCAATAAATTACATTATCTGAGCTCTCTGACCTTTGAATTATCTAGACCATAACCCAGTTGAGTATTTTTGAGACTACCTCAATCATTACTTCAGTTGGATCCATCCACCATACGCCTGTCGGCAACTATCATCAGATGTATTGCAGTCTGAGGCCTGGTGCACACCAGAAGATTTTTTTTTTTCTGAGCGTTTTGAGTTTTTAAATCTGCTGCTAATGTTCTTCTGTGTCAATGCACACTGGAGCAATGAGGTTTTGTAAAAAAAACAAAACCATAGCATTACATTGGAAAGGGCTTTTAAAACCTCTAGTGCCCAAACGCTAGAGGTTTCAAAAGCTCTTTCCAATGTAATGCTATGGTTTTTTTTTTTTTTTTTTTACAAAACCTCATTGCTCCAGTGTGCATAGATACATAGGATAACATTAGCAGCAGATTTAAAAACTCAAAACGCTCAGAAAAACTCCTCTGGCGTGCACCAGGCCTGACTCCAGATAACTCCAGCGTCTTGAGTCACTGGCCACTGTCCTTGCTGTCAGGTTGATAAAATAAATGTAACCTATGCTTGCTCAGTGTTCTGGAGGTTTGGGCTGGGGAGATGGTATGGAAGTGTAACCGGTTAACTGGTTTGTTATAGACTAAACCAGTTTGCAGAAGAAAATTAGCCCCTTTATCTTTTCTTTTTTTTTTTTTTTTTTTTTTTTTTTTTTTTTTAAATAAATTACCTCAGTACTCACCACAGTTCCAGCACTGGATGCTCCTGAATCTTTTTGACAAGCACTTGTTAAGTATGTTCTTGTACAAGCACATCTGTACTGGGCATGCACAAGCATGGTCTGCTCATGCGCTGTAGAATGAAGCTGCGCTTGCTCTGCTTTTTCCTCTCTGAATTACTGGCTTAGTTCTGCTAGGCATGTGCAGACCAAACTCGTGCATGCCCACTATGGATGCACTCATACATGGAGGAGTGCAGCCACAACAAAGATGGACCTGGGCAGCAGTGATGAGCTAGGAGGATCTGTGAGGCCTCTGGACTATCCGGAGACTTCTCTCTACTTAAAGTATCTGGTCGCAGGTTTGCCTTAGTTTCTTTCCTCAGTGTTCCAGGACAGATAGTTAAAATGAGGCTCCTCCCCAAGTACAGGAACACTAGCACCTCCCCCTAGGTAGTCCCTTTTTTTTTTTTTTTTTTTTTCCCCCTGCTCCATTGGATGCAAGGGAGATACGAACTAATCTGTCCTGCTGTAGATCTGTTGAACTCATGCAGTGTGCCAGCTACTGGCCATGTGGTTGCTATTAGACTAAAGTCTGGTAAACACTTTCAATTATGATTGGCCAATCAATAACCAGTTTTACCACCTCCATGTAGTATGAGGGTTGACAGATATTGAATACTATGAGCAGATTATGTAGGTAAACCTTCATTCTACATGAAGGCAGGGCTGTGGAGTCTGTACAAATATCATCAGACTCCTCAGTTTATTGAAACCTCCGGCCCCCACAGCCCTGCATGAAGGTGGTAAAATTGGTCCATGCAATGCTCTAAAACAATTTAATCTTGATTGTACATGTAAGCTGTCATATTACATTAAAGTGGTGAAATTAGCCAATCAAAATTGGATAGGTGTATGCACCTTAACCACTTTACCCCCGCCCGTACGAATTTCTCCGTCCCTTTTTCCATCCTTTAACCCCCAGGGACGGAGAAATCCGTACTTTGCGCGCTCCCGCTCGTAAACACGCCGCCCGCCGCTAGTAAACACGCCGCCGCCTGCTCGCCCGGAGATCAATGAACGGGAAAATCCATTCCCGTTCGTTGATCTTAGCCCCGCAATGATCCGCTGCTCTCCGATGGGCAGCGCGATCATTGTGAAACGATACAAACTTACCCAGCCTCCAAGTACTTCCTCCAAGCTTCCGGAAGGACGCTTGGAGGTCGCATTAAAGCAAAAAGTTACTGTGGCCATCTTGTGGCCAAATAGTAAAACTACCCCCTACACATTTTTCACATACAAATTACTTTTACACAAAAAATTAACTCATTACCTCCCACACTCCGAATTTTTTTTTTTTTTTTTGTAATAAAAAAGATTAAAAAATGTACAATAAAAAAAAATACATAGTTACCTTAGGGACAACTTTTTAAATATTATGTCAGGAGGGTACAACACTGTTTATAAACTATGGGCTTGTAATTAGGGATGGACGCAAAACTGAAAAAAATACACCTTTATTTCCAAATAAAATATTGGCGCCAAACATTGTGATAGGGACATAATTTGAATGGTTTTATAACCGGGACAAAAGGGCAAATACATTTCATGGGTTTTAATTACAGTAGCATGCATTATTTAAAAACTATAATGGCCGAAAACTGAAAAATAATTAATTTTTTTCCCACATTTTTCCTATTTTCCCATTAAAACATATTTAGAATAAAATAATTCTTGGCATAATGTCCCACCTAAAGAAAGCCTAATTGGTGGTGGAAAAAACAAGATATAGATCGTTTAATTGTGATAAGTAATGATAAAGTTATAGACGAATGAATGGAAGGAGCGCTGAAAGGTGAAAATTGGTCAGGGGGTAAACCCCCCTCAGTGGTGAAGTGGTTAAGGCACTACTCCTCACAGCAATATTTAACCTCCCTAGCGGTATTGACTATACACGTCCATACAAAACATGCTGTGAACAGTATTGAGTTGCATACACGTTAATACACTCCTGCACTGTATACTAGACCCTTGCTTGACACATTTTGGCAAGTTACTGGGAAAAAGTTATGAAAATTAATTGGATCACTTTTTGCACAGAAATCCTGGGGAAGGTTAACCACTTGAGGACCGTGGGCTTTACCCCCCTTAAAGAGAACCCGAGGTGGGTTTGAAGAATTTTATCTACATACAGAGGCTGGATCTGCCTATACAGCCCAGCCTCTGTTGCTATCCCAAACCCCCCTAAGCGGAAAATGACACTTTGTGAAAAAAAAAAAAACTATAAAAATCAATTTCCGCTAACTTGTGACAAAAAATAAAATCTTCTATGAACTCACTGTACTACTAACGGAATACCTTAGGGTGTCTTCTTTCTAAAATGGGGTCATTTGTAGGGTTCCTATACTGTCCTGGCATTTTAGGGGCCCTACACCGTGAGTAGTCGTCTTGAAACAAAATTTCTCAAAATGACCTGTGAAATCCTAAAGGTACTCATTGGACTTTAAGCCCCTTAGCGCAGTTAGGGTGCAAAAAAGTGCCACACATATGGTATCGCCGTACTCGGGAGAAGTAGTACAATGTGTTTTGGGGTGTATTTTTACACATACCCATGCTGGGTGGGAGAAATACCTCTGTAAATGACAATCTTTTGATTTTTTTTTTTACACACAATTGTCCATTTACAGAGTTATTTCTCCCACCCAGCATGGGTATGTGTAAAAATACACCCCAAAACACATTGTACCACTTCTCCCGAGTACGGCAATACCACGTGTGGCACTTTTTTGCACCCTAACTGCGCTAAGGGGCCCAGAGTCCAATGAGTACCTTTAGGCTTTACAGGGGTGCTAAAAATTTTGCACCCCGCCCACTTGCCAGGACAGTTAACAAATCCCACAAATGACCCCATTTTGGAAAGAATACACAACAAGGTATTCCATGAGGGGAATGGTTAGGTCATTGAACATTTTTTATTTTTTTTTGTCACAAGTTAACGGAAAATGACACTTTGTGTGTAAAAAAAAAAAAAAAAAAAAATAAAAAAAAAATCTTCTATGAACTCGCCGTGCACCTCACATAATACTTTAGGGTGTCTTCTTTCCAAAATGAGGTAATTTGTGGAGTCTGTCCTGGCATTTTAGGGTCTTTGCAATCATTACATGTATGGCTAGTATTAGGGGTTTCTGCTATACTCCTTATATTGGTTATACGGGTAATGCACTCTGGGCTGAAAGGAATGATATGCTGTCTTATATCGCCAACCCAGGACAGATCAGCAATATCAAGCATGGAAACCGATCCTTCTTCCGACTTTTATGCTTACCTGTTTGGTTTTCAAGCTTACCTCTCCTCTCCCTGGGACCATGTGCGAAATACCACTGAGTGTGTGCCTACTCCTGTGTCTGGAGTTCCCTAGGTTCTAATAGTGTACCTGCTCGTGGTACCTCTCAAAACACTCCCCTATGCATAGGCCAGGCTGGTCAGGACATTTGGGACAATAATAATAAACGGTGTCAGTCCTTGTTCCAGCCCTGCTGAAGACACAACGTCTTCTTCGGATGCGCTGACCTGGGGTACTCGGAATCTGATAGGCGTAATGCCTTCCATGCAAAGGAAAGATCCAGTTCTCCCAGCCTTACTGTAGAGAACAAAGCTGTTGTAAACTGCCAATTGAATCAGATAAAAAGACACTTTCTTATACCAGCGTCTTGTTTTCCGGGTAACTAAATAGGGCGCTAACCTCTGGTCATTGAAGTCCACCCCTCCCATGTTGACATTATATTCGTGGACGACAAGGGGCTTTTCAATGACCGCAGTTGCCCGTTGAATTTGGACTGTCGTGTCTGTGTAAATGGTGGACAGAAAGTAAATGTCCCTCTTGTCCCTCCATTTCACCGCGAGCAGGTCTTCAGTACGCAAGGCGGCCCTCTGCCCCCGTTCAAGTCTGGTGGTAACGAGCCGTTGGGGGAAGCCCTGGCGACTAGGCCGCGCAGTGCCACAGCATCGGATTCCTTCTAACTGTAAGTGCTGAAAGAGGGCCACACTTGTGTAATAATTGTCCACATAAAGATGGTACCCCTTCTGGAACAAGGGTGACACCAAGTCCCACACAACCTTTCCACTGCTCCCCAGGTAGTCAGGGCATCCGACCGGCTCCAATTTTGAGTCTTTTTCCTCAGACCCTAAAACGACATGTATAGCCTGTGGCCCTTTCACAGAGCTTATACAGTTTCACCCCATACCGGGCGCGTTTGCTTGGGATGTACTGTTTGATGCCAAGGCGCTCGGTAAAGCGTAAGAGGGATTCGTCTACACAGATGTTTTGTTCAGGGATATAAGCATCTGCAAATGTTGATGACAGGTGGTCTATGAGGGGCCGAATTTTGTGGAGCCGGTCATAAGCAGGGTGGCCCTTTTCATGACAGGTTTTGTCGTGGTTGAAGTGCAGGAAGCGCAGGATGGACTCAAATCGTGTCCTGGACATGGCAGCAGGGTACAAGGGAACATGATGTACTGGGTTCGTAGACCAATATGACCGCAATACATTGTTTCATTAGTCCCAAGTGAAGGACAAGGGCCAAAAAGATTTTAATGTCGGAAACTTGGACTGGTTTCCACCGGAAAGGCTGGGCATAGATGCTCTCCGGGTGCTCGGTGATGAATTGTGTGGCTTTACGGTTGGTCTCAACCACAATTAAGTCCAAGAGAACCTGGGTGATGAACAGCTGCAAAAAGTCTAGGGCCGTTCCTAGGTGAGCTGTTGCCACCTGGACTCCAGACTGGGCGGTGAAAGGGGGCACTACGGGTGCGGCGGAATCAGGGGATTGCCAATCTGGATGTGCCAGCACCTCTGGGAGTCTATGGGTACTACGGGCCCGTCTTCTTCTTGGTGGTTGCGCTGGGGGTACTACTGCACTTGCCACCGTACCAGTTTCAACTTCCATGCTGGCACTCACCACTTCACCAGGGTCTACAGAAGTACTGGTACCAAGTCCAGGAGATGCTGCGCTGCTGGTGCCTGCCTCACCAAGAAAACTATCATCAGCGCTAGCACCACCCTACTGCCCTTGAGGCGGATCCTGCGGTCTGACGACATGGGGTCTGGTACGCCTGGCTCTAGCCGGGACCAAAGCCTCGTCATCACTTTCGGTCAGGGAACCACTGCTTTCCACAGGTTCAAATTCGGACCCCGATGATTCGTCGGGTGAGTCTTCCCAAAAGATCTCATCCGACTGGTCCATGTACCTGTATACCTCCTCATCGGAAATCCCCCTTCTTGCCATTGTGGATTGCTAAATTTATGGGGTTTTCCTCCGAGACTACCCAGAAAAAAGAGCACCTACCTAGCAAAAGGGAGTATTTGAGAGGTATTGGGGTTGGTGAGAAGTGGGGTCTCAGAGGCAATCCACCAATCACGGGACAATCAAATACAATTACAGCACAATCAACTCCAATCACAGCACAAGCAAATCTGATGCACTCGGAAGGTGGTGGTTGGAGGTGGTGGGGGGGAGGGTGGGGTTGGGTGTGGCGGGAAGTGGGGTCTCGGAGGCAATCAAACAATCACGGGACAATCAAATACAATGCACTCGGACGGTGATAGGTGGGGGGGGGGGGTCTGAGGGCGATTTGAGGGGGTGGGGGGTTGATCAGGAGCCCACATGGGGCAGACTGAATCCTGATCTGATGAGAGGCAGACACAGGGGTTTACTGATCGAAGATCAGTTAGTGATCGCTGGGGAGGACAGATGTAAACAATGCGCAGGGGATGTAATCAGGAGGGGGGGGGGGTATGAGGGCAATCGAGGGTCTGGGCAGGTGATCGGTTACCCCCGCGGGGCAGTTAGGGTCTGCTCTGATGGGTGGGGGTGCTGAGGGGTGATGGACAGGTGATAGACAGGTGATCAGAGGGGGATCAGGGGGTAAGGTAGCTGTATATAGGGTGGTAGTCTGGGATGGGGTCTGGGGGTGATCTAAAGGTAGGCGGGGGGGATCAGGGGTGATTAGGAGGCAGTTAGGGACCTAAGCTAAGGGATAGCGCCGCTAGTTAGTGGGGGGGGGGGTTTATAGGGGTGCAAGGGTGCTGGGCAGGGGTCTGCTGGGGTGATCAGGGGGGGTATGATGCCTGGGGTGGGAGATCAGGGGGGCTGTGGGCAAAATAACGGTGTGCGCTATACAACTCGCAAGTGCTTCCTCCTCGCTGGTGGTCTCTGGAACAATGAGACCACGAGGCGAGGAGGAAGCACGTATAAGGCACTTTGTTTACCTAACAAAGTGCCTTTATACTCATGTGATTGGCTGATTATGCGGATTCCTCCGCTCGTCGCCGCTGCTAAGTGGCCGGCGAGCGGAGACTAAATGCCGGGCTATCGATCCCCGGCGGAGGATCGCGTCACGGATGACGCGATCTCTCCGCCTATGCCCCTAAAAGGACTGCCGCCTCTGTGGGTGAGCTGGTCCTTGCGGGGTCCACTTCCCGGCCGCCTCTGTGCGTTAGGCGGTCGGGAAGTGGTTAAAGCACACCTGAGACGAACCAATGAAAGGCATTGTTACCTGTCTGGAGCTTTCTCCAGTCCCTCTGTAGTCTGTCAGCTCCCTCAGTATCCTTCTGGTCTGATCCAATGTGCTTCTATGAAGTCTGCGATCCAACTGTATTGCAGACCTCTGCATATGTGCTTTTCGAACCGCGCACCTCTATCATGCTCCCATGACTGGGAGAGTTCTGCACAAGTGTCGTTAATCATAAACTGCACATGTGCATGCAGCAGCACTGCACATGTGCAGTTCACAACTATACCGAATTGCAGACTTTGAGACTGACAGCGGCACACCAGAGGGGACGGTAGGGGTGCTGACAGGCTACAGGGGACTGCAGGAAGCCCCTGGTTTGTAAAAATCCTTTTCATCCGTAAATCTCAGGTACACTTTAACCACTTGAGGACCACAGTCTTTCTACCCTTTAAGGACCAGAGCCTTTTTCTCCCTTCAGACCACTGCAGCTTTCACGGTTTATTGCTCGGTCATACAACCTACCACCTAAATGAATTTTACCTCCTTTTCTTGTCACTAATGCTGCTTTCTTTTGGTGCTATTTGATTGCTGCTGCGAGTTTTAGTTTTTATTATATTCATCAAAAAAGACATGAATTTTGTCAAAAAAATTACTTTTTAACTTTCTGTGCTGACATTTTTCAAATAAAGTAAAATTTCCTATACATCTGAGCGCGAAAGTTATTCTGCTACATGTCTTTAATAAAAAAAATCCATTAAGTGTATATTTATTGGTTTGGGTAAAAGTTATAGTGTTTACAAACTATGGTGCCAAAAGTGATTTTTCCAATTTTGAAGCATCTGACTTTTCTGACCACCTGTCATGTTTAGGTGCTAAAATTCCATGATAGTATAAATACCCCCAAATGACCCCATTTTGGAAAGCAGACATCCCAAAGTATTCACTGAAGCATGGTGAGTTCATAGAATTTATTTTTTGTCACAAGTTAGCGGAAAATGACACTTAGAAGAAATGTAAATTTATTTATTTTTTCACAAACTTTCAGCAAAAAAAAAAAAAATGAAATCTGCCACGGACTCCCTATGCTCCCCTCTGAATACCTTGAAGTGTCTACTTTGCAAAATGGGCTCATTTGTGGGGTGTGTTTACTGTCCTGGCATTTTGGGGGGTGCTGAATTGTAAGCACCCCTGTAAAGCCTAAAGGTGCTCATTGGACTTTGGGCCCCTTAGCGCAGTTAGGCTGTAAAAAAATGCCACATGTGGTATTGCCGTACTCAGTAGTATAATGTGTTTTGGGATGTATTTTTACACATACCCATGCTGGGTGGGAGAAATATCTCTGTAAATGACTTTTTTTTTTTTTTATCTTTACACACAATTGTCCATTTATAGAGATTTCTCCCACCCAGCATGGGTATGTGTAAAAATACACCCCAAAACACATACTACTTCTTCTGAGTACGGCGATACCACATGTTACACTTTTTTTGCAACCTAGGTGCGCTAAGGGGCCCAACGTCCTATTCACAGGTCATATTGAGGCATTTGGATTCAAGACTACTCCTCACGGTTTAGAGCCCCTAAAATGCCAGGGCAGTATAGGAACGCCACAAGTGACCCCATTTTAGAAAGAAGACATCCCAAGGTATTCCTTTAGGTGTATGGTGAGTTCATAGATTTTATTTTTTGTCAGTTAGTGAAAATGACACTGTGAAAAAACAATAAAAATCAATTTCCGCTAACTTTTGACAAAAAATAAAATCTTCTATGAACTCGTCATACACCTAACAGAATACCTTGGGGTGTCTTTTTTCTAAAAAGGGGTCACTTGTGGGGTTCCTATACTGCCCTGGCATTTTACGGGAACAAAACCGTGAGTAGTCTGGAAACTAAATTTCTCAATGACTGTTCAGGGGTATAAGCATCTGCAAATTTTGATGACAGGTGGTCTATGAGGGGCCGAATTTTGTGGAACCGGTCATAAGCAGGGTGGCCTCTTAGATGACAGGTTGTATTGGGACTGATCTGATGGATAGGAGTGATAGGGGGATGACAGGAGGTTTGATGGGTGTCTCAGGGGGTGGTTAGAGGGGAAAATAGATGCAATCAATGCACTGGGGAGGTGATCGGAAGGGGGTCTGAGGGGGATCTGAGGGTTTGGCCAAGTGATCAGGAGCCCACACGGGGCAAATTAGGGCCTGATCTGATGGGTAGGTGTGCTAGGGGGTGACAGGAGGTGATTGATGGGTGTCTCAAGGTGTGATTAGTGGTGGGAATAGATGCAAGCAATGCACTGGCGAGGTGATTAGGGCTGGGGTCTGAGGGTGTGGGCGGGTGATTGGGTGCCCTAGGGGCAGATAAGGATCTAATCTGATGGGTAGCAGTGGCAGGGGGTGATTGATGGGTGGCAGTGACGGGGTGATTGACAGGTGATCAGTGGGTTATTACAGGGAAGAACAGATGTAAATAATGCACTGGCGAATTGATAAGGGGGGGGGGGGTGTCTGAGGGCAATCTGAGTGTGTGGGCGGTTGATTGGGTGCCCGCAAGGGGCAGATTAGGGTCTGATCTGATGGGTAACGGTGACAGGTGGTGATAGGGGGTGATTGATGGGTAATTAGTGGGTGTTTAGGGTAGAGCACAGATGTAAACAATGCACTTGGGAGGTGATCTGACGTCGGATCTGCGGGAGATCTAATGGTGTGGGTGATCAGATTGCCCGCAAGGGGCAGGTTAGGGGCTGATGGGTGGCAGTGACAGGGAGTGATTGATGGGTGATTAGGGGAGTGATTGGGTGTAAACAGTGTCTGGGAGGTGGGCAGGGGGGGGGGTCTGAGGGGTGTGGTGGGCGATCAGGGGGCGGGGGGGGGGGGGAGATCAGTGTGCTTGGGTGCAGACTAGGGTGGCTGCAGCCTGCCCTGGTGGTCCCTCAGACACTGGGACCACCAGGGCAGGAGGCAGCCTGTATAATACACTTTGTATACATTACAAAGTGTATTATACACTTTGTAGCGGCGGTCGTGCGCTTCCGAACGGCGGGTGGGCGGAGCCAGTTGCCGGGGGAAGCGCGCGTCATCAATGACGCGATCGCTTCCCCGGCATGCCGAAAGGATGCAGCGCCCTTGGGCGTATTGCGGTCCTTTCGGCGTCCACTTTGCCGCCGCCCATCGGCTGTGGGCGGTCGGCAAGTGGTTAAACACCCTCTTTTGCCCATCATAAAATGGCAAGCCTAATAAAATTGTATGTCTCTTCCTGGTATTAGTATATTTGGAGGCTTTCCGGTCAGCTGCTCTTGGAGTACCTGTATGAAGATAGTGCTTTGCTTCCAGTGCCTTGGTATGAGATGGAACATTATTCTTCAGTTACCTGTTACCTGTCTGGAGGTAACCAGAAAAAGGGTATGGATAGAATAGAAAGAAAATCTTACATAGGAAACTTCAGGCATTATATGGTTCTGTCTGTCACTTTGGGATATGGAGCTAATGTCAACCATTAAGGTTCAGTGTTGTATAGGTGTATCTTTTATAGACCATTCAAATGAGTCTTAGTTGGGCCTCAAACCAACTGTCCGTAGCATATTTAATGACAGACATATCATCACACCTTCAGGTGTTCAAGTTTGGAAACAGAAAATAGTCTGAAGGAGCCAGGTCAGGAGAGTAGGGGGAATGATAGACCAATTGGAAACCCAGAGAGTTCAATTTGGGAGTCACAACATTGGCAGTGTATGCAGGTGCATTGTCCTGAAAAAGGATTCCTTTGGTCAACTTTCCATGGCGTCAAATCTTAATTGCCCCATTCAGCTGGTCCAGGAGTTTGGAATAATGTTTAGTGATACTAGAGCCCTGAGTTGGGTAGTCCCAACAGAATACCATCTTTGTCCCAGAAAACGGAGGTCACTGTGGGGCTCCTTTTTTAAACGGAAAAGCCCAGTCTTTAAATGAGATCCAGGTTTTTGACAGTGCTGTAGGAAGGACACTTCACACAGTTGTCACAAACACTGGAGAAACAAAGGACGTTCTCCTCCAGTAACTCGCACTTCATGATGGCCCGTAACTCAAGACTTGAAACCTGCTTGTGCCTCTGCTACCACAGCATCTCATTAAAAGATACGCAAGACTAACATAAGGGTCGCAAACACCTGTTTCCACAGTTACATAATAACCCATTAGGCTGTCATATGCCCTGGGCAGCGTTTGGTCTTAACTGAAGGTCTAGTATTGGCAAGATGCTACATGACAGTTTGAACATATGGCCAAAGTGACAGGCACAGATCTCGCCGCTTTTTCAGGATACACAGCGCATACTGTCCTAAACCTCCAGGGATGTGGCGTGTTTGCTGGTTATCCTGCTGGCTAATCATGTGGTGTACAGCTGCACACACAAGCTGGTACTGTCACCCACGGTTCCTGAGGTCCAACTGGTTCTGCCTCTTCCCTTCCTACATATTTCTTCCAATCGCTAGGATTTCTCAGGGCAACCAGAGAGCAGGCAAGTCCTTTGGGGAGAGACCCTTTAGCTGGAGCGCTGTTAACGCTGAGTGGATAGTGTACTGGTTAAGTCCTCTCCCTTTGACATGGGAGACCAGTGTTCAAGTCCTGGTTATGGTCAGTACCTATTCAGTAAGACGTCCTTGGGCAAGACTTCCTAACACTGCAGGATGGCCCCATGAGCTCGCCCTTAGTGGCTGCAGCTATTGACCCCTTTGAATCCAACAGGATAAAAGCACTATACAAACGTTAGGATTATTATGGTTTCAGAACTGGCTGCAAGGCAAGCAGTGTCACACCGGTGCTTATGCAAAGCTTTTGAAATGTGCGCGGAGCACACTGCTACCTGGCTGATTGGCTGTAATCCTGAAACCTATCCATCTTTATTGGTCCTTAGGATGGGTTCACAGTAGGACATTGCGGAGCTACGTTCTAAAATTTTATAACGCAGCTTGACGCACTGCAATAAAGTCTATGCGACATTCACAATGCGATGTTGGCATTGCATGGTAACAAGTTGCGTTATGTTAGTGTAGTGCGTTACCTCTAAATGCATGTTACCAGGTATAGGAAAGCATACTTTTCATTGACTATGCTTAACTGTATCCACTGTAGGCATTGGTAACTCATTAATCTGCATTTTTTTTTTATTGCATTGCAACTTTACAACGCAACATCCTAAAGTGAACATAGCCTTAGGCTACATACACAATTGAGATAAGTCTTTGGAAAAGGCAAGATCACAGACCAATTTTACCTCATTCCATGTAATATGAGAGCCATACTCTGCACAGTCTATTCTATTGAGCTGAACTCCCCATCAGATAAAACCTCTTTGCAAGATGCTGGACACACTGATCTGTTGAATGTATACAGCATCTTTATCTGCAAAAGATCAGATCCTGAAAAAGATCTGTTCTTGCAAAATGCAGTCTGAGATCTGCAGATCCTCATACACACCTTGTTTAACAGACATTAATCTGCATGAGGATCTGCAGATCTCAGACTATGAATGCATTTTGCAGGAATGGATATTTTGCAGGAACAGATCTTTTGCAGATACTGATCTGTGTAGAGTATGGCTCTCATACTACATGGAATGGGGTAAAATTGGTCTGTGATCTTGCCTTTTCCAAAGACTTATCTCAAGTGTGTATTTAGTCTTACACCAATTGTTCATCTATACATGATCCATTGTGTAGGAGCATACACATCGAGGCAGAGTTTGCTTGCAGCATTGAAGGGTATGGAGAGAACAGGGCCAGGATCATTACCCCAAGTACTGACCATCATGAACAGTTTGTGAATGCAAGGAATATGCACTCTGGAAATAATCACAGCACCATTTAGGCAGCACTATACAGTAGATTTCCATAGAGCAGACAATTGCACACATCTGTCACAGGATTGCACAGTTTTTTTTAGAATGCAAACCATCTGTATTTCAGAGATGCACATAGCACCATTTAGACAGCAATGTAGATTTCCATAGGACAAAACATTGCTCACATCTGTCACAGGGTTTGTTGATTAAACATATCTGGAATTAAAATACCTTGCATTCATGACCTGTGCAATCCTGTAACGTGTAACGGAGTCTGCTCTATGCAAATTTATACTGCTGGCTAAATATGGTGTAATGACCATCTCTTGTGCTAGACGCATTGCCAATAGGTACTGATGGGTTGAGTGGTCTATTTAAACTTCTTTTAAAGGTAAGGTGCGGTTGCCTGCGTTTGGGGTTAGGTACAAGTGTATGCACTTGTATCTGGCCAGTTCCTGCTTTGCCACTTTTTATAGGCAGCCAGCTTCTCATGTTCATATATTCCTAAAGAGACTCTGTAACAATTTTGTGCCTTATTTCTTCTGTCCTATAAGTTCCTATAGCTGTTCTAATGTGGTCTGTCTTACTGCAGCCTTTCCTACTTGCACTGTCTCTGTAATAAATCTTATCTCCTTTCCTCTGTCGGGCTAAGGCTGGAATGTGTGGAATGTGCAGCACTGCTTGTCATTGGCAGAAGCTTTACACACCCCCTCCAAGCTCCGCATGAGTCACACCAGATAGCTGTTCACAGCCTATGATACTGTGGTTAGAAGCCATGTCATTTGTTTGTAAACACTGCCTAAAACTGTTAATTACAAACCAGGATTGCAGCAGGGAGTGGCAGAAACAGCACAGAGGGGCCCAGGAGAAAATAAGGAATAGAATGGTATGCTTTTTATTGTAAGAATATTAAGTACAGATTCTCTTTAACCTCTTGACGACCAGCTAACGCCGATGGCGTAAACTGGTAGTCTGCGGGTTACCATGGAAACGGCCGCTCGATCGAGCGGCCTTTCCATGTCAGTTCACGGAGGGTGTCTCCGTGAACAGCCGGAGAGCCGCCGATAGCGGCTCGCCGGCAAAATGTAAACAGGCGGGGAAGAAATCCCCGCTGTTTACATCATACGGCGCTGCTGCGCAGCAGCGCCGTAAGTCAGATCGGCGATCCCCGGCCTCTGATTGGCCGGGGATCGCCGCCATATGATAGGCTGAAGCCTATCCCACAATGCGCAGGACGGTTATCCGTCCTGCGCAGCCCAGCGAGGGAGGTAAGGGGAGGGAGGGAGCGCACAAAACGCTGCGGAGGGGGGCTTTGAGGAGCCCCCCCCGCTACCCACTAATGGCCGGCGGCGATCAGACCTCCCCAGCAGGACATCCCCCTAGTGGGGAAAAAAGGGGGGTAGTCTGATCGCCCTGCTGCACTGCTGATCGGTGCTGCGGGCTGTAGAGCCCACGCAGCACCGATCAGTGAAAATTCTCCTGGTCGGCAAGTGGTTAAGGTACATGTACGTCGCGCGTGTGGTTTTTTTTTTTTTTTTTTTGACAGATCCTCCAAGCGTTTAGTCTTAACTGAAGGTCTAATGCTGGGGATACACGGGTTGACCGGCGGCTCGATTAGCTGCCGGAGCGACCCCCAGCTGCGTCTCCGCGCGGATCGATTACCGCACGCCCCCGCCGGCACTTCCTTATCCCTGCCTTTGTTTGCAAGCAGGAATCGAGCGGGCGGGGGGTTGAGCGGCTTGATCGGGCCAGCTGAATATTATCAGCTGGCCGGATCAGCTGGTCGATGCACGGTACAGAAATGTACCGTGTATCTCCAGCATAATGGGAAATCCATTTAGCAGTAGCCCCCTGCCCAGAGCCTGAAACTGATAAAGCTCTTCTGGTTAAAGAGGAGCTGTTAGGTATAGGGTCTCAGAGAAAAAAAAACACATCAGTAGCTAAATATTGGCTGTACTTACATTACATATGCATTTCACTGTCCACGTTTGGATTTCACAGAATTTTTATATAGTATTTGCAGAGAATTATGCTTCTGACAGCTCATGGCAGGTTCCATGTTTGTCTGTCTTGTATGAAGCCAATTGTGATGTCATATCCCCCCTTACCTTACTTCCTGATTCGACTCACAAAAAAGATCAGGATCAAAGATCCTAATGGTTCATGATCCGGACAACACTACTGTGCAGTGAATATTAGCCATGTGGCTAGGAACAATAGCGGACTCGGCAGTATACTCTAACTGAACATGTGCTGTGAGTTAGGCTGCTGTTACAAGCTGCTGTAACATGAGCCTGTAACTTACCACTTTGAAAGCCAGCCTTAGGGCGGGATAGGGAAATGAAGGAGGCCCAAGGCAGTGCACTGGGGAGAAGAACCAGCCCCAGAATGCTTTGCAGTATCTGTTATGTGTCCTGCCGGCCTCCTTAGAAGCTTGGGAATACAGAGCCTTGCTGTCCAGCAAACATCAAAGAGATTTTTAACTTCAGTATTGCCTTTTTGGCTTCCTTCTAAACTGTTTAACACAGGAGAATAGAGGTTTAAAGCGGATCCGAGATGAAAAACTAACTAGAACAAGTAACTTGTCTATATATCTTATCTAAAGTTTAAGTAGTTTACACAGCAAATCTAGCTGCAAACAGCTTTAATAGAATGATTATTTAATCCTGTGATACAATGACAGCAGCCATGTTTGTAAACATTACACAGAGGCAGGCTTATCTGTATCTTGAGCAAAAAAACGAATTCTCCCTTCTCCCCTCTGCCTCTGAAATCTCTGGCTAGTAATACCTCCCCCTCCTTCTGCCCAGACTGAGCTCCCATGGGCCCTTGCTGCTGTCTGAAAGTGCCTTGGCTCTCTGAAAACCTGTGGGCGTGGCATGTTAAGTTTATAGGGAATTAGAGAATTAAAACAAAAACAAAGTATTTGGCTTGAGGAATGCCCTATAAACAATAGGAAAGGAATACAATTATGCAATGTGTAAAAGTTCATCTCGGATCCACTTTAAATTAGCTTTTGCAGCCTGACCGTTACTCTTTAAGTGATCTAATTATTGATCAGTTTTTAGCTGCAGAAGCCTCCTCCTTTTATTAGGCTGCTCAAATGGTACAGTTCATGGATTTAGATAGTATTTTTCAGATCTCTGCTTAGAGATAATATTTTGAGGTACTTTATTTATTTATTTTATTTATCTTGTATAAAGATAATCCCCCTACTTACAAACGACTCAAGTTGCTTCCTGTCCAGTATGTTTCATGTTACGGTATTGTATAAACTGGGGTAAGGTTTTTTTTTTTTTTTTTCTATTAAAATCCTATTTAAAACAAACCTAGTGTATGCTATATGTCCAAATCTATAGTACAGGTAGTCTGAAAGTCAATCTTGTAACAATGTTTCACAACGTATAACACATGACTCAATTTTTAAAACCACCCCATGGAACCGGTTTGGGAAGAATTTGGAGTACAGGCGGCCCCACATGTCTTCTAAACACACACCACACACCAACCATTATATTCATCAAAAAAGACATGATTTTTGTCAAAAAAATTGATTTATTTATTTTTAACTTTCTGTGCTGACATTTTTCAAATAAAGTAAAATTTATATATACATTTTTGTCCAAATTTATTGTGCTACATGTCTGATAAAAAATCCAATAAGTGTTTATTGGTTTGGGTAAAAGTTACAGCTTTTACAAACTATAATGCAAAAAGTGAATTTTCCCATTTTGAACCATCTGACTTTTCTGAGCACCTGTCATGTTTCATGAGGTGCTAAAATTCCAGGATAGTATAAATACCCCCCAAATGACCCCATTTTGGAAAGAAGACATCCCAAAGTATTCACTGAGAGGCATGGTGAGTTCATAGAAGATTTTATTTTTTGTCACAAGTTAGTGGAAAATGATACTTTGTGACAAAAAAAATTTCCATTTCTGCTAACTTATGACCAAAAAAAAAATTAATCTGCCATGACTCACCATGCCCCTCTCAATACTTTGGGGTGTCTACTTTCCAAAATGGGGGCATTTTGTGGGGTGTTTACTGTCCTGGCATTTTGGGGGGTGCTAAATTGTAAGCACCCCTGTAAAGCCTAAAGGACTACTCCTCACGCTTTAGGGCCCCTAAAATGCCAGGGCAGTATAGGAACCCCGCAAGTGACCCCATTTTAGAAAGACACCAGGTATTCCGTTAGGAGTATGGCGAGTTCATAGATTTTTATTTTTTTTGTCACAAGTTAGTGGAAAATGACACTTTGTGAAAATAAAAATCAATTTCCGTGTCATTTTCCACTAACTTGGTGGCAAAATAAAATCTTCTATGAACTCACCATACACCTAACGGAATACCTTGGGGTGTCTTCTTTCTAAAATTGGGTCACTTGTGGGGTTCCTATACCGCCCTGGCATTTTATGGGCCCAAAACCGTGAGTAGTCTGGAAACCAAATGCCTCAAAATGACCAGGGGTATAAGCATCTGCAAATTTTGATGACAGGTGGTCTATGAGGGGCCGAATTTTGTGGAACCGGTCATAAGCAGGGTGGCCTCTTAGATGACGGGTTGTATTGGCACTGAAGTGCAGGATGTTCTCAAATCGTGACCTGGACATGGCGGCAGAGAACATGGGCATGTGATATATTGGGTGCGTAGACCAATAAGACCGCAATACATTCTTTTTGACTAGACCCATTTTAAGGAGAAGGCCCCAAAAATGTGACGTTCGAAAACTTGGAGTGGTTTCCACCGAAAAGGCTGGGCATGGTAGCTGCTTGGCAGTTGCGTATTGTGTGGCATAATAGTTGGTCTCAGCCACAATTAAGTCGTAGATACCAGCAGTGATCAGAAAAAAAATCTGTCACTGTGGTGGGGTGGGTGAGGGTTTGGCCAGGTGATCAGAAGCCTGCAGGGGGCAGATTAGGACCTGATCTTATGGATAGAAGTGCTAGGGAGTGACAGGTGATTGATGGGTGATCAGGGTGTGATTAGAGGGGAGAATGGATGCAAGCAATGCACTGGTGAGGTGATCCGGGAGGGGGGGGGGGGGGGGTTTGAGGGTGTGATTGTGATGGGTGGCCAGTGACAGGTGGTGGTAAGTGGTGAAAGGTGATTGACTGGTGATCAGTGGGTGATTACAGGGGAGGATATATGTATACAGTGCGGGGGGGGGGGGGGTGATCAGGAGCCCCCAGGGGGGCAGTTTAGGACCTAATCTAAAATATAGCGTTGACATGGACAGGGAGTGATGGGTGATTGGGTGCAAACAGGGGTCTGAGGGGTGCTGTGGGTGATGAGGGGGGGGGGGGGGGGCAGGATCAGTGTTTGTGTGTGCTTACCAGGGGGGCTGCCTCCTGCCCTGGTGGTCCCTCGGTCACTGGGACCACCAGGGCAGGAGGCAGCCTGTATAATACGCTTTGTATACATTACAAAGCGTATTATAAGCTTACTATGCGGCAGCTCAGGGGTTAACAACCCGCCGACGCTGCTAATTGGCTGGCGGGTTGACGTCGCGGGTAGGCAGAGCCTAATGATGGCGGATGCACGCGCATATATGCGCATGATCCCCGGCTTTTCAGTGCCTAAGGAACCGACGCCGATGGGTGTTAGGTGGTCCTGGGCGTGCCACTTTGCTGACGCCCATAGGTAGTGGGTGGTTGGCAAGTGGTTAAAGGATACCCGAGGTGACATGAGATAGATGTGGGTATGTACAGTGCCTAGCACACTAACTATGGGAGAAAAGCGCTATAGAAATGTTGTATTAACTATGCTGTGGGGGTTTTTTGTTTGTGTTTTTTTTTTTTTTCTCCCTCTGCCTAAAAGTTAAATATCAGGTATGTAAGTGGCTTACTTAGTCCTGACTCAGACAGGAAGTGACTACAGTGTGACCCTCACTGATAAGAAATTCCCTTTTTTACCTCTTTCTTGCTTTCAAAAGACATTTTCTGCTAGGAAAGTGTTTTGTTTTTTTTTTTTTGTTTTTTTTTTTTATAGTTCGAACTTATTATCAGTGAGGGTCACACTGTAATCCACTTCCTGTCTGAGTCAGGGTTGAGTTAGCCACTTGCATACCTGATATTTAACTTTCAGGCAGAGACAGAAAAAAAGGAACACAGCATAGTTATTTGTGTGCTAGGTACTGTACTTACACATCTCTCATCATGTCACTTCGGGTATCCTTTAAATTAGCAGTGTAGACCATGGAACACTGGCAAGGATGGGGGTCACAATACACTATAGCAGTACTGTGCATTGTACTACTCCATGGTCAACTACAACTCCAGAGCAGAGACGTTTCATTCATCAGTGGAGGGCAACATGCTAATGTAGCCTAAAGAAATAAAATCCCGCAGGTTAGAATCTTCTGCATCTCACCTGCCAAGATGGCCTATCCTCCTCCATATCCAGTGCCTTCTACATACCGAGCTGTCAGTCGGCAACTCTAGATCAGCATATGTGCACTTGCTGTTGTCTCTTCTGGGGCAGTATACTGGTTGGAATTGGCTGCCCGTCATATCATTTGAACTATGAAGAATAGTGACCCTAGAGGCTGCATACACTGTACTGTTTGCCAGGCAAGCTTTAGCTGTGAGTGTAGTTGGTCATGGCAAGGAATAAAAGCCATCAGTGCAGCTGCTTCTTAACGTCTGATGTTTTGTCTTCCACAGCAAAATGTGCATTCCCACAGACAACTGCAGGCTGACAATTTGGTTGCCCACAACTTGAAATTGTGGAAAATATTGAATTGGGGCTGGGAGAACGTGTTACACCATGAAGTACAGTAGTTTATCTGCTTCAAGCTTTTTCAGATTCTAGTTTTTAGCCAGAACAGAAATGAGGGCACTACCTAATGTTTTCAGACTCCTTTGAGCTAGTGAATGTCAGGTACGCATACCCATTCAAGCATGACTGTTCACGAGAATACAGACTTGACTGTTTGACTTGAATGTCTGTACACAAGGGGAATGCATAATCTTAAGAACAGATCTTGTTGAATGTAAAAAGTATTGTGACTAATTTAACCTTTACTGATTTTAATTACTGCATGCATCTTGTGTAGCATTCTCGAAATCCTTTAACTTGCTCATCCTCAGTGTGCTTTAATTCTAGATTGCTGACCTCTTCTGCAGTGCTGTACATAGCTATGTTACTAATGTTCCCCAGTCACTATTTCTAGGGCTAGCTACAGTGGCCGTTCACTGTAACAGCAGGAATGCCACAAATCGGGAAAGTGGCGCCACACATGATCTGTATGCTGCATATAATGAAACGTGTGCTTCACGGTACTGTTAACACTGGCATCATGCTGTAAACTCACTGCATGCAGTGCGTTTATACCACACATCAGACCACACCAAAATAGCCGCACTGTACGTTGCATTGCGGTGTGACAGTCTGCGTTAGAATGCGCCGTTACACCACACCGCAACCTTCCACTGTGAACCTACCTTAAATATTCCATTCTGTACTAAAGACCTGTTATTGGTGTGTGGCCTATGGCAGATCAAAATGTATGCCTCAAATCCTCTTGCTAATGTGGGCATACACTGTTCCATGGGAAGCTTGATTTTGAGTAGCTTCAGTCATTTGCCACACCTTCTTAAATGTATTTTTCTCCCCCCACTGCTGCTAAAATTTGTATACAAGCTGTTATAGCATCTTGTTCACATTTCTGCTGGTTTAGATAAAATCTACCAGACTCAATAGTAATGGTAGCTACATGATTTGTATGTGGACATGCTAAAAGCCATTAACCAGGCCACTCGGCCAGCATTTGGTAATTTTATTCAAAACTGAGCAGGTCCGTCAGGGGAACAGACTTTGGAGATGGGCAATGGGTGCTCCTTTCAAATAATAAAACAAACAAAAACAACTCAAAGCCAGCTCCAAAACACTGATGATGAAGCTGAAAGGACTTTCAAATCACCTCTTTCCTTGGGGAGTGGTGATCTACAACTCCTTTTTATAATTGAGGGATACGTAATAGACTTGTCCTTAATTGCTCCCAACAAATATATTGTTTCAAATATTCTGAAAGATCAGGAAGCAGGAAAAGTGCTTGATTACAGGATCCACTATTTAGACAGGCAGAAAGTGTTTTGTAGGGGTGTCTCTAGACTAGGTTCAGTTACATTGCAGAATTCTGCAGGTCAACTCACTGCCTATACAATTCGATGGGGCTGTTCACAGTAAAGCTTTGTGACCACATTACTCTCAGTGTTCTCCCCAGGATCAATCAGCCGGGCGGAGCGCCCGGGTAAGTTTAATTACCGCCCGGCTGATGAAACTGCATGCCCCGTTGTTTCCGAGCCCAAGAAAATAAGTTACTGCCCGGCTGATCTGCGTGTCCCTGTCATCGCGAGCCGCAAGTGTCCGTCCGGCTGTCAGATGCGCTGCTTCCCCTCTACACTACACTTGAGATCTCGCGCTTCCCGGCGAGCTCGTGCTTTGATAAGCTTAGCAAACGAGAGGCGTGACATTAGCGATAGCCGCCTTCTGCAGAGCCGTGTGCCGCGTGTATGTCTGTGAGAGCTGTGCAGGGACGTGTGTGGAGAGAGGCATGTGCGCAGCTCACTGACGGATGAATCCGTCTTGCTCCATATGCAGGCTATGAGATATAGCGCGGCGCTGGCTGGCAGAGGTGGATGGTGTGCTCCGGGGGATCAGCAGGGCTGTGCCCTGTCTCACAGCACGGAGCAGGTACTGAGCTCGGGGAGACCTTTGGGGAACAGCTGAGGATCAATGTGAGGAGCGATCTGCTGCCATGCTATCTGAGAGGGAGGGAGGGGGGGCCTACCTACCCACCCCACTAGCCACTAGTCTGACCTACCTACCTACCCACCCCACTAGACTGACCTACCTACCCACCCCCACTAGTCTGACCTACCTACCCACCCCACTAGCCACTAGTCTGACCTACCTACCCACCCCACTAGTCTGACCTACCTACCCACCCCACTAGTCTGACCTACCTACCCACCCCACTAACCACTAGTCTGACCTACCTACCTTCCCACCCCACTAGTCTGACCTACCTACCTTCCCACCCCACTAGTCTGACCTACCTACCCACCCCACTAGCCACTAGTCTGACCTACCTACCCACCCCACTAGTCACTAGTCTGACCTACCTACCCACCCCACTAGTCACTAGTCTGACCTACCTACCCACCCCACTAGTCTGACCTACCTACCCACCCCACTAACCACTAGTCTGACCTACCTACCTACCCACCCCACTAGTCTGACCTACCTACCCACCCCACTAGCCTGACCTACCTACCCACCCCACTAGCCACTAGTCTGACCTACCTAACCACTCACCCACCACACTAGCCACCAGCCTGACCGACTTACCCTCCCACTCACCCCACTAGCCTGACTTACTTACCCACCCCACTAGCCTGAACTATTACCCACCCACCCCACTAGCCTGAACTACTTACCCACCCACCCCACTAGCCACCAGCCTAAACTACTTACCCACCCCACTAGCCACCAGTCTGAACTACTTACCCACCCACGCCACTAGCCTGAACTACTTACCCACCCACTCACCCCACTAGCCACCAGCCTGACCTACTTACCCACCCATCCCACTACTAGCCTAACCTACCTACCCACCCCACTAGCCTCCAGCCTGACCTAGTAACCCTCCCACCCCACTAGCCTGACCTAGTAACCCTCCCACCCCACTAGCCACCAACCTGACCGACTTAGCCACCCACCCCACTAGCCACCAGCCTGACCTACACCTCACTAGCCTGACCTACTTACCCACCCACCTCACTAGCCACAGCTTGACCTACTTACCCACTACATTACAGTTGGCTACGCCCATGTAATGGTTCCACCCATTTTCCAGTACACGTCATGGCCACGCCCATTTTACCCCACCCGGCTACTTTTTCATGCCACCCGGCTGAAAAAAATTTCTGGGGAGAACACTGACTCTAATGTGCTGCATGCAGGCTTTGCATTAACATATATCCAGTCTCCATTGCAGTTCGCACACATTTTACCAAATCCATAATGCATGTGTTATGCAACTGACCACTGTGCGTGTGTGCTGCAATAAAGGCTGAACATGAGCTTAAAGGGGTTCTGTGGCTAATGAAGAAAAACAAACTGACCCTTACCTGGGGCTTCTATTGGCCCCCTGCCGCTGTCATGTCCGGCGCTATCCTCCGTTACCCGCCGCCGATCAATTATTCATCTAATCAGGCGAATAATGCTCGCACGCATCTCCGGGAGCTTACTGCGCAGTATGAGGTTTTTTTGTACTGCGCAGTAAGCTCCTGGAGGCGCGGCGGGAGCGAGCACGTGCGCAGCCGCAGTTGTGTGAGACAGCTAAGGGAAGTGGCGGCGGGCAATGGAGGATCGTAGGATGGCGCAGGACATGACAGCTGCAGGGGGCCAATAGAAGCCCCATTAACCTTCCTGGCGGTAAGCCCGAACTGAGTTCGGGCTATGCCGCCGGAAGGCACCGCTCAGGCCCCGCTGGGCCGATTTGCATAATTTTTTTTTGCTGCACGCAGCTAGCACTTTGCTAGCTGCGTGCAGTGCCCGATCGCCGCCGATCCGCCGCAATTCCTCTCGCCGCGGCCGCCCCCCCCCCCCCCCCCCAGACCCCGTGCGCTGCCTGGCCAATCAGTGCCAGGCAGCGCTATGGGGCAGATCGGAGTCCCCTCTGACGTCACGACGTCGGTGACGTCATCCCGCCCGTCGCCATGGCGACGGGGGAAGCCCTCCAGGAGATCCCGTTCTTTGAACGGGATCTCCGGATCTCCGATCGCCGGCGGCGATCGGAGGGGCTGGGGGATGCCGCTGAGCAGCGGCTATCATGTAGCGAGACTTTGTCTCGCTACATGAAGAAAAAAAAAAAAATTTAAAAAAAGATTTGCTGCCCCCTGGCGATTTTTTTGCAAACCGCCAGGAGGGTTAAAGTGTGTGTGTGTGTGTGTGTGTGTGTGTGTGTGTGTGTGTGTGTGGTTTTTTTTTTTTTTTTTTTAATATCTTGATCAGAACAGCAGCAGTAGATCGATGGCCCATAACGTTGCACTGCATCAATTGATCTTACATCATTGCATCTAATATATAGATATCGTTAAAACTTTGATATAATAAACCTCTGGATATAGTAAACTCAGTCCTCAGGTCCCAGTAAATGCGTCTGTATAAATATAGTGTATGACCAATTCTGATATAGTAAACTACTTCTCCTGGTCCCTTGGAGTTTAACATGAAGGGATTCCACTGTATGTATGGGTGGAATCCTTCGTACTGAATCCAATCGGAGAGGAATCGATCATTTTGGAACACCGTCGTGTTGATGGCTAAAATTAAATTGGACAGCTAATCTCAAAGTGTAAATATTAAAAATAAAATGTGTGTGTTGTGCATGCTGATGGCAGTGGACCTTTCTTGTGGAGTCTAGTGGGCTGAACAAATCTCTGCCTCGTTTCTATTATGTTCTGCTGCAGGATGCATCATGAACTTCTGCTCACATGGGTTATAAAGTTAGCGAATATACAAAGGGATTGTGGTTTCGGATTATGTTTAGAGGTTTTGTCCATCTTCTGATAATGGCTGCATAACTGTTCACTTTTTACAGATTTGTGTGGAATGGTCACTGCTGAAACTTTTTTTTTTCTCCCCCTTTACCCCTCTTATAAACTAGACTAACAGGGATGCCAAAAGAAAAATATGATCCACCTGATCCTCGTAGAATTTACACGATCATGTCAGCAGAGGAGGTAGCCAATGGTAAAAAGTCTCACTGGGATGAATTGGAGATTTCTGGTAAGTGATTTCCTCAGTGCACTCTGCTGTAGGGTCAAATGAATGACGTTTTGTGCGTTTGTATAACACTGTCCCTAAGGCCCCCTGCACACTGCATGCGATTCCGTTTTTTTTAATGCGATTCTTATTTTTTTTTTATAGCATGCTGCGTGTTTTTTCTGTTTAGCATTCAGGGAAAATCGGAAATGGTGGTCAAATGGTGCAGCTGAACTCTGACTGGACACCACGCACACACCCTTCAATGTTTTCTTTACTGTGTGAAACAACTGAAAATATGTCATATTCTGGGTTCTTCAAAGTAGCCACCTGTTGATTTAATTACTGCTTTGTGCACTCTTGGCATTCTATTGATGAGCTTCAAGAGGCAGTCACCTGAAATGGTCTTCCAACAGTCTTGAAGGAGTTCTCAGAGATGCTTAGCACTTGTTGGCCGTTTTGCCTTCACTCTGCCGTCCAGCTCACCCCAAACCATCTCTATTGGGTTCAGGTCTGGTGACTGTGGAGGCCTGGTCATCTGGCGCAGCACCTCATTACTCTCCTTCCTGGTCAAATAGACCTTACATAGCCTGGAGGTGTGTTTGGGGTCATTGTCCTGTTTGAAAAATAAATGATGGATTAACTAAACACAAACCGGATGGAATAGCATGCTACTGCAAGATGCTGTGGTAACCATGCTAGTTCAGTATGACTTCAATTTTGAATAAAAAGCATCCTCACACCATCACAGCTCCTCCATGCTTCACGGTGGGAACCAGGCATGTAGAGACCATCCATTCACCTTTTCTGTGTCGCGCAAAGACATGGTGGTTGGAACCAAAAATCTCAAATTTGGACTCCTCAGACCAAAGCACAGTCTTCCACTAGTCTAATGTTCATTCCTTGTGTTCTTTAGCCTAAACAAGTCTCTTCTGCTTATTGCCTGTCCTTAGGCCTTCATGGTAGAATATCTGCTAGGAAACCATTGCTGATGCACGCAGTCTCCTCTTAACAGTATTTCTAGAGATGTCTGCTGCTAGAACTGTTTGTGGCACTGACCTGGTCTCTAATCTGAGCTGCTGTTAACCTGCGATTTCTGAGGCTGGTGACTCGGATGAACTTCTCCTCCGCAGCAGAGGTGACTCTTGGTCTTCCTTTCCTGGGGTGGTCAGCATGTGAGCCAGTTTCTTTGTAGCATTTGATGGTTTTTGAGACTGCACTTGTGGACACTTTCAAAGTTTTCCCAATTTTTTTTCGGACTGGCTGACCTTAATTTCTTAGAGGTATTGCCACCACAAAAATCAAATTTCAACAGCAACTGGTCTGAGTGTATTAAGTGATAAAGATGCTAATCCTGCATTCAAAGCTTGCAAAACTTTTTTCTGCTGTTATGGTTTGTAGTTATCACATACTTAAGGAGCACTGGCCCTAGTACCAAACAGTGTCAAAGAGTTGAATGCTGGGAGTTCTTTTTATCTATAATATATTCCTCCTCTTCCATTTATTTCCCTCCCTAGCTGCTTATCAGAAACGCCCTCTGATTACTTGTGTTTACAAGCAAGGCTGAGGTGACTCAGTGATCAGAAGATAAGACAGTGCAGTTCCTAGTATACACGTCAGTGGGAGTGTCTGAAGACTCTCTGGGAGGAGGGCAGCTAATGAATACACAATGAGCAAGGGGGGGGGGGGGGGGGACGAGGAGAATATGATGTCAGCATTAGCTTGGTAAGATGGCTACTGCCTAGAATAGGATTTTCTGATTTTCCTTTATAAAATTCACAGGTATAATTACGTGGATAGCACAATGCATCTGTTATGTAAGTAGGAGTAGTGTTTATCTACTTATATGTTATTTCTGGGTTAGCATGGGTGTCGCTTGATGGCTACTCATTTTTTCTTAGCAGCTTTTTTTTCCCCCCTTGCCATAATACAAATTCTAACAGTCTATTCAGTAGGACTATCAGCTGTGTATCCACCTGACTTCTCCACAACGCAACTGATGGTCCCAACCCCATAAGGCAAGAAATCCCACTTATTAAGCCTGACAGGGCACACCAGTGAAGTGAAAACCATTTCGGGCGACTACCTCTTTAAGCTCATCAAGAGAATGGAGAGTGTGCAAAGCAGTAATCAAAGCAAAAGGTGGCTACTTTGAAGAACCTAGAATATGACATATTTTCAGTTGTTTCCCACTTTTTGGTTATGTACCATACTTCCACATGTTAATTCATAGTTTGGATGCCTTCAGTGTGACTCTACAATGTTCATAGTCATGAAAATAAAGAAATGAGGTGTCCTAACTTTTGGTCTGTACTGTATGTGTATGTATTATATATGCTTCTCATATTCTATATGCTTTTCAGATCCCTTTAGACTACCCAGGGGTATGATTATTCTAGGATTTGAGGGTTTAAAAGCGGTGCAATTTTTTTCACACGCTTTTACACCTTAAAAGCGGAAGGGGGGGGGGGGTGGAATCATCATACTGCAGTAAGATCTGCGGCAGCCCCTGCACAGACCCTCCTCCTTGGGATCAGGCTCTGCAATTCTCACACTATCCTCCGGGTGGAGCTGTATCCCTATAGATAGATCAGTCTGTCGTAATGACTATTTCAACCAAGGGATCCAGAGCCTCCAAGGACCAGAAGAATGGCTGCCAGCATCTGGATCCCAGTGGAGGTGAGTAAAGCTGGCCATACACTGGCCCGTTTCGACAGCAGATTCGATCACTGGGATCAAATCTGCTGCCAATCGCTCGTGCTAAACGCACCCGCCGATCCGTTTTTCTCCTCCCGAAATCGGATCGGTCCATCGATCGCGCCGTGCGGGAAATTACCGTCGATCGATGGTGGGCAACCTAATTTACCATGTGATATAGAGAGAGGTGTGTGTGTGTGTGTGTGTGTGTGTGTGTGTGTGTGTGTGTGTAATATATGTGTGTGTGTGTAATATATGTGTGTGTGTGTGTGTGTGTGTGTGTAATATATATATGTGTGTGTGTGTAATATATATATGTGTGTGTGTAATATATATATGTGTGTGTGTGTGTGTGTGTAATATATGTGTGTGTGTAATATATGTATATGTATATGTATATGTATATGTGTGTATGTATATGTATGTGTATATGTATGTATATATGTATATATGTATATATATATGTGTGTGTGTGTGTGTGTGTGTGTGTATATATAATTTTTTTTTTTTGTTGAAATTCTTCTACCTTAAAACTGACTAAACCGTCTTCTTTAGGTCGAGTTCGCAGTCTAAGTACATCGCTCTGGACACTGACTCACCTTACTGTGCTGCACCTCAGCGATAACAACCTCTCCCGTATCCCACCCGATATTGCCAAGCTCCATAATCTGGTTTATTTGGACCTTTCCTCCAATAAGCTCAGAAGTTTACCAGCAGAGCTAGGGAACGTTGTGTCTCTCAGGTAAGTTGGGAAACCCCTTTGTGTGTGTGTGTGGCTTTTGTATTGTATGTAGTAGAGACCCCTTTGTTTATGGCCATTAGGGTTTTTCTTTTTTTTTTCCAGGTGAATCACTGTTCTGGAGAACGCCTACCAAAAATCGCACATTTCCTCTTCCAAAATTGCATTAGAATAAATGTTAATAGGATGGCTTTATGCGTTTGGTGAAGGAAATAAAAACATGCAGCATAATGCATACTGCAATTTCTCATTTACAAGCGGTTTCTCTTTAAGACAACATACATATTCTACTTTACCGAAAGATGGTGTTTGGGGGGGGGGGGGGGGAGAGATAAGTTAAAGCACAACTGATGAAAAATATGGAGGCGGACCTATTTCCTTTTTTAATACAAGTCCATTGCCTGGCAGCCCTGGTGATCTGATTGGCTGCAGTAGTGTCTGAGCCAAAATGGGCTCTATTCACAAAACTTCTCATAAATGACCTGACTTTTCCAGATTCACTTAGCTAAATGTAATGTTTGACTAGATTGTGACATGTTTTGATAGAATTTAGATTTAAAGGGACCTTAAACACTTGCCTACCGCGCGTCGGCAAAGTGGCAGCTGCAGGACCAGCGACGCAGGCTAATTAATCAGGAGCTTCCTGTCAATTCACGGCAGGGGGCTCCGTGAATAGCCTGCAGGCCGCCGATCGCGGCTCGCAGGCTAAATGTAAACACAAGCGGAAATAATCCGCTTTGTTTACATTGTACGGCGCTGCTGTGCAGCAGCGCCGTAAGGCAGATCGGCAATCAGCGGCCGGGGATCGCCGCCATGTGACAGGGGACAGCCTGTCACTGGCTGCACAGGACGGATAGCATCCTGTGCAGCCCAGATCACCAGGGAGGAGAGGGAGGGGGTGGAATCTCGCCGCGGAGGGGGGCTTTGAGGTGCCCCCCCCCCCCCGCAACACCCATCAGGCAGGAGCGATCAGACCCCCCCCCCCCCCCAGCACATCATCCCCCTAGTGGGGAAAAAAGGGTGGCGATCTAGTCGCTCTGCCTGCACCCTGATCTCTGCTGGGGACTGCACAGCCCACCCAGCACAGATCAGCTAAAACAGCGCTGGTCCTTAAGGGGGGGTAAAGGGTGGGTCCTCAAGTGGTTAAACTGAAGATACGGATGTTTCCTTTTAACATACCGGTTGCCTGACTCCTGCTGATCCAGTGTCTCTTAGGCCCAGTTCACATCTGCTTTTTGAGCCGAATGGATCAGGTGAGTGGATCCGGTCTCCGCTTCATCGGATCCGGATGGCACTGTGCACACTGTCAAATGGAAAGTGAAAACTGATGTGATCAACGATCATTTGGATCAGTTTTAACTCAGTTTACCAGCAAATACATACCTAATGCTCCTTTGCAGCCAGCGGTAGAGGCTTCCTCTTCTTCCGCTGTGACTACACAGCGCGTCATGTGACTAGTCACATGACACGCTGTGTAGTCGAGTATACATTACTTGTTACTTAATACATTAGCAAGACTAACTGTGTAGGTTTAACCACTTCCGGATTCTCGGTGCGTATATGTACGCCCCTGAATCCTGAAGTGTATTCCATGGAAACGGCCGCTCGTATGAGCGGCCGTTCCATGTCAGTTCACTGAGGGTGTCTCTGAACACCCTGCGAGCCGATCGGCGGCTCGCAGGGTAAATGTAAACACACGGGGAAGATCTTCCCCGGTGTTTACATGTATACGGCGCTGCTGCGCAGCAGCGCCGTAGAGGAGATCGGGGATCGCCGGCATCTGATAGGCTAAAGCCTATCCCATCAGGCGCAGGACGGAAATCCGTCCTGCGCCGCTCACAGGGGGAGGGAGAGGGAGGGAAGGGGAAGGAGGCCAGGAAGCGCTGCGGAGGGGGGCTTTGAAGAGCCCCCCCCCCCGCAAGCGCAAGCAGCCGGCGGCGATCAGACCCCCCCCAGCAGGACATTCACCCCTAGTGGGGGAAAAAAGGGGGGGGAAGTCTGATTGGCCTGGCTGCAACCTGATCTGTGCTGTGGGCTGGAGAGCCAACGCAGCACAGATTAGCACAAAATTTCATGGTATAGAAGTGGTTAGCGTACAATAGAATTGTTTACATTAAAGCAGAATGAAACCCAGCATTTCTTCTTTGCGCTAAAAGATTTACAGCATATTAAATGCTACCAATTTTTTGTTTTTACTAGAACAGCATTCAATTAGTTAAACACAGGACGTTCACGTTCCCTGCAGAGAAAGCTGGACGCATCCACACTGGAGATAATGTTATCTTGTGTTTACATTCCACACTTGATACAATTTAAGTAAATACTTCTCTGAAAGTGCAGACACTCCTGAACAGTTACACTCAAAGCATTTCTGCTCAAAATTCAAGATGAATAAACCAGTTATGAATAAAATGCAATGTCCGCTCACAGAGCAAAAAAACTGTACTTTGGGAACATGTAATTTCGAAATGAATAATACTTGGGCACAAAAGCAAATCTGATAACCGTATGGCATATAAAAAGTAGGAAAACAAGTTTTTGATTATGTCAGGGTTTTATACTGCTTTAAGGCTTCTCTCCCACTAAGACGCTGCGTTAGATGACACGTTAAGGTCGCATAACGTGCCCCTAACGCAACGCCTGGTGGTGTTGGAGCAGGACGCTACCAACGCGTTAAAGGCAGCTCTTGGTGTGCCTGCTCTGTCGGATGCACTGCGGAGACCACATGAGCGGAGTTCTCCATCACGTGGTCTCGCCAGCCAATCAGCGGCCGCTCCTGGAAGTAAACACTGCCAGTGCAGTGAATATAGAAGTAGCCATGTGCCTGAATACGTAGCCGCCTCTCCGCCCACAAAATTTAAAAAAACACCTATACTGAGCATGTGCAAACAGTCTAACGCGGCTTGAGCCGCTAGAACGCACAGTATGCTGCACTTAAAACTAACGTGCAACGTTACTGTGTAACGCAACGTGGGCACTGTGAACAGCCTATTTATTTTTTTCCCCAATTGCTGTGCGGTGGGGTGCGTTACAGGCTGCTCTAACGTGTGCCTGTAACGTCCCACTGTGAAAGCAGCCTAAGGCTGTACAATGTATGAAAGTGGATAAATTGAGTTAAAAAAAAAATAAAAAAAATTCACTACTTTCCTTTTTAAAATGCATGGAAAATGAAGTGTTTAGTATAATCAAATATCAGCCACAAAAAAAGCCTAATTTTTACCAGGAAAAACAATATATAGATCATTTAGTTGCGATAATTGATAAAGTTGTAGCCAATTATTAGCCAGTAATCCGATATGAGCTGAACTGTGAAAATGTCTAGGATAGGTAAGTGGTTAAATTACCACTATTCTGAAGGGGATTCCTGCCCTACCTGGATACCTAGAGGTCAAATGTCTAAGGCCACATACAGACATCAGACCATAGTCTTTAGAAAATGAAAGATCACAGACCAATCTTACCACCCTTCATGTAGTATAAGAGCCATACTCTACACAGTCTTTTCTATGGAGCTGAACTCCCCATCAGAAAAAAATCTTTGCAAGATGCTGAACACACAGATCCTGTACAGACACAAAAGATCAGTATCTGCAAAAGATCTGTTCCTGCCAGAAATCCATTCCTGCAAATTGCAATGATAGTCTATGAGATCTGCAGATCATCATACACACATGATTTAACTGACATTCATCTGCAGATCCGCAGATCTGAAAATCCATCCTGGTGGATCTGATCTGCAGATGAATGTCAGTTAAATCATGTGTGTATGATGATCTGCAGATCTCATAGACTATCATTGCAATTTGCAGGAATGGATTTCTGGCAGGAACAGATCTTTTGCAGATACTGATCTTTTGTGTCTGTACAGGATCTGTGTGTTCAGCATCTTGCAAAGATTTTTTTTCTGATGGGGAGTTCAGCTCCATAGAAAAGACTGTGTAGAGTATGGCTCTTATACTACAGGAAGGGTGGTAAGATTGGTCTGTGATCTTTCATTTTCCAAAGACTATGGTCTGATGTCTGTATGTGGCCTAAGTGTTGTGGTGGTGGTTTTTTTGTGTTCAACATTCTTTCTTTCCTTTACAGGGAATTGCTTTTAAATAACAATCTGTTACGGGTTTTACCTTATGAACTGGGGCGACTGTTCAGGCTTCAGACACTGGGGTTAAAAGGTGAGTTTGTAATGTGTGCATTACAAACATCTTAAATTGCAACTGCGTTTAACCAGCCCTGTCCAGTATTTAGTTATAGCAGTGTGCGTGCGTGTGTGTGTGTGTTTATTTTTTTTTTTTTTTTTTTTTATATTTTCTTGCCATTTGCCTTAAAACTGTACGGCCTAGTGCACACCAAAAACCGCTAGCAGATTTTGAAACTTTCTTTTCTGTAGCGTTTCAGCTAGCATTTTGCGGTTTTGTGAAGCGTTTTTGGTGTCGTAGATTTCGTGTATTGTTACAGTAAAGCTGTTACTGAACAGCTACTGTAACAAAAACGCCTGGCAAACTATTCTGAAGTGCCGTTTTTCAGAGCGGTTTGCGTTTTTCCTATACTTTGAGGCAGAATTGCCTCCGCAATCCAAAATCTGCAGCAGCCCTGGAGTATGCGTTTCTGCAAAACGCCTCCCGCTCTGGTGTGCACCAGCCCATTGAAATACATTACCCAAGCATATCCGCAACCACAAGCGGATCGCAAAATGCAGCCGAACCGCTCTGGTGTGCACGAGGCCTACAAGTGTCTTTTCAATCCTCTGAACTAATTCAACTGCAGACCGTTAACGTGCTTGCATAGAATCATGTGGTTGCATTTTTCTATGTAAATAAGTACTACTCCAAGAAAAAGCATGGCAAACCTTTTTGTCTGATGGCAACTAGAAGCATGAGATGTGTGGCTGAATGATCCTAACCATAAACCTTTATGTTTTTGTTTTTTTCCTTCTTTCTCCTCAACCTTTCTTTAGGCAATCCTTTATCACAGGACATACTCGGTTTGTACCAGGAGCCAGATGGGATCCGAAAGCTACTGAACTACATGCTTGACAATCTAGCAGGTACTTTATCTCACTATTTTACTAGATTTCAGTTTTCAAACTATTGAAGTGGGTCTTCTCTGTGTATATTTTTGTACTGTAGGTGCTAAACTAGGTCATCCAGTTTAGTGCCACGTGTTGGGGAGACTTTCCGAATCTTTAATGAGAAACATTACGCTCTTGTTTGGCTTGTGTGGGTTTTTTTTGTTTTTTTTTCCACATTCAGCTTAAAAAAAAATTTGAACTAGACACAAACCTTGTCCATGATTTAACGTGGACCTGAATTTGTGCACAGGGCACAAGGAAAACAGATTACTCAACTGTTTGTGTATAGAGTGAAGAGCCTGTGTAATTCCCCCTCAGCTACAAGTAATCATAATTGTATTTTGAGCTCTGATGTGTCAGTACAGGAATCTCTGCAGCCTCAGCTAGTTTGTAAACAAAGGATGTTAACCCTTTGTCTGTGTCCATGAAAGCAGGAACAAGACACACTGCAGATTTATTGCCTGAGTTCTGTGGAATGCAACAAATGATCTTCTGTAAAGGTGGTTGTGCTGTTGCTTATCTTTTAGAGCAGAGAGAAAGTTCTGTATTCAGGTCCACTTTAATTTCAGTTATTTGTAGCCTCAAGTATGTCTTGAAAGTCATTTATTTTTTTATTTTTTTATGTAGAGGTAGTGTATTCAGGTATCAAGGCTAGTATAGTCATGCTGCCATTCTCTACCCAATCATCAAGCCTGCTGGCCTAGTCTTCACTTATACTGTAATCTTCTGGTACAGTGTAGTGAGGCAATGTGACCGCCCACATTAGCTAATGTGGAGGGCAGAGTGACCAAATGGCATGGAACTGCAAACTGAATTTACATTTTGTTTCAAGGCCTGTTTTTATGTAGATGTATCAGTTATTAAAGGATGTTGGTGTACACAAAAAAGCCTCAGCTTGATGGCCACATGACTATGGTATGGTAGATCCCCCTCTGAGGGGACAGTTGGTAATGAAACTACACGCAATAAAGCACTGCAGATTTTAAATACAAAATTGTAAAAATATTTTTTTTACATAGTGCAGATATCAAGTGTGGTTCCTGAAAACCCAATTTTTGTTTGCATCCATTTGAAGGTGTACAAACAGGATCTACAAACCTTGCAGCTGCTAAGTTGTATGTAAATTGCATGCAAATTCTGAGTGGATTCACATTGTGCGCTTTGTGTTAATTGCTACGAATGCTGCGCATTATAACATACACACATCAGGTCCAAGCCTGCATCCAGAGAGTTGGCATGCTATCTCTTACAATTTAGCTATGGCTTTGCCCATAGACTTATATGAGCAATGATTTCACATGCAGAATGGCAACAGTGGCCCAGTGCACACCAAAAACCTCTAGCAGATCTGCAAAACGCTAGAGGTTTTTGAAGCAGATTTGAGTGATTCTAGGCATGTTTAGAGGTTTTCTAAACATGCCTAGCGTTTATTTGGAGCATTTTTGTGTAGCAGATTACAAATATTGTTACAGTAAAGCTGTTATTGAACAGCTTCTGTAACAACGCCTGGAAACACCGCTCTGATCTAGCGTTTTCAGAGAGGTTTTCCACTTTCCTGTACTTTAACATTAAGGCAGAAACGTCTCAGAAATCTAAATGCTGCAGTCCCGAGTTTACGTTTTCGGAAAAAACGAGCTGCTCTGGTGTGCACCATCCCATTCACTTTCATTAGCCAAGCAGTTTTCCACCTGCAAGCGTTTTTTAAAAACTCTTCAGAACCCCTCAGGTGTGCACCAGCCCTGTAAAAGCCTTTACGGAGGCTGCTCATTTGTTTTTTGTTTTTTTTTTTGTTTTGGTACTTTGATTTTACATTTTTATGATCACCTTGCCATAGTTGTATTTACACCTCTCTTCCTCATGTATTACAGTTCATCCAGAACAGCTTCCACATAGGCCGTGGATTACTTTAAAAGAACGAGACCAAATTCTCCCCTCAGGTATGACTCTCTAGATTTTGAATTGAGCAAAGTAGTTTGGGGTAAAAGAGGGAAAAGTTAGAGAATGCATTATTTCTCAGTTTTTACCAATTCCAGTTTAAGAATAAAAAGTGCTACAGTAGATGGAAACCATGCCACCAGTATCGCCAGATGTGTCCCCTGTGTTTTCCACTCCACAGTATAGGTAAATGTGCCCCCAGGAATACTGTCCCTCTCTATAGCAAGATGTGTCCTCTGGATCAACATTCCCCTATTATAGCCAGACATGCGCCCAGAATTAGTGCTGCCCTCCCCATTATAGCCAGATGTGTCCCCAGTATTGGGTTATTCTTAAACCCCCCCCCCCCCCCCAAAGTAACCAGATGTGCCACCATTATTAGTTTCCCAGATCTTCCCCAGTGAAGATTCAAACGTCCTTGTGGCTTTGAAGTCACAGAGGATGTACATGTACTGCAGTGGTGGGAAAAGTGGATAATGTTCAGTTGCTATGAACTGACCTTTCACAGCAATGCTAGTGTCCGAGGTGTTGAGGTTGGATGGTCAGTGAAATGCAAATTGTTCCACCATAAAGAATTGTGCAAATTCCGGAGTAAAAACATTTTTATGCGGTATAAAATGGACCAATCAAATTCTGCCAGAATGTGATACATTTTCAAGCCATGTAAATTTGCATAAAGATCTGCATACTCTTGAATCAATTCTGAATGATCTGCATCTCATTGACCATCACTAGTGTTAAGTGCTCAGGCTAACTTCTGTAGCAGATCCTTATTTTCTGCTACTAGCTGCAGGTACTAAGATGCAAAGGGCCTGATTCATACTGCCATGTGCCCGGCAGCGCACAGCAATATTATCAGTATGAACTTTGGCAAAGTACAGCGCATTGCACAATAAGCATGGCCCCTCAGTACATGGGTAGTAAGAGTGTGTTGGTATGTTAAAGCAGGGCTTTTCAGAAATTGTACCACTTTCATCGCATGAAAATTTTGAAGTACCACCAGCGTTTTTACCAGGGCTGTGGAGTTGGAGTCGGGCAATTTTAGGTGCCTGGAGTCGGGAAAAAATGCACCGACTCCTAATGAATTTGCAACTGTAATTAAAATAGAAAATATGATAAAATGTTCTATTTCTCAGATAATAGTCATTAAAAATAATGTATATATACAGTAATAGCTGTGCTTAGTCCACAAAAATGAAATAAACCAATCAAAATTAGTTACTTGTGCTGCTTCATTAAAGCAGTCCCCGTATTTTTAAGGTCAGATATACATATCTGATTGTGACTGTATATATGATGTGTACACAGGAATCATATATATATATATATATATATATATATATATATATATATATATATATATATATATATATATATATATATATATATATATATATATATATATATATATATATATATATATATATATATATATATATATATATATATATATATATATATATATATATATATATATATATATATATATATATATATATATATATATATATATACACACACTAAATAACGTCTATGCTGTAAGAATAAAGCCTGATGTGTAGCCGTGTCACTAATAGAGATAGTCAATGAGATGGAAATAATTCTGCATTGATGCTGATTTATGCAAATGTATGCACACCCTTTGCTGATGAAATCAAATAATTTGATATGTAGTTAAAATTTGGTTTGGTGACTACAAATTAAAGGGTACCTGAGACGGATAAAAAGTAGTTTTATACATACCTGGGGCTTCCTCCAGCCCCCTTCAGGCTAATCAGTCCCTCGCTGTCCTCCACCACCCGGATCTTCTGCTATGAGTCCTGGTAATTCAGCCAGTCAGCGCTGTCCGGCCGCATGCCGCTCCCACACCAAGGAACATTCTGCACCTGCGCAATAGTGCTGCACAGTTGTAGTATGCTCCTGGCGGCGGAGTGTGTGCATGCGCACTACGCCCGGCTGGCTCAAGTACCTGGACTCATAGCAGAAGATCCAGGTGGCGGAGGAGGACAGCGAGGGACTGATTATCCTGAAGGCGGCTGGAGGAAGCCCCAGGTATGTATAAAACTTTAATTTCATCTGTCTCAGGTTTACTTTTACACAGTAGTACTATACTCTACATACAGTATGCACTCTCCACAGAGCTGCATGGAATCCACTGAGAATGTTGTGCACATTGAACACAGAGGTGTTGTCTATCACCCATAAACCTTATTCAGATTGCGCATGAAGAATGTGTAATAGAGGAAGAATCTCCTCATTCCCCTGCATAGTACCTGCACATCACTCTTGCATGCACCCACACTTACATTGCCTAGGGCCTGATAGATGTTCTTTGTTCCGGTCTGTACCTTTTACAAGTACTCTTACCAAGGACTAGTTTAAAGGTGGCCATACACTGGTCGATGTGCCATTAGATCGACCAGCTGACAGATCCCTATCTGATCGAATCTGATCAGAGAGGGATCGTATGGCTGCCTTTACTGCAAACAGATTGTGAATCGATTTCAGCCTGAAACCGATTCACCATCTGCTGAGCTGCTCCTGCCGCCTGTCCAACCCCCGATGCCCCCCCACCCCGTATACATTACCTGAGGCTGGCTCCCGGGCATCTTCTCCGCATTGCACGGCTCTGTTCCGGCTCCATTACGGCGCTCCTGTGTTACTCCGTGACCAGGAAGTTCAAATAGAGCGCCCTCTATTTGAACTTCCTGGTCACGGCAGTGACCCAGGAAGCGCCGGGATGGATGGAGCCGGAACAGAGCCGTGCAGCACGGAGAAGACGCCCGGGAGCCAGCCTCAGGTAATGTATACTTGATCGGATCGGCCGCCGCTAGCGACGCGCACTTTACCCGCGGGCAATCGAGGGTAATTTCCCGCACGGCGCGATCGACGGACCGATCCGATTTCGGGAGGAAATCGGATCGGCGGCTGCATTTACCGCGAACGATTGGCAGCAGATTCGATCCCAGGATCGAATCTGCTGTCGAAACGGCCGGGAATCGAGCCAGTGTATGGCCTGCTTTAGTCTAAAGGGAATAAATATAGTAGTCTACATATCCTTCTCACTTCAGTTGTCTTGTAAAATTCCTAAGCGTTGGCAGTTAAGAGACGAATTTCATGTTAAATACTTTTAATCAACAAAATTGTAATATGCAAATTAGAGGAGTCGGAGTCGGTGGAATCCTAAACTGAGGAGTCGGTGGATTTTTGGACAGACTCCACAGCCCTGGTTTTTACAAGATGTCAACTCAATAAAAAAAATTATAAAGTGTGCACACTTATTATTATTGTATTTATAACGTACCAACATATTACGTAGTGCTGCCCCAGTGCATAGGTGCAAAATTGCCCCAGCGCATAGGTAGCTCACCTGGCTCTTCAGACCTCTAGATCAGCACCGCGACCATCAGACCTGCAGATCAGCATGGGACCCAAGCCGCACCCAGCAGCCGCGCAAATCTCTTAGAATTCAGGACGTGACTTCACTCCACATCTGAATTGTGAGACGTAACGGTGTTCTGCTCGGGTCCCATGCTGATCTGTAGATCTGACTGAGGGAGGGCAGGCAGGCTGTGGAGAGGTGCCCCCCCCCCTCACCTGGGCAGCCGCAAAGAACCACTGTTTGAAAATCCCTGTTAAAGTGTACCTGAGATGGTGTAAAAGGAAATAAAATACATACCTGGGGCTTCCTCTAGCCCCCTCCAGGCTGATTGGTCTCTTGCTGTCCTTTTGCGCTACCCTGGATCCTCCAATTTGCCCTGTAAAATCCTCCAGTCGGCGCTGCCCTGTCTCGGCCGCACGCATGCAACATGCCCCGGAGGACTTTCCGGGGTAAATTGCAGATGATCTAGGCACGCAGAAGGACGGCTATAGACCAATCAAACTGGAGGAAGCCTCAGGTATGTATAATTTCAGTTACACCATCTCGAATTTAACTTGTGTATTACCATAGCAATGCAGCATTACCTTTGTACTATGGGTCACGCATATTGCTTAATCTGCTTTTGGTACCGGTAATATTGCCATATGTTGCTTGCACATGGCAATATTACCAGCGGTATGTGTAATGTCCTAAATCTTTAGTCTGTGATTGCCCATGGTAAAAATCTATCTTCTCCCTGATTTATATTCTGAAATTAATCTCTGGTGTTTACGGAGAGTTCAATGCACAAAGGTAGATAACAGATTTTTATTTTTTCCAACTGCCAATACAGCTGGCATCTCAGATGCAGCTTATCTGTCTTCACTAGCATGCACTTCTTGGTTCAATATAGATTTGTGTTGGAATGGTTTGATCCTCCATAGTACCTACAACTATTTTTTTTTTTTTTTTTTTATTTGTAAGAAACACCTTAGCATTTGCACCTTATGCAATGTATTTGTAATGACAATAATATTGGACTTTTATTTCCTACAGGAGCTGCTAAGTAACCAGCATTTTGAATATGCACCAGAATCTTAGCACTGTGTATTTATTCCTTGCCAAAGTCTACAATTTTTCTGTCAGACTTGCCAAGATTTTTATATAGGGCCCCTTCTCAGAGTATGTTGGGCTTGGATCATAGTGCGGCGCAATGTGGCAAAGTCACACCATGCTGTAGTCTTGTGGTACGACCATACAGTGCAATGAAAGTATGCCTCCCTTCCACTGTAAGAACACATGTTGCCCGGTTAACGCATAGTATGCTGTTACAGCCGGAACCCACCACACTTTGTGAAAACTTCATAGGAATAAAATTGCATTGTGATGGTGTCCTTAAAAGGACCCAGAGGTGTGAAACATAAGCTGCCTTATTTAGATCCTTTTAAACAATACCAGTTGCCTGGCAGTCCTACTTATCTTTCTGGTCCAGTAGGGTCTAAATCAGGACTTTTCAACCCTGTCTTCAAGTACCACCAACAGTGCATGTTTTGTGGAAATCCAGAGGTAGTTAATAAGCTCTGCTGAGAAACTAATTATCTCACCTGTGTATGTTTGTGGCTTTCTGCAAAACATGTACTGTTGTTGGGCCTTGAGGACAGGGTTGCAAAGCTCTGGTCTAAATCACACACACCTGGAAAAAAACATGCAGCTCATCTTGTTAGACATCTGATCTGCTTGTTCAGGGTCTATGGCTTAAAGTTGATCCGAGATGAACTTTTACTCATTTCATAATTGTGTTCCTTTCCTATTGTTTATAGGGCATTCCTCAAGCCAAATACTGTTTTCATACTCTAATTCCCTATAAACTAAACAAGCCTCGCCCAGTTTTTCAGAGAGCCTTGGCAATAGCAAGGGCTCATGGGAGCTCAGTCTGGGCAGGAGGAGGGGGAGGTATTACTAGCCAGAGATTTCAGAGGGGAGGAGGAGGAGGAGGGATATAGGTTGTTTGTTTTTTGTTTTTTTTTTACACAGATGTAGATAAGCTTGCCTGTTTGTAATGTTTACAAACATGGCTGCTGTTATAGTATCACAGGAAGAAATAATCATATTCTATTGAAGATGTTTGCAGCTAGATTTGCTGTGTAAACTATCTAAACTTTAGATAAGAGATATGTGTGTGTGTTATAGATGGTTTTTTTTTTTGTTTTTTTTTTCCCCCATCTTTGATCCACTTTAACCTCCCTGGTGGTATGATTTCCATTTTTTTTTTCTTTCTTTTTGTTTGTTTTTGTTAATGTTTCAGACCCTAAAATCAGGAATAAGTCCTGCCGCCAGAGTCTCTGCAGCAGCCCCTGCTCTCACTCACCTCCCTGGGCTCCAGCGCTGCAATTTTATTCTGTCCTCCGGGTGGCGCTGTAACTCTGTAGTGAGATCATTAAATTATGCACTGCTGCACTCTCCACAACCATCAGATATGATCCACCTCAGTTTTTTCAGGTGGGTCATGTGCTTTACAATCTCAAAGCCTTTGCATCTACTTCCTTGTTCTGCAAATACAATGGATCTCCACATAGGGTAATTATGACAAAAAACATCCGTGCTCCACCAATGCCCTTGTGCACACACTTAGTGCTGAGTCACACTATCCGTGATGATCACTTTAAGGGCCCATTCACAATTGATCACTGCAGCGCGTTTAGCGCTTCTGTAGCACTGGAACGCGATCGCCGGGAAATCGCCTGAAAATGGTGCAGGCGAAGCGTTTGCGTTTCACGATTAGCGTAAATCGCCCAAGTAGGAACGGGCCCATAGGGTTTAATTACACTAGCACTTTCAAAAGCGCTAGTGTTTGAGTGTTTTGCCAAAATCGCCGCCAAAACGCTCAAGTGTGAATGGGGCCCTAACTGCTCACCAGATCAAGCCCACCTCTTGGCTTGCAGGTGGATACAACGCTTTGTGGAATAACTGACTTGCTTCAGATTCTTCAAACTATTTGTAATTTTTAATTCACTTTTTACTCAGTAGAACATAAAATCAACATAGCGTAAAACTTTATAAATGGCTGCCTCTAAGCGCATAAGGAATTACACTTATGCGTCCTGATGTTTCAAGGCATAACTGTAAAATCCACTACGATGCCCATCCGGCTCCGTTGCAGCGTCCCGCTCTGTCCCTCTTAACGACCGGTGGTAAACTGCTTGTAAGCATTAATGTAAACCGGCCCAAAGGATGTGTACACACCTGATTTTACCGCAGCCATATAGTATGAGAACTTGCCTACCCAATCTGTTCTAAGTATTCAAAAACTGTTGGTCTTAGTACTACATGGAAGTGGTATTGGCCAATGAATTTGTCTGCTTTACATAGTTTTGGCTTTAGAATGCTAATCACAGGGCTGTAGAGTCGGTACAAAAATCACCCAACTTTGACTCCTCAGTTTATGAAACCACTGACTCCAACTCTGACCGCATGCATGCATGCATACATAAATACATAGCTAGCCACAATCCCTGACAACCTTGAAATCCTCAGCATAAAAGCAAATGTGGAATTGTGCTGTCTAGCTTTTTATTTATTTTTTTTATTTTCCCCTGTAAAATCTGTAGATGGCATAGTGTTTAACATATTGCATGAATCCTTGCTTGTTGGAACAGTGTGAAACCAGTAGATGGAGCTATACTCTTCTGTAATCCAGCTCCTATATCCCTTGTTTCTGATGGCATGGTGTAAAGTGGTACTTAGAATGCAGTGCATACTTTTCTGGCTGCTCAGTCTGTAAGTTTGACACTTATGTACAGTATTAAAGGGTTGTGGTTTGTTTTTTTTTGTTTTTGTTTTTCCCTGCACTACCACACCCATATTACAATGGAGCTTGTGCTTTAGCAACTTAAAAAACACAGCTTTAGGGCATATGTTCAGACTGTGTATCCCTTTGTGTCTATCTTAGCTAATAGTATTTTATAATATAACTTGAGTGCTTAAACCTGATACAAGTAGCAGTATTTCATTCTTCACAAACCACCTGGGAGAATTCCACCTTTTTACTTGATAGGATCTATCCACACTATACATAATCCATAAATAGCTTGATAAATGGTGGCTTGGGTCTTGGCAAAGCAGAAGATGTTCATGGATGGGTAATACAAACATCACTGTCCAATGTAACCAGTCACTGCATTAATATGGGATGGGCACAGTGGTGCACAGCAGTAGCAAATATTGAAGTTCAAAGTTTCCTTATATTTATTGCACTTAGAGGCAGCAGCTAGAACTCAACACCTGAGGGCTGGTAGCAGATGTGTATGTATGAGGACTTCAGGACCAGCTGGCTCCTAGTGCTGTATTCACATTTGCAGACTTTGGCTACACATTATGTGGCACTCCCACCTCTAGGAGATGCTCGTGGTGTTGACCTTTTTAACACTTTCTGTATAGCAGCACTCTAATAAAGACAGTTTTTTTTTTTACTAAACATGGCATAGAGCTTAAAGTAAGTTACTTAGAACAGGGCCCACCAACCGTGTAGGTTTTGTGGAAATCCACAAAAGTGGATAATTATCTCTACTGAGACACTAATTGGTCCACCTGTGGCTATGTGCAGTTTCCTCCAGGACATGTACTGTTGGTGGGCTTTGAGGACAGAGTTGGGAAGCACTGACTTGGGCCTCTTTCAGACAGGCAGCTGTTAGCTGCTATCCTGCAGGAGCTGGTTCATGCCCAGTACCGGTGCTGCGCAGACTGTGTGATTCAGACACTACTGATCCCAGACAGATCAGCAGGACAGGCAGGCAACTAATATAGTGTTTAAAAGGAAACCAATATGGTCACCACTATATCACTCTCAGTTCAGGCGTACTTTAAATATTGCCTTTTTGATTTAATCTGTATCTCCTCTCCATCATGACCATGGTAAAGTGTCCTGTTAACCTGACTTTGTAAATTCTGTATATGAATGTAGCATGCTGGTCGCAAACTCGTGTAATTTTTCATTTCCATAATTTTTTTATTTATTTTTTTGGTCCCCCTAGTTACCTTCACAGTAATGTGCTACAATGTGCTTTGTGATAAGTATGCTACTCGGCAGCTCTATGGCTACTGCCCTTCTTGGGCTTTAAACTGGGAGTACCGGAAGAAGGGGATCATGGATGAGATAGCAAGCTGTGATGCTGATATAATTAGCCTACAGGTAAATGAGCCTATACTGTACACAAGTTGGCATTGCAACAATGTTTCATCAGTAAATGTGCTTTCTCATTTCTGTGTAGGAGTTGCATCGCAAAGTCTCTCAGTATAGGAGCACTTTTTTTCAGTTCCGTTAAAGAGGAACTTTCGCGAAAATCTTAATTTAAAACTCATACAAATAAGTACATTTCTTCCAGAGTAAAATGAGCCATAAATTACTTTTCTACTATGTTGCTGTCACAGTAAGTATTAGAAATCTGACATTACCTACAGGTCTTGGGCTAGTCCATCTCTCCATAGGGGATTCTCAGCATGGCCTTTATTCTTTATAAAGACACTCCCTGATAAAGTTAGACACACGCCAGCCTCCCTGTTCGCAACTGCCATTCACTAAGTGCTTTTAAAAATAAACACTGAACCCCTCCTATGAGAAGATGGGCTAGTCCAAAATCTGTCGGTAATGTCAGAATTCTACTACTTACTGTAAGTGACAGCAACATAGGAGAAAAGGAATTTATGGCTTATTTTACTCTGGCAGAAACATACTACTTATTTGTACAGTATATGTTTATACGGTATGTATTTAACATTTTAGGATTTTCGACGGGTCCTTTAAAGTGAACCTTAAGGCTACTTACATACCAGGACGTTGCGTTTAGGGGACGTTATAGGGCACATAACGTGCCCCTAACGCAATGCCTGGTGGTGTTGGAGCAGGGCTCAACCAAGAGCCGCGGTACAAGCAGCTCTTGGTGCGCCTGCTCTGTCGGAGGCACTGCGGAGACTACGTGAGCGGAGCTCTCCGCATCACGTGGTCCCACCAGCCAATCCGCGGCCGCTCCAGGATGTAAACACTGCAAGAGCAGTGAATAATAAGTAGCCATGTGCCTGGCTACGTAGCGGCCTCTCCCCGCCTCCTCTCCGCTCATTAAATGAGAAAAAAAAACCCCTGAGCATGTGCAAACCGTCTAACGCGGCTTAGCCGCGTGTAAAGTGCTGCATGCAGTACGTTATGTAGACTTGCTGCGTTACAATGTAACGCAACGTGGGCACTGTGAACAGCCCATTGATTTTTCATTGCTGTGCGTTGCAGGCTGCTCTAACGTGCGCCTGTAACGTCCCACTGTGAAAGCAGCCTAAGTCAGGAAAAAAAAGTTTTACTCACCTGGGGCTTCTACCAGCCCCCTGCAGCAGTCCTGTGTCCTCGCAGCCACTCACTAATCCTCTGGCCCCCCGCGGCCAGCTAGTTTCGTTTTTGCCGACAGGACTGGCCACGCGTAGCTTTTTCCGCATTCCCAACTAATTAGCGCTATTGCAAAAATACGCGTTGCCGCATTACGAACGCATAGATATGTGGCTACACGTTGCGGCCCGCAATAGTGCTAATTGCAGTTGGGAATGCGGAAAAAGCTACGCCCGGCCAGTCCTGTCGGGCCTGTCTGCAAAAAAGAAACTAGCTGGCAGCGGGGGACCAGAGGATTAGTGAGTGGGTGCGAGGGCACAGGACTGCTGCAGGGGGCTGGTAGCAGCCCCAGGTGAGTAAAACTTTATAATGGTGACAGGACTACTACAGTCTTCAATAAACCTAGAACAGATTTTCTTATGAGATAAAGGCCACAGAAACAATTACACTAATTTCCTACTGCCACAAGGAATGTGGTGTGGTGATGTTACCCGTGCGTTGCATAAAATCAATGGAAAGTATGCTTCACTGCTTCACTGCAGCAATTTAACATGTTTTGCAGTCATACACTGCATGCATTGCATTACCATGCCTTACTCAGTTTTACTGCAACACACCCACCACACTGCAATGCACCACCTAAGCAACGTTTTGTTAGAGCGGCTGTTATGCTGCACCACTCTGAACTTGGCCAAATTCAAGCTTTTTGTGGCAAGTATTTGTGCTTGCTGCTTAAATGAGACAATCCTTTCTAGTAAAACTAGCACTGTAGTGATAGCTGGAAGCAGGACAGGCAGAGAGAAGATAAAATGGTCAATCTACTCAAGGTGCTTGAAGATTTCAGTCTACAGCTGTAGCTACAATTACTCAACGCTTGGTGTGCAATAAAGCTTATATAAAGACATTGGGAAGGAGAGAGGAAGTTGCACTCTAAGCAAGAAAAGCTGCAGCACAGGGAAGAGGTGGGTTGGAAGGAATCAGTTGATCTGCTCCTTGCTGAAAATGGAACGCCTGTTCTACTGGCCAGAAAGGGCTAGGGGAACAAAGTATTATCCAGCAGCCAGGTATGTTGAATGTTTGTTACAGAAGTATAGATTTACGAGAACACATTGGGAGGAAAAAAACACAATGGGATATGATACAAAATTGTATTTAGCAAGGCACAAACTAAGGCTTTAAGCAGTGCGATTTGGCTTTCAATGACTTTATATAAAATCTAATATTAGCATTTATATTATTAAATTTGTCATTCCTTTCTTGTAGGAAGTTGAAACCGAGCAATACTACGCCCTCTTTCTGCCAGCATTAAAGGAACGTGGATATGATGGCTTCTTTTCTCCAAAGTCACGTGCCAAAATAATGTCTGAACAAGAGAAAAAGCACGTGGACGGCTGTGCAATATTTTTTAGAACAGAAAAGTAAGTGTGGTGTTGTATTTAAAGGGAACTTGAAGTTAGAGGAATACAAATGCTACCCCCTCCAATTCCTTAGTTTTTTCCCGAGGTGAACATCTTAATTTAGCTTTACTTACCTGGGGCTTCTTCCAATCCCTAGAAGTCATTTAGATCCCTTGCTGCAGCTCCGGTCCTCAGTGTCCCGCTGGGTGCCTGTAAAGATTGCCAGTGGGTTACTTATGCGTGCGTCCATCTCTTGCGCAAGCACATTAGATGACCCACTGGTGTGTCCGCAATCTTTACAGGCAGCCAGTGAGAAACCGAGGACCAGAAGTGCGGCAAGGGACCCGAAGAAGCCCCAGGTAAAATAAGATGTTCGCCTCCGGAGTCTTTTAAAAGTGTACCCGAGGTGATATGTGACATGGGATAAACGTGCATGTTCAATGCAACACATTAATAACCAGGCTGTTTTACTTTTTGCTGCCCGAAATAGTAGGGTTTTTTTTTTTTTTTTTTAAGTGACAGCTTTTGTCTTGTGGGGAATATAGTAAACATCATTGATAAGCAAATAACAGCCATAAAATACATGAACTATTGACCTTTTTCGGACTCTGGGACACTTGATAGGTTGCCACTGATTAGAGACAGTAAAACGTTCAACATACTTTGTAAATGTTTTAAAGAAAACCCTGGGATACTTAGTCATTTTTAGGAGTAGGAGATAAATAGAACTTTTACACATTGCATAATTGTGTTCCTTTCCTATTGTTTATAAGGGCATTCCTCAAGCCAAATACATTTTTTTGTTTTTGTTGTTTTAACTCTAATTCCCTATAAACCAAGCCACGCCCACAGGTTTTCAGAGAGCCAAGGCTCTCTCAGACAGATTTAAGGGCTCATGGTAGCTCAGTCTGGGCAGGAGGAGGGGGAGGTATTACTAGCCAGAGGTTTCAGAGGGGAGGAGGGGGGGGGGGATTGGTTTTTTTTGCTCAAGATGCAGATAAGCCTGCCTCTGTGTAATGTTTATAAACATGTCTGCTGTCATTGTATCACAGGAAGAAATGATCATATTCTATTAAAGCTGTTTGCAGCTAGATTTGCTGTGTAAACTATCTAAACTTTAGATAAGATATATAGACAAGTTACTTGCTATAGTTAGTTTTTCATCTCTGATCCGCTTTAGGCCCTGTTCACATCACAAACGCGGACGGGCACGCACGCGGAACGCAACGCGTACGAACGCACGCCATCCGCGATTGTGTGCGTTGCATGGCTGATCCATCACTAAAAAGTGAATGGGACAGCCACGCGTTTTTACTAAAAATACGGTGCAGCATGCGTTCCCGGACAGCACAGGTCCGGAACGCATGCAGTGTGAACATCAGACATTGCATAGAGTGCGTGCGTGTCGGCCACCTGCACGCGTTTCCAAAACGCGGCTGGAAACACGTGCAGTGTGAACGGGGCCTAAAGAGAACCTGAAGTGAGAGAAATGCAATGTGTGGTGTGACTTTTTTTGGGGGGGGGGGGGGGGGGGTTGCTTTTTTATTACAGGCAGTAAATATAGTATTAAGACTTGTGCATAGGTTTTTGCAGAATACGGTATAAGGGAAAGTGTTGCATTAATTTTGGATCTTATTTCAAAATAAGTGTATGTACTGTATGTATAATGGGAACGCCTTGAAAATCAACATAATCTATTTTAATATGGTGTAGGTCCACATTTTGCGGCAATTTACAACATCAATTCTCCATAATTTGTATGAATCAATACCTCGAATTGTTTTCAAAGGCATTTTAGCCCATTCTTCAGTTAAAACACCCTCCAGTTCTTTTAGAGACTATGTCGGCGGAAATCAACTTCTTACTTGAATCTCTAATAACAACCATAAATGCTCAATGTTTGTCTGAGGATTGTGGTGGCCAGATGAGATGCTCAACTTCATTAGAATGCTCCTGGTGCCATTCTTTAGCAATTCTAGCTGTATGGATTGGGGCATTATCTTGAAAGATGGCATTCCCCTCAGGAAACGGTTCTTGAACCATAGGATTAACTTGGTCGCCCAAAATTCCTAAATAGTCTCGGCTGTTAATTCTTCCATGAAGGGAAATCATTGGCCCAGCAGATTTCCAAGAAATAGCACCCCAGATCACGCAGAACCCCCGCCATGTTTTACGGTTGGGAGAAGGCAGTCTGGAGATAGCCGAAAGAAGCATTTCATTCAAACGTACACTCGGCCGGAAATGAGGTAAACGATTTGTCAGAGAAAATCAAATTTTTCCACTGCTCGAGGGACCAATTCTGGTGGTTTCTACACCACTTTAAAGAGACTCTAAAGCGAGAATAAATCTCGCTTCAGAGCTCATAGTTAGCAGGGGCATGTGTGCCCCTGTTAAAACGCCGATATCCCACGGCTAAACGGGGGTCCCTTCACCCCTAAACCCACCCCCGCAAAACTTGGTCGTAAAATGTTCTCTTCCTGGAGGCAGGGCTAACTGCTGCAGCCCTGCCTCTCAGCAAGTCTATCAGACTCGCATCGCCGCCTTTCCCCCGCCCCTCTCAGTGAAGGAAGACTGAGGGGCGGGGGAGAGGCGGAGGTACACGTCTGATAGACGCGCATGAGGCAGGGCTGTGGCGGTTAGCCCTCCCCCAATGCGGAAGCGCTCCCCGGCTGTACGGAGGGGATTTGGGGGTGAAGGGACCCCGTTAAGCCACGGGATAGCGGCGTTTTAGCAGGGGCACACATGCCCCTGCTATCTGAGGTCTGAAGCGAGATTTATTCTCGCTTCAGACTCTCTTTAAACGCTTTGAAACATTTTTGTCTTTCAGAGCAGAGGTATTCTATTTGCAGTTCTTCCGTGGAATCCAGATTTGTGCAGCTCCCAACGAACAGTTTTTGTGGAAACTGAATTCTGTAGGTGTTCATTCAGCTCTGCAGTGATTTTTAGGAGCCGTTGTCTTGCGAGCTTTTCTAACAATTTGAATTAGTCCAACGGTCTCTCTCAGACAACTTCACCTTTCGGCCACAACTGTGCTTTGAAAGAGAAGGAAAAACGTCCTCAGCAAAGGTAGTCATTACTTATGAGACATTACCTCTTGAAATGCCAAGCATTTGGGCAGTTTGTTACAATAGCGCCTGCCATACGAGCACCAACAATTCGGCCTCTTTGAAAGTCTAAAAGATCTGCCATTTTTATAAATTATAACCAACTTATGTTTAAATAATTGTTTCTTTAACAGATATTTAAACCAATCGAATAACGTAATAAACCTAAACATGTTCAAAGATTATGATGCCAAAATATTAGGGGTCTCCATTATTTTGTCTAACGTGTGTGTGTGTGTGTGTGTGTGTTATACTTTTTTTATTTATATATATATATTTTTTTTTTTTATTTTTTTTTTTTTACAAATTTCGTGAAGTGATTCACCAAAAAGTTAATAGTGCTTAATGGATTTTGTAAGATTCAGTACTAGATTAGTCTTGGTCCTCCCGAGATTTGTTGTGCTTTTTGTTCTATCCCTGAAAGGTTTTTCCATCTTTGTTCTCCTGCTGAAGCCATAAGGCTTAAGGTGCGTACACACGCACTACAGCCGCCAACGACTGGTCCGTCAGACCCTCCCGCTGGGTGGACTGTCAGGCGACAGTATCGCGTGTGTACACACTGTTGGCAGACTGATAAGGCTGTTTCTGAACGATCCGCCGGGCGGTTCGCTCAGAAACAACCTTATCAGTCCGCCAACAGTTCCTATTGGGAATGTTGCTTTTGTTTAATGCATGGGGAGGTAGTCTTCCATTTGTAAACAGGCAGCAGTTGCAGAGTCACACCATTGCCTGGTTCCTGCAGTTTGAAAACCTTTTCTTTCGTGTTTTTTCAGATAAAGTCAAAGGATAAAGACCTTGTAAAAGTATACTGTTGTATCCACAAGTTGATTCCGCTTTTTTGACTTAAAAGATAAAATTGGCCTATAAAGTGTAAAAGTAGCATACTGTATGGCCACCTTTTTTAGACTTTTGCATCACTATCTGGCTGCTTTGTTCGAATAGACTAGAAATCAATGCCGTGAACTATTGCCCTAGCTGTGTTCGATTTTGTGATGAGCAAAACTGAAGCTGCTCGCCTGTCAAGTGGTTCCAGCTTGTTCTCTCCCACTGGCTGCTTCCTCTCTTTTTACTTTGGAGTTGCTGGGCTCCTGTGACAGAACTAAGCCAAATACAAGAGGCCTCTAGTGGTCACATAGTATGTGCCACACTGCCCCTACGTCTTGCCCTGTATAGTTATGTAACACACTGGACTTGGGAGTGGAGAGAGGAAGGAGCAGCCACCAGAGCAGCCACCAGAGAAGACACTGGAACCACGCTGTGGACTAGTGAGAGCTATCCCTACACTGCACAGAAGGCACTGGGAAATCCAGCAGGCAAGCCCACTTTGAAAATTTGTGAGGGATTCAACCAGATCTTTCTGATCAGAAAATACTCTGCATCTGATGCCCACATCAACCACTGTATTGCCATCTTAACTGCAGTTCTTTGAAGTCTGGCTGGTTGACCTCTGAAAATATACTAAATAATTGTTTTTGTTCTATCCCATTAGATTTACACCTGTGGCAAAGAACACTGTTGAATTTAACCAGGTAGCTATGGCTAACTCTGAGGGGTCAGAAGCTATGCTTAACAGAGTGATGACAAAGGACAATATTGGGGTATCCGTGTTGCTAGAAGTTCACAAAGAACTCCCTGGAGGAGGTTAGTGCAATTATGGATGATTTCATGACATGGCATTTGCTGTACAGGTAGTCGCTAAATTCACCACAGCTAATATATACAGTTGCAGAACTGATATTTAGAAATTTTCAAGAACTGGTTTGGCTAGTTAAGTGAACTAGAATAATTAAAAGTTAACATTTTAGAGTCTGGTATTATGTTGGATAGACTTTACTACAGATTCCTTGCATGCACATGTCATTTATCCTGTAACTGCAGTGCACTAATTCTGTAATTCTGGTTGAAATTATTTTCTTTAATCCCACAGGCATGAAACCCCATCACTCAAGTGATAAACAGCTGCTTATGGTAGCAAATGCCCACATGCATTGGGACCCAGAGTACTCTGATGTCAAGCTTATTCAAACTATGATGTTTGTCTCTGAACTGAAAAGCATTCTAGAGAAGGCTGCAAGCAGACCTGGTAGTCCTGCACCTGATCCGAATTCCATCCCCTTTGTTTTGTGTGCTGATCTCAATTCCTTACCGGATTCAGGTAAAATTCGGACTGTAACCTAGAACGTTTGCTACAGCATGCACAACAGTATAGTAAAAAAAAACTGCAGGAAAATCCTTAACTCTTTAAATTCCATCCTGAGCGACTAGAGCACCTGGGTAGAAACTTGTAACTTGGTGTCTACGTAAAAATGGAGTGTAGGTATGCCATTCACCAGCCTGAGCAATTAATCTGCAAAGTACGTGCAGCTGTTATGGTTGCATGTTACCATAAGTTTCTGCGGTCTGCTTTGGTGTGTTTTTTTTTTTTTTGTTTTTTTTTGCCCAAGCTTGACCGAATGAAATGTGGTGGTGGTGGTTGGGTTTTTTATTTTACAAAATGACTTGTTTAGTCATACCTGCTTTTCTCTAAATGTTTATATTTCTGGCCTGTACACACTGCTGCACTTGCGCTGCGCTTTTTTCAAATCACATGCACTTTTTAATTGCAAGGTCTTTTGAAAAATAATGAAAATCATGGAGACCTGTACACACTGGTGCGATGCGCTTTTCCTATTCTCATGAAGGCTTGCGATTTTATAAGGATAAATTGTGACCAATTCTTTGTGTGGTTTAGTGGGAACTTAGTCAAATGCAACATGTGTAACAAACCTGTATAAATTCAAAATGCAACAAGTAATCTGTTAAAAGCACTTCTGTTTCTCATGGATTTTTGTAACAGAAAGGGCCTTTTTCCACTAGCGCGTTTGCGCTAGCTGAATCGCAAAACCGCAAACCGCTAGCGATTTTACAATCGCTACGGTTTGCTTTTTAACATAGGAATCGCGGTAGGTCATTTCCACTACCGCGATTCGTTTTACTTGATCGCGATCGCGCCGCGGAGCGACTTTTGCCGCGATTTTGCTATGCAGTGCATAGCATAGCAAAATCGCGGCCGCAAACGTCGGGAAACGGCGGAATTGCGATTCAGCAAACGCTAGCGACTGCTAGTGGAAAAGGGCCCAAAGTGGCTATAGCGGTGTTAGATTTACATTGACTGGACTGTACATGCCTAAGGTTTCATTAGTCTGGTTTCATTAACCATACACTGCATATCCTGATAATTTGTCTGCATATGAATACCTCTGTTCCTTCCACTGGATACAGAGAAGCATTGGTCACATAGTAAAGAGAAACCGTAACCAAGGATTGAACTTCATCCCAATAAGTAGCTGATACACCCTCTCCATGAGAAATCTATTCCTTTTCTCAAACAGATCAGGGGGCTCTGTATGGCTGATATTGTGGTGAAACCCCTCCCACAGCAGGATGACTGGACCATGGTGGTGACATCACACTGTGGGAGCCTTGTTGCATTGTGGGAAATAACAGCTGTTTCCAACTGCCAAAAAGGGCAAGCAGCCCTGCCATCATAAATACCAGCATGTAAATCAGGGAGAGAAGATTTTACAATGCGCAAACGCTGACTAAATTGTGTGTGTGTGTGTGTAGTATATATGTTAAAAAAATTATTCACTTTTGTTCATTACGTTATATTCACTGGAGTTCCTCTCTAAGCTGCATTATTTATTTATATGGCACCAACCTATTACCCAGCGCTTTACAAAGCACAGTAAGGCAACAAGGGAACATAGGTACAACTAAAAAATGTACAGCAGAGTTTCAAGCAGCACAAATATTGCAACAAAACCGTAAACAGGAGGATGACCCTGCCCTTGCGAGCTTACAATCTAAAGGGTTGTGGGAGACGCACACTAGGTAAGGAGATGTGGGAATGAGGCAGTGAGCCTTTACTTATCTGTTCACGATGTAATCTGAGGCAAACGGGCTAAAAAATGTTATAAGCTTGTCTGAAAAGGTGCGTTTTTAGAGTATGTTTGAAGATGTCCAGGTTTCGAGCAGGCTGTAAAAGAGTTCCAGATGAGGGGTGATGCTGTTGTAAAGTCCTGGATGGGAGCATGAGGAGTTGATCAGCTTAGAGGCCAGGAGAATGCATACACATTTCTGCTGGATTTCTGTATAAAAAGTGGTTTGATTAATTTTCATAATTTTTGACTTATCAAAATGTTTACATTTTGAGTATAACAAAAGTTTTAAACACAAACCTGTCAAAATTCAATTTAGTTTTCCCTTTCTGCCAGGCCACAATTTTCCAACTATTCAGCTTGTTGGCAGAAAATGTGCAAATTGGTCGTACATTATGCTGCTCCTAGAGGCAGGGCTAACGGCTGCAGCCCTGCCTCTCAGCGCGTCTATCAGCGGCGCATCGCCGCCTCTCCCCCGCCCCTCTCAGTGAAGAAAGGCTGAGGGGCGGGGGAGAGGTGGAGATACCCGCTGACAGGTGCGCGTGGGGCAGGGCTGCAGCGGTTAGCCCTGCCTCAATCAGGAAGAGATCCCCAGCTGCACGGAGGGGATTTCGGGGGGTAAGGGACCCCCGTTTAGCCGCGGGATGGCGGCGTTTTAGCAACTATGAGCTCTGAAGCGAGATTTATTCTCGCTTCAGAGTCTCTTTAAGTGTCAAATGTCACATGGTTGTGATAGCAGTGGTTGCCTTTGGAACACTGAGGTAAAGGCACCAGAAAACGATTGGTTAAGTAGAATTGTGGTGCATTTGAATTGAGATTCTGCAGCCGCAGTTCAAACCAAAATAAATGTGGTGAAACTGCAATATCAAACAGGTGTATTATAGGAATGATTTTGTGCTGAAGTTGTTCCTAATATATAAATGTTATCCTTTCATTGGAACATCGGTATTATCACACGTTCATGCTTCCTGCTTACCTTAACAGTATAGTGATTGTGCACCACATACATTGGTGAAAGTCTGTCAGTTTAGACCTGTAATAAACTTTTCAATGCAAAGAAATCTGTAGCTGGTTTGTCCTGTAGCAGCGGGGCTGACAATATGGTCTGACTAGCTGGAGAATTTTATACACCATAATATGAAATCCAAGCATGGAAATATATCAGAAAGCAGGAAAAATGTTAAATTAACATGAAATTGCTCTCAAGAAAACTTTATAATAGAGATTTTATCAAATGTGCATTATGAATTTCTATAACTTTTTTTTATAGCCATGTAAGGCACATGATTATATGTAAACATGAAAGTGTATACATATTTTTCCTTACATCCTGGAACTGTACAGGTAAAACTACTGCTTGAACTTTTTTTTGTTTTCTTTCTAATTGGATTCTGTTTTTTTTTTTTTTTTTTTTTGTATTAGGGGTGGTAGAGTATTTGACAAACGGAGTGGTAGCGGACAATCACAAGGACTTCAAAGAGCTTCGCTACAATGAGTGTCTCACAAACTTCAGCTGCAATGGAAAGAATGGGACCCCGGATGGAAGAATTACACATGGCTTCCAGCTGAGGAGCGCCTATGAAAACAACTTGATGCCTTACACCAATTACACTTTTGATTTCAAGGTAAGCTGTGGGCTTGGTCCATGATTAGCCAATCAAAATTGGTTGTTCATATGCACTTTACTTTGAAGCGTCATACACACCTGCAGCAAAGCTCTAACATTGTAAGAACTGAACCAGAGGTGTATGAAAAACGACTGCATGATTACTGTGTACAGTTATTTAGGACTGTATGGGCCTTTTTGATTGGCAAAAAACAATCAGTGGTTGCCCAGAACTGTGATTGTCAGGGACCATGCATAATTGTTTTTCATACTTTAAGAATTATGAGCGCATGCACTATATATCATTTTTGAACTAATCTTGATTACTGCACCACTTCATGTAGCAGACACAGGTTTTATAACCCTCCCTCTGTTTCACAGGCATTGTGTAAAAGTATGTTGAGGTTCCTTGAAAGAAGCTGGCACTGAAGTGTAGCTTTTGTAAAAATAGCTGTCTAAGTGTTAATATAGTACAAATAAAAGTTAAACCCTGATGGAACTGAATTGTGTTGTAAACCACTGTATCTGGTCAAGTGTGTTTGTTTTTGTTTTTTTGTTTAACCCATTCGCGTTCCGTCATTTTCACTTGAAATGTTCACCTCCCCTTCATTAGCCTATAACTTTATCACTACTTATCACAATGAACTGATCTATATTTTGTTTTTTCTGCCACCAATTAGGCTTTCTTTGGGGGGTACATTTTGCTAAGAGCCACTTTACTGTAAATGCATTTTAACAGGAAGAATAAGAAAAACGGAAAAAATTCATTATTTCTCAGTTTTCAGCCATTATAGTTTTAAAATAATACATGCCTCCATAATTAAAACTCACGTATTGTATTTGCCCATATGTCCCGGTTATTACACTGTTAAAATTATGTCCCTATCACAATGTATGGCGACAATATTTTATTTGGAAATGTGCATTTTTTCCGTTTTACATCTATCACTATTTACAAGTTTAAAATAAATAAAAAAAAGTATAGAAATATTTCATCTTTGCATTGATATTTAAAGTTTAGACCCTTAGGTAAATCTTTACATGATTTTTTTTTTTTTATTATTGTAATTTTTTTTTTTTTTTTATATTAAACATTTTATTTGGGTATTTTTGGGAGGGTGGAATGTAAACAATAGTTTTATAATGTAAATGTGTCTTGAGTTTTATTTTTTTTTACTTTTAGTTTTACTTTTTGGCCACAAGATGGCGGCCATGAGTTTGTTTACATGACGTCACTCTAAGCATAACATACGCTTAGAGAGACACATGGGGGGAGGTAACAGCCAGAAAAAGCGCAGCTTCCGAGAGGAGCTGTCGCTTTTTCAGCGGGGGAGAGAAATCCGTGATCGGGCACCATAGCACGATTCACTGATTGCCTGGCTAACGAACCGCGGGCTGGGAGCGCGCGTGCACGCGCGTGGTTCTTGGACGTAGTTTCTACGTCCAGGAACTAAAATAGGTTAATCTTTACATGCTTTTGTCGCCCTTGAGGTTGTAGTCATGCAGGGTATACAGTGGTTCTATGTAAAGAAAAGCTTTTTTCCTTTCTACATGGGCAGATTGAAAGGTACACGTAGCCGTATTTAAAAAGTAGCAATTGGACATAAAGATGTACATTTATTGTATATTTAGAAATAAAGCATGCAGATGATGCAAGTGTCTCTCCCGCACCCACTTTATAACCTATTGAGTTCAGACCTGTGTGGAAAATGTAAATTGTGGTTGAACATGAGCTCCTCAATACTTTCTCTGTAATGTCTTCTCCATATAAATTAAACTAATTTGCTTAATTTTGTTTTCCTTCTAGGGTGTCATTGACTACATCTTCTATTCCAAGACACACATGGATGTTCTTGGCGTCCTGGGGCCTTTAGATCCTCAGTGGATGACTGAGAACAACATCACTGGCTGCCCTCACCCCCATATCCCTTCTGACCACTTCTCACTGTTAACGCAGCTGGAACTCCACCCTCCACTTCTGCCTCTTATTAATGGGGTACACTTGCCAAGCAGGAGGTAGTGCTGGCTGAAAGCTGGGCAACTGTTCTCATGGACCCTGTACAGCTGTAAAAGAATCTGTAGGAGTGAAGTATGGCCAACCTTAAGCTGCTTTCTCACGGCACCTTCCCTCCTGTCAAGCCGTGGTTCTGCATATTTGTTTTTCTGCTTTTTTTTTTTTTTTTTTTTTTTATTGCAGGGAGGCAATATTTGGCACTAGGGCTGGTACAAAAGCTGTCGACTCCCAACTGTGTATTTTTGTTAATTTTTAAAGAGCTTAACAGTTTTTGTCTTTTTTTTTTTTTTTTTTTTCTATCTGCCCGCATTTTCTTCATGTTTGTCTTGTACAGGATACTGTTAGCAAGTTTAATGATTGCTAGATGAATTTTCAACCCCCTTCCCATTTTCCGTTAAAATTCATTTTGTTTTTCTGGTTAGCTAGCAGGAACATAAACTCCCACCTTTCCCTAAAAAAGCAGGTTATGTTCAGACTGTGAAAAAAAGACATGGTTTACTCTGTTTAATCAAGGCTACATTAGCTTTTCTCAGAAAATCAAGCACAATCCAACTCCAACATCTGCAGCCTTTTACCACCTCAGCATGAATGTGTGTAGCAGGAGGTGGCTGAAGTCTGTACGTGGTGGTTTCTCACCTCTGGCTATGAAGAGCACTTTGCATCACTTAGTTATCAGCCTCCTCATTTTCCTGCTTTCACCAACCAAAAGCTGCTCTGAGTGCTAATATTACACTAGGGCAGGATTTGGGATGGTCAGTGGTATTTAGGTCTAGGCCAAAGATCACTTGACTAAATGGATATGTTACCAAAGATGCCATTTTATTTTTTCCTCTGCAGTTCTTGCCATGACACCTTATTCAGCTGCTTGTAATTTGGGTTCAGCAAACTTTTCTTCAAAGCCAGCTTGCTTCACCGATCTGGAAAGGTGAATGTTAGACCACCAAATTTTGAGATTTGTTGTATTACCAAACAAATGGTGAGCACAGTCAAGACAACACACGGGTAATACAGGCACACTTAAACATATATGGGTCTTGAAGTCCACTGTTTCTATTCTCACCTAAGACATGCACTGGTAGTTTTACACTTTTTACGTTCTGCTTTGGGGTTTTGGCCAACAATCTCCAGTCTAAAGATTCTTTATCCAAGACTATACAAGACCTTTGTTTTTCTCAGCCATTGTTGTTTTTTGTTTTTGTTTCGGCAGACCATATTCAGTGTAGGAGTGTGAGGTCTTCAATAATGTTTAGACACCTGGCTATGAAGGGGTTAAATGTTCTCGCAAGTTTGACAAATGCACTGGTTAAAAGGACTTCTAGCCCCCCCCCCCTTTCTTTTTGCTGCTATGTTTTTAAAACTGATTTTAATCAAAATAATTATCAATGCACTTTATTGCTCCGTGTACCATAATACGCTCACTTTCCAGAAGACATCTGCTGCTTTTCTGAATGTTTTAACAACCAAACCCATGAAATTGGCACTGCCAGATGAATGCACATCAGATTTCTGATTCTGCCACAACTGCTTGCTTCCCCCTGCTTGTGGGACACATTTGTCTCCTGAATATAGCTTACAATGGACACCTTGGCATTCCTTTTACAACTGATGCATCTTGACCTCTCCTAAGTGCCTCTGAATGTTTTCCATATCAGTGAATGCAGATTTTATGTGCATATTTTTTGTGCACATCTCCCACATTATTAATGTAAACAATAGAGAAATGCTGCTTCAGCGTGCTTTAGTAAACCTTGGTGGACCATTTACCAGCAGCTGTAGTTTAAGAGCCTGCCTTTTGTCCATACACTTGTGAACTTCCTGTGTTTTGCATTGGCTTTTTGGCTGTCATTTTGTGAATTTTAGTCTATGTGCTTAATTGGGACAGATAAATGGTCAGTATATTGTCCTCTGTGATACTGATGCACATCACAGGTACATTGGAGTCTAACGTTTGTGCACTGTATTGTAGTAAAAGAGTTTATTCAGTTAGTTTCATTGTGCCTTTGTTTCCTGTAGCGTTGGTAATGTCACTGTTGGTAAAGTTACTGTTGGTGCTTGCTTCCATATTGTCCTTAAGCGCTTGACTAGTCTCTATCTCCAAATGCCCTAGAAAAAGCTTACATTAGCAACAACCCCAAAAGCATTCCTCTCTTCATAAAACTCCCATTTTGTTCCTGTAGCAGCTGCGAAGTATACTTTCATCATAAAGTACATAAAGTAAACCAGTACCTGACACTTTGTGAAAGATGCATGTACCTCAATTCTCCACCCATACCCCCCCCCCCCCCCTTCCTCCTCAGTGAATCGCTGTGCACTTAATCTTCCAGAGCAGTTTGTCTTGAGCTGTTTGTATTAGACTCTTTTTATAAAGGGGTCTGGCTGAACTGATGAGACCTGAGTAAATTGGCATGAGAGAATGGACATCAGAAACGTTTAGGGGAGAAATATATGCAGGTCTTAGACGTTTTATGATGGGTCTGGATGAATTGCTAATATAAACCGCTCAAGACAAACTGCTCTGGAAGATAAAGTGCACAGTGAATCACTGATGATCACTACAGGGGAAAAAAATGGAGGCGCATGCCGCTTTCACATAGTGTCAGGTACTGTTTCTGCTTTCACCATAATGTGCATTTTTTTTTTTTTTTATGTCCGTTCTCCCATGCGAAGTCTCTTGAGTAGAACAGATTGGGGAAGCCATTCTTTCAGGTCTTATTTTGGTTGATCCTGGGTTCATCTGTGAGGTTTTATTTTGAGTGATCCATGGCTCCTGAGCTCAGCACACACAAAATGGATTAAGTTGGCATAATGCTTTTGAGTACAAACTCAGTGTAACACTTCAAATGTTCTAAACGCTAGTTCAGATTGTGTCTGCATTTACCATTACTCAGGTAGTGTGTGTGTGTGTGTGTGTGTGTGTTCAATTTTAAGTGTGTATCAACTTAGAACGTAACATTTCTTAGACTAATCTTTTTGAAGATGCAGGTTGTATATTATAGCAAAGAATCTGAAGGTCTGGCTTAATATACATGCATCTGGGCTGGTTGAACCTTTGTGAAGTCCTTGCTCCTATTAAGGTTCACTGCATGTGCATAAAGGACAAATTAAATGTTAATTATGAAAGTGTGATAATCTTAAGCAATATTACGTCACCCTTTAGAAGCCAACTTTCTCTGTGAATTTAAAATGGCCAAGATCGCTTGCCTGTACACTTCTTAGTCAGACAAGGATTGAAGTCTCTCTGAATTGCCTCCAGAACATAATTGACTTTTTTCCCCCTTGGTTTAATTTAATCTAGACCCCCCTCCCCAACAAAAAAAATAGTATTGGTGTTTCTTTTTTCTGCTTTTCAGTAGGTTGTGCCCAATAGCCAAGAAAATCACGTTTGTACATTGATATTGATGTAAATTTTACATTGGCGCTCTACTTGAGGACTTTTTAAACTTTGTACAGTGTGAGTCAATAAAATGAGAATTTTATAAAAAAAAATCTGATTTTTTTAATTCAAAGCTACTTTGTTGTTCAAATATGAATTTTATTTTAACCCCTTCACCACCAGAGGTCAAACAAATTGCAGACCCGTCAAGTCATGAATATACTTTGCCAAAAGTGGTTTAGTTTGCAATGTCTTATGTTTAAATGCCATTTAGTCCATAAAACTGTAAAACAAAATTAATGTATTTTAATGCCGACATAAACTTTTGTGGGACCTGCAAAGGGAAACTGGAGTTTGATTCAGTTTCCAGTAATCTTGCAAGATGGTTTGGTTTTTGTTTTGGTTTTTTTATTCCTGTTTTTGGTCCCTCTGAATGGCAGCCCTGTGCCTCAACCTATACGTCTCTAGTTTCAATGATTGTTAACTCTTTAATAAATGGACTTTTATTGACTTTAACTGAAGTAAATAAAATGACTTCTACATATTGTGTTTTAAAGTCTGATAACCATGTGTGCAACTTTTGTAAAAAGTCAAAGATCAATTACCGAAGCCAGACTTGCTTAAATGTTTTGGATGAAGTGGGGAAACATCAGCAAGTGGAAGTTAATTACTTTTGTATATCTGTGTTAGGAGAATTGCTACTTGTGTGAAGGGTATTAACTAGAAAGTAAGGGGGCAAAAGAACCACTGTAAACTCCACTCTCATCCAGTATCTTTGAGAGATTTACCTTTTTTGCTGTTTCAGCAGGAAGTGAGGAATGGGTGTCAAGACATGTAGCAAACTTGTGCCTCAATTGCAGTAAACGTGACCCCACCATGATGAGGCAATAAACATTTAGAAGAATGGAGTTGGGTTTGTGCTCTCCAATCAAAATGTTGTGCTCCACTTGAGATGCCAAAAAAGTAAATTTAGAGATGCTGATCTAGCTTTAAAAACTGAGTAAAATACTTCAGAATAGAACATTTTTACATGTATTTGTGCTTGGAATTTGGCTTTATAGCATTTTTTTTTTTTTTTTAGGTGCATACACATACCATTAGTGTCACCTGTCCGGATCGAGGTTGTTTGTGCAGGGGACATCTGGGTTAAACGAGTGCTGTACATGCATACGCTTCTGCTGTAGATTGGAGTAAAGACAACAGCAGGACAGAGCATCTTCTGGGGGGGCGGGGCATGGTTGGGGAACCATGTGCTTAAGGTTGCTGTATAAAGATCCAGCCTTCTGGATTTTTAAATTGGTTTGGGTGACACCTGTACTCGTGTTTGCTTCTCAGCGAAGACTGCCGCAACCAAGTTCCGACTAACATAGAAGTAGTTTAAAGTGAACCTTAAGTCAGGGAAATAAGTCTAACTCACCTGGGGCTTCCCTCAGCCCCCTGCAGCTGATCGGTGCCGTCGCAGCCCCGCTCCGATGCTCCTGGACTCACCGGCGGCTACTTCCGGTTTCACCGGCCGACAGGCTGGAAACGCGAGTGATCCTTCGCATTCCCAGACACAATAGCACCCCCTATACTGCTATTGCGGCCTTCCTTGCCGCAATAGCAGTATAGGGGGTGCTATTGTGGCTGGGAACGCGAAGAATCACTCGCGTTTCCAGCCTGTCGGCCGGTGACGGCGAAACCGGAAGTAGCCGCCGGCGAGTCCAGGAGCATCGGAGCGGGGCTGCGACTGCACCGATCAGCTGCAGGGGGCTGAGGGAAGCCCCAGGTGAGTTACTTATTTTTGTTTTCCCCTGACTTAAGGTTCACTTTAAAAAAAAAAAAAAATTCCCTCGTGTTAAACTTTTATCTGAATGGCTAATCTTAGTTTTTTGGACTTTTTTTTTTTTTATAAAATATCAGTCATTTCCTTGGTTGGTGTGTATTTGTGCTTACAGGGTCTTACCACTATATCACTTCTGATTTTACTCTATGCTTTGTCAGGGCTTTGACTTTTATCAATGCCTTGTCCATGAAGAGTGAATGTTTAAAAGTCTTGACAAGTCAGTATCTGGCGGTTTTCATACATATCATATTGGTTAGTGAAACTTGCTTTATACTTGCCAAGTTGCCTGATCATTCTGACCTGTCAAGATAAACTTACTTACTTTCAAGCATTAGGTCTCAAAAGTGTATATAGTAAGTGCCCTTGAGTTTTGCCTCAATGCCAATGCTGTTACTCCTTCATGTAAATCCAGTGCATAGTTAATCACTGCAGGTAATACAACTTAGTAACTTTACAGCGCACACACACTTTACAGCTTGGTGACCTTCCATTACTTGTGTAATGGTAAAGGCTTTTATCATTGGTAATGTCCGCTGTGAGCTCTATTTGATACTCGTAGCTTAATGTCCTAGCCCATTTCCAGGATGCCATACCAGAGTATGCAGTGTTGATCCTGTCTGTGCCACCTGTGTAGTTGTCCACTCTCCATATTTTTAACAAGAAAGTAAGGCAACTATTACCTGACAAATATCAGACTTAGCTGATAGGGTTTTGTTTGTGTATGTATATATTTTTATTCATATGCTTATTAAAGGCAAAGTATAGTGTTTTATGATTTTGTTTTTATTGCTTTGACATTGGGGATTTGCAGGAATATAAAACCTTTGATTGTAAAATCTGCCACAGGTGGTCTCCACTCTCAAAGCTGCCCACTTGATGGCAGCTGAAACGCCTGTGCCTACTTGGAATGAGGAGGCAAGGTTTACTCCCAGTGCTCTTTCATGAGATACAAAATATTTGTTGCACTGAACACAAAAATGGGACAGGGAGTTGTAAAGGGAGGCATGGATAACCCCAAATCTTAAGAGCAACAGTAATACCTTATTTGGAGACTGCCAAGGAGCATGCCACTTCCTGAATGTGTTAAAGTATAACGATTGGAACATTGGAAAATTCGAAATGCATGTATAAAGATGTACATTTCCATCAGAGTAAAATGCACAATTACTTTTTCTCTATGTTGCTGTCACTTGCAGTAGGTAGTGACAAACTCTCACATCTGCACAATCCTCTCATTTTGGGATGTTGTTTTTTTTTGGGGGGGTGGGGGCCAGTTTATTTTTATTTTTTCTCTTTAACAAATGTACTTACTGAAAGGCAGTTGCTCAGTCCAGCTAACATGTGCAAATGTGTAGTGAGGCTACCAAAGCTGGCATCTTTTTATATAGAACCTTTCCAGAAAGTGCTTTTTGTAAAGAATAAATTTAATACTGAAGAGCTCCCATGAGGAGATGAACTAGTCCAAAAACTGTCAGATCTGCCAGCTTTTTACTACGTCCTGTAAATCAATGCAACCTAGGAAAAATTTGTAGTCCATTTTAGTTTGTAAAATTTCAAATACATAAAATGTACACTTTACCCAATGTTTTGCGATAGTTGTCCTTTTTCAATAGACATTAGAGTGACAAAGCAGCTCGGGGTGACCCATACTGTATTTCATGGTTGCTGATATCCTGCAACGCAAAAAAACAAAATTTGTAGGGTTTTTTGTTTCAAAAAACCCCCCAAAACTTGGTTTAAAGAAATGAATGAAAAATAAAATGCTATACTTTCCCCTTAAAGGGACACTTAAGTCAAAAAAAAAAAAAATGAGTTTTACTCACCTAGGGCTATTGTGGCCAGGAACGCGAAGAATCACTCGCGTCCCCAGCCTGTCAGCTCCTGTCACCGAAACAGGAAGTGGCTGCCGGCGGAGCCAGGAGGATCGGAGGGAGATGGCGAGGGCACCGACAGCTGCAGCAGGCTATTGGAAGCTCTAGGTGAGTAAAACTCATTTTTTTTTGTTTGGCTTAAGTATCCCTTTAAGCCAGCCTGCAAACAGGTAAAACTTTCAGCTGCCGCCCTATATTATACTTTAAACATGTTGGAGAAATTTGTCTAGAGAATATAGCATTGGGTTTCCTGCAGCTTGCTCAGGGCCTTTATGATTACTGGAATTTGGTTTCAAATAGCGTCCTGTGTTCACCCAGATCTTTGTCTCAGTCATCTGGTTGTCACATTTTAACCAGCAGCACTGCCTATGAAAGCAGATAAAAGTGGAAAAAAATAAAAATCTTAACCCTGTTTAAGGGTGACGATTTTTTTTAAAAAGTGATTTTATGTAATAAAATGTATGAGATAGCTATTTTCTATTTTCTGTGTATTAAAATGGTGAAGATTGTCAATTTCTGTAATACAGTATCCTCAGAACTGGCACAACATACACATCTTTTTGATATACTTTCATCTGAGAGTTATATATATAAATATATATTTTGTTTTACACCCAAGGCTCAAATATTTTTTAAAAAAAAGAAAACCTGAAAGAAAAATCATTTTTGCGGGGCAAGTTCAAACATTTGAGCCAGCTCAACCCCTACCATACATGTGCTTGTATGAATTAGATGTAGCAGCACTGCATTGTACAATACTGTTCTAAGCCTACACTTGCTTTCATATTGCTGTAGTGGAATCCTTTTTTTCAGTGTCACTAATGGTCATTGTAATTTTTGTAACGTACCTTCCCTTAAATATTGGTGTTTTTTTGCTTCAAGTGAAGCTGTGCATTGAAAGTCTGAGTGTCACATTTTAACCTTCAACTGCTCAGCTGTGTCTCATGGCTTTTATCAGATTAAAATTAGGCTCTTTTGAATTTGTAATGTCTACGCAGCATGATATGCGTTACCTCAAGATTTCCTTGAATGGTTTCACTTTTTCTAACCTAGACTTGCAAATTGCTTTAGAATGTGACCCTTTCCTTTAGAGTTTTGCTTCACTAACGTAATCCTGTAAGGAACCATACACTTTGGACTGTACTTGCCCCATTTGTAATGCTAGAAGTCTTGGATTGGCAGTACAGCTGGTCTGAAGACTGTAACTGTGCATCACATACACTTTTTTTGTTTTTTGTTTTTTTTCCCCTCCATCATGCAGTAGTAGTTTCTCACAGTTTTGCTTGAACTGCAACTGATCATGCATAAGAAGTTTTTAGCTTGTGCTTTATTCTAGCCGTTAGCAACTCCAGCTGTGTTTGGAATCCGACATGGTTAAGGGCCTGATTTGCCCCATTCTTGACAAATTCCTTTCATTGTGATACCTTTGTAATTTTTCTTCATATGGCACAGTATATTAGGGTGGTTTGTCTATCTGGTTGAAATCTACTGAGCTTAATAAGCTGTTGTAAATTGACCGTTTTTTAAATGTTGGCTGACTTTAGCTGTGAAAAGGTAGAGCAAACCTGCAGAATTGGAGTATTTTGTGCATGCTGTGGCACGTGCATACCATAGGTTAATTTGGGGTTTTAAAACGAGCAGAAGCCTGTCCCAGTTTACCCGTGCACTTTTGAATATGCTTTTGATGCCAGACCTGGTATAACACAAGTCAGTTGTAGAAACTAAAGTTCTTTTTGAAGACTGCACATTTTAGCTGATACAGGCTTGCTTTATTACAGACCAGCTGAAAAGTGAGAATAAAGATAGACTGACTAGGAAAGCGCTGCCCCACTTTCTTACTTGCTTTGACTGACATTATCCATATTGAAATGTAATTGCTACTTCCCTGCTGATTCTGGCTGGTCAGAGCTCTCATCCATTAAGTGGCACTTGTGCTACCAACTTTTGTCAGTCTTGACTGGAAGTAAAACAGGAGCTGGTCAGAGCTCCAGTGCAAAAGCCGGACATCTGGAAACAGAGCAGGCTACACACCACTGCTACAGAAAAGGGCAGGTATGACCAGTAAGACTGCTTCCTGTCTCTACTTATAGTTTTTAGATTTGGTAAAACTAGATGGTTTGAAAAACTGGAATGTGACAATTTACAGCGGTGTATCCCTTGTGTGGGTTATATCAGAAAATAAGTGTGGTTTTTTTGTTTTTTTTGTGGTTTTTTTTTTTTTTTTTTTTATAAATCACAGCTGGTGGAAGCACAATAGTGAACTTGCTAACAATTGGCAAGACCTGGGAAATGCTAAGGTTGCTACAGTAACATGCATTGTTATTGCAGCACGTGGCTTGATTACCGGCCACTAGTGCATCAACCCCTTAGGCTCTTTACTAAGGTTCTTGCTTTTGCATGTAAATGGCTGCAATAACACCAACTTGCTGTGCTCAAAGAAGAAGTTTGTGCTATTGCAGTTGCATACATGCACAGGCTAAAGGTGGCCATACACTGGCCCGATTCGCGGCCGTTTCGACAGCAGATTCGATCCTGGGATCGAATCTGCTGCCAATCGTTCGCGCTAAACGCACCCGCCGATCCGATTTCCTCCCGAAATCGGATCGGTCCGTCGATCGCGCCGTGTGGGAAATTACCCTCGATCGCCCGCGGGTAGGGAGCGCGTCGCTAGCGGCGGCCGAACCGATCAGGTATACATTACCTGACGCTGGCTCCCGGGCGTCTTCTCCGCGCTGCACCCGCTCCATCCCGGCGCTTCCTGTCACTGCAGTGACAAGGAAGTTCAAATAGAGGGCGCTCTATTGGAACTTCCTGGTCACGGAGTGACACAGGAAGCGCCGGGATGGAGCGGGTGCAGCGTGGAGAAGATGCCCGGGAGCCAGCGTCAGGTAATGTATGCGGGGGGGACAGGCGGCTCCACAGATTGTGATCGGTTTCAGGCTGAAATCGATTCACAATCTGTTTGCAGTAAAGGCAGCCATACGATCCCTCTCTGATCAGATTCGATCAGATAGGGATCTGTCAGCTGGTCGATAGCAAATCGACCAGTGTATGGCTACCTTAGGACATCTAGTTGATCTTGGATTAAAGTCCACTGCAGGTGTGGGCACCAGTCAATGGATAGCTAATTGAATAAGGCTCGGTTCACATTAGGTTTTGCCAACGGAAAAAAATGCAGCAGATCCCAATTTTCGGAAGGTTTTGTAGCATAATAGGAACCTATGGAAAACGGACCGTTTTTCCAGGATCCAGATGGCTGGATCTGTATGGCTGGCTCCGCAAAATAAAATGCAGATGTGAACCGGGCCTAATAACTTAACCATGTTCTGATATAACCCAGGCTGGGATTTAAACGCCTGGTACAAAATTCAGTCTATTAGATGCTTCAATTGTGTTCACCATTTATTTTTTGTTTTAATCCTGTAATCTGACCACTGACTTTCTCAGACAACTTCAACATCATGGAGCCTAAAGGTACATGCACACATCTGAGTTTATGCCCAATTGTCATTCAAACCCGACGTTTGAAAGACTTGTCATTCAAACAAAAAGTCGTTCAGACTCCTTGTACACAAAGACGACAATGTTTGGTATGCTAATTTACATGTCGTTTGACTGGTCAATCGACTAGATCAAATGACTGATCAAACGACTTGTTTGAAAGTCTATTAGATTGACACTAATAGAGACTTTCAAACAAGTTGTATGTACAGACCTAACTGTTTGAATTAAAGTTAGTGGATCCGAGATTAACTTACACATTGCATAATTTGGTTCCTTTCCTATGGTTTATAGGATATTCCTCAAGCCAAATACTTTTTTTGTTTTTGTTTTAATACTGTAATTCCCTATGAAAAAAACCTGTGGGCGTGGCTTGTTTAGTTTAGAGAGCCAAGGCACTTTCAGACAGTAGCAAGGGCTCATGGGAGCTCAGTCTGGGCAGGAGGAGGGGGAGGTATTACTAGCCAGAGATTTCAGAGGAGGATTAGGTTTTTTTTGCTCAAGATGCAGATAAGCCTGCCTCTGTGTAATGTTTACAAACAACATGGCTGCTGTCGTATCACAGGAATAATCATTCATATTCTATTAAAGCCATTTGCAGCTAGATTTGTTGTGTAAACTATCTAAACTTTAGATAGTATATAGATATAGAGAGATAAACAAGTTACTTGTTATAGTTGTTGTTCATCTCTGATCTGCTTTAAGGTATGTACACACGTCTGAATTTTTTTTATTTATTTTTTTCTGAACAACTTGTTGTTCAAACTAGTTGTTTGAACAACAGTTGTGTGTACATTTGATCATTAGGCTGATGGCAGCAGTTTTGACCCGCTTGGTGGATCCTTTGGACTGTCGTTCAAATGACAGGTCCGTACATGTGTACAAACTACTATTATGTATTAAATGACTGATCAAACGACTTGTCTGAATGTCTATTGGACACTAATAGACATTCAAATAACTAGTTTGATCAGTCATTTAATCAAGTCCATTGTTCTATCCAGTCCATTGTCCATTATCCAGTTGGTTAAACGACATGTAAATTAGCATATCAGCCGCCTTTTTTCGGTCAGTGTGTACATGAATCTGAACGACTTGTTTGCACTACAAGGTGTTCAAACGAGGTGTTCAAGTTGGACGTGTGTGCACCTTGAGTCCATGGATTTACCAAGCGGATCAGTCAAAACTGCTGCCATCAGTCTAGCGATAGTTCGTACACTTGCCAAAGTTCTGACATACCTTAAAGGTGGCCTTACATCTAGCGATGATGGGCAGATTCGACCAAGGGACAGATCACTGATCAGAGCTGTCGGCAGCCCATACACTGCAGGCGGATTCACAATCTATTTCAGCATGAAATCTTGCGTGAATCAGCCTAGTGATGCCACCCGGCATTGTCCCCAGTGTAAAATGTGCCCCGTGCGTGAATACTTTTACCTTTTTGGTGTCTGCCACTGGCTCAGTCTCTGCACTGCCTCACATGTGCCCCATGTGGTTCTGGTGTAATGCAGGTGCCCGTGTGGTGTCACACACCTGCCCACATTATGCTGGCAACCAAGTGGGGCTCCTGTATGGGAGGAAGAGTGTGGAGACTGACCTAACAGTGGACACCAATAGGTAAAGTATTCATGCATGGTGTACTGAGGGGGGGGTTACAGCGCCAGGGGGTTTCTGTCACATTTGTTGCTCGTCCCGATATCACCGACACGCACACAATTGAGCACGTCTGCCCTACATCTTGCAGCATGTCTGACCGATGCAACCAATTCCAGGCTGAAACTGGTTGCATGCATCGTCTATCGGATATGTTCTTGGCGGCACAGATTTTTGCAAAGCGCAGGGAAAAACGCTGACAAAACTCACTTAAAGTGCTTTTGCAGAGTGATTTGCTTTTTCACTTTCTAACATTAATCAAGAAGTGAACTAATACAAATGAATACAATGTATTTATTCAAAGAAGCGCTCGGGAAATTGCTATACAAAGTGCTTTGCAATTTCCCTAACCTTTCATTGAGCCAAAGCGCTCAGAAAATGGTACAGGCAGCACTTTTGAAAGCGGATCGCGATTGAACCGCTCATGTGAACTTTTTTTAGGGATTTGTTGCACAAGCGATTTTAGGGCGATTTCTAAAAACGCCAGTGCTTAAAATATGCAAACGCTCATAGTGTGAAGTGATATGGCCCTCTAGGAGCAATTGTTTGCAATGCTGTCACATTGAACTTCTGTGTATTGGCTTGGTAACAATCAGCTGACGCAAGACTTTATACACCAGACTGCACCACCTGATATTCCTATAAGATTGTAGATTAAGATTGTACTTGAGACTTCAAGTTTTGGCACCTTATTTTGTTTTTTTTCTTCCCACATCCACAAATTTACTCTTAAATAGTAGTGATATCTGATGTGCTAAGCTCAGGACTGCTTCACAGGTTTGACAGGTTTGTTTCGATCTCAGTAACGACTTCACCGAATTATTCATTTTCACTGAAATTTCTGTATAGTTTCCCCTGAGTCATAGTAAAACTTCCTCTATTGTCAAGCTCTTCCTCCATTTTTTTTTTTTTTTAAGCATTTTTTCCCTCCATTTTTATCCAAAGGAGTTGTGTAGCTGGATATTGTTTCAAACAGTTGCATTCCATATTTCTGTTTTCTCCACAAATAAAGGGATTTACATCCAGAATTTTGCTGGGGGTTGCAATGCAATGTATTCTCAACCTTCTGTATAAACCTTGCACTAGGTTTTCGTTTTGCTTATTGCCTACACTTAATGTGGATAACAAGACACTGGTGCAATAATTGCTCTTTTCTGAGAGCATGGTCCTCCTCTGCCTTTTTTTTTTCAGTTCATTTCCTCCCCCCCCTTTCTCCTGGGTTTTCATTCTACTGCTATTTCAACAAAATGATGCCTGAGCTTACCACTCAAAATTATGTACAGTGATGTCCTACATTCATAAAATAGAAAATTGCTAAGCGTGGCTCTCATTTTTGTTATACAGTATGAATATGCAAAACTACTTCAGACATTTCCTTCACCTGATTTACTACAGTGGGTTTTGTTGCAGTACTTTCAGGAATGTATCTAAAGGAAAGAGTTATCACCAGCCATTTTAAACTTTTTGTATTTACTGCAATGTCTGGATCGCACAGCTGAGATATTTTGGGCAATATATAATGTATAAAATTTGCTGTGTGCTCTGGAAACTTCATAGTATTACAAATGTGAACAATACAGCATCCAGCCTAAACGTTGCACTGTTAGTCCTGCTTTCTAGACTTGTGGCAGCTGAAGAGGAGAGGTGCTGAACAACCTCAAACTACTATTTCTGATAAATTACTTTATCCATTTTGGAGTTCGGGTACTGCTCACACTTAATGTATAGGGCTAAATAATGAATTGCTTGTTTCCTTGTGTACTTTTTTTTTTACCCCATCTATGTAGGCAATAAAAGGCCATTTTGCAACAGCATATTGCTTTGTGTGTTTTGATTACTGCATTGATGACTTGTGTAATTCACATAATCGTGCCACACAACTGTTCCCAAACTGTTTACCATTATAGGTAATATTTAAAAAAAAAAAAAACTTCTCAAGACCTGGAGTATGGCAAGAGTCCCCAAGCTGAAGCTCGGGTGCACATCAGATTTATTAATTGTATTTATAAAGCGCCAACCTATTACGCAGCGCCGATACTTTTCTTAAAGTGGACCCAAATCAAAAAATACAAGATTTCAGAAATAAAATCTATTTTCTAAATTATAATAAATGGCAGCCTTTTTTCAGCTGTGTGATGACAAATATAAAACATTTTACATTTATTGCAGGAACCCCTCCCTTTCATATTGCCGGGACAGAATCCGGCAAACTGGTGGAGTAGGAGGTGTCTGGCAAAGGAGGAATTGCTAATGGCTGCAACCTGTATAATCCAAGTTATGAAAAGAGAAGGGTGAAAAGCATGCACTGAAATGCTCATAGGCTTGAAGGAGTGTTTATTTATCTTTGTATGTGTCAGAGTGGTGCAACTAAATATTTTGAATAAAAAAAAAAAAAAAAAAAAGAAAAGTTTGGTTTGGGTCTGCTTTAAGAGAGGGAAGCCACAGGATCCTATTGAGTCATCCCTTCCTGCTTTGTTATCCCCAGAGGATTAGTGACAATGCATCGCTAATACTACCGGGGCCACGCCCCTGTTCTTCCTCGAGGGGTGGCTGCGCAATAGCTGACCCAGCCCTCCCCTGCGCATGCGCAGTAGGCTGGATCTGCATGCCCTGTGGTACTATGCATGCCAGGCTCGTGCGGCTACTGTGCAGCCCCACTTCAGGAAGAAGTACTGCGTGCTCAGAAATGTGGGGGGGGGGAGCTTTAGATCAGCAAGAAAAGCCTCAAAGTGATCCCGAGTCAAAGCTTGGGATCGAAATCTGATGCATACCTCGAGGGGAGTCTCAGGATCCTATGAAGGATCCTTTCACACTTGATTTGTTGTGGTGTAAGCCCATTTCTGTAGATGCGTATCTCAACGATGTTAAGTTGCATCGCATGTTTTTCAATGCTTTTCAGCATGTAGTACATAGACTTGTGCTTACATCACACCTTAAACTGCATGCGTTGCCTGGTAACGCAGTGCGTTGTTGCGTGGGGACTCTCCACTGCAAACTGCATTTCAAATGGGGGCTCTCACATTGGCCAAAGGACAGTGTAAAATGCACTTCCCATGTATAACAGCGCAACAATCAAAATAATCGAAAGGGGCCTTAACCACTTGAGGACCTAGGGCTTTCTACCCCTTAAGGACCGGCCACTTTTTTTCCATTCAGATCACTGCAGCTTTCACGGTTTATTGCTCGCTCATACAACCTACCACCTAAATGAATTTTGGCTCCTTTTCTTGTCACTAATAAAGCTTCTTTTGGTGCTATTTGATTGCTCCTGCGATTTTTACTTTTTATTATATTCATCAAAAAAGACATGAATTTTGGCAAAAAAATGATTTTTTTTAACTTTCTGTGCTGACATTGTATACATGCAGCGCGAAAAATGTGGACAAACATGTTTTGGATTAAAAAAAAACCCATTCAGTGTATATTTATTGGTTTGGGTAAAAGTTATAGCGTTTACAAACTATGGTGCAAAAAGTGAATTTTCCCATTTTCAAGCATCTATGACTTTTCTGACCCCCTGTCATGTTTCATGAGGGGCTAGAATTCCAGGATAGTATAAATACCCCCCAAATGACCCCATTTTGGAAAGAAGACATCCCAAAGTATTCACTGAGAGGCATAATGAGTTCATAGAAGATATTATTTTTTGTCACAAGTAAGCGGAAAATGACACTTTGTGACAAAGAGAAAAAAAAAAAAGTTTCCATTTCTTCTAACTTGCGACAAAAAAAAATGAAATCTGCCACGGACTCACCATGCCCCTCTCTGAATACCTTGAAGGGTCTACTTTCCAAAATGGGTCATTTGTGGGGTGTTAACTGTCCTGACATTTTGGGGGGGTGCTAAATTGTAAGCACCCCTGTAAAGCCTAAAGGTGCTCATTGGACTTTGGACCCCTTAGCGCAGTTAGGCTGCAAAAAAGTGCCACACATGTGGTATTGCCATACTCAGGAGAAGTAGTATGTGTTTTGGGGTGTATTTTTACACATACCCATGCTGGGTGGGAGAAATACATCTGTAAATGACAATCTTTTGATTTTTTTTTACACACAATTGTCCATTTACAGAGGTATTTCTCCCACTTAGCATGGGTATGTGTAAAAATACACCCCAAAACGCATTATACTACTTCTCCTGAGTACGGCGATACCACATGTGTGGCACTTTTTTGCACCCTAACTGCACTAAAGGGCCCAAAGTCCAATGAGTACCTTTAGGATTTCACAGGTCATTTTGAGAAATTTCGTTTCAAGACTACTCCTCACGGTTTAGTGCCCCTAAAATGCCAGGGCAGTATAGGAACTCCACAAATGACCCCTTTTAGAAAGAAGACACCCCAAGGTATTCCGTTAGGTGTATGGTGAGTTCATAGAAGATTTTATTTTTTGTCACAAGTTAGCGGAAAATGACACTTTGTGAAAAAACACAATTAAAATCAATTTCCGCTAACTTGTGACAAAAAATAAAATCTTCTATGAACTCGCCATACTACTAACGGAATACCTTGGGGTGTCTTCTTTCTAAAATGGGGTCATTTGTGGGGTTCCTATACTGCCCTGGCATTTTAGGGGCCCTAAACCGTGAGGAGTAGTCTTGAAACGAAATTTCTCAAAATGACCTGTGAAATCCTAAAGGTACTCATTGGACTTTGGGCCCTTTAGTGCAGTTAGGGTGCAAAAAAGTGCCACACGTGGTATCGCCGTACTCAGGAGAAGTAGTATAATGCGTTTTGGGGTGTATTTTTACACATACCCATGCTAAGTGGGAGAAATATCTCTGTAAATGACAATTGTTTGATTTTTTTTTTACACACAATTGTACATTTACATAGAAATTTCTCCCGCCCAGCATGGGTATGTGTAAAAATACACCCCAAAACACATTATACTACTTTTCCTGAGTACGGCGGTACCACATGTGTGACACTTTTTTGCAGCCTAGGTGCGCTAAGGGGCCCAACGTCCTATTCACAGGTCATTTTGAGGCATTTGTTTTCTAGACTACTCCTCGCGGTTTAGGGCCCCTAAAATGCCAGGGCAGTATAGGAACCCCACAAGTGACCCCATTTTAGAAAAGACACCCCAAGGTATTCCGTTAGGTGTATGGCGAGTTCATAGAAGATTTTATTTTTTGTCACAAGTTATTGAAAAATGACACTTTGAAAAAAAACAATAAAAATCAATTTCCGCTAACTTTTGACAAAAAATAAAATCTTCTATGAACTCGTCATACACCTAACAGAATACCTTGGGGTGTCTTTTTTTTCTAAAATGGGGTCACTTGTGGGGTTCCTATACCGCCCTGGCATTTTACGGGCCCAAAACCGTGAGTAGTCTGGAAACCAAATGTCTCAAAATGACTGTTCAGGGGTATAAGCATCTGCAAATTTTGATGACAGGTGGTCTATGAGGGGGCGAATTTTGTAGAACCGGTCATAAGCAGGGTGGCCTTTTAGATGACAGGTTGTATTGGGCCTGATCTGATGGATAGGAGTGCTAGGGGGGGTGACAGGAGGTGATTGATGGGTGTCTCGGGGTGGTTAGAGGGGAAAATAGATGCAATCAATGCACTGGGGAGGTGATCGGAAGGGGATCTGAGGGTTTGGCCGAGTGATCAGGAGCCCACACGGGGCAAATTAGGGCCTGATCTGATGGGTAGGTGTGCTAGGGGGTGACAGGAGGTGATTGATGGGTGTGTCAAGGTGTGATTAGAGGGGGGAATAGATGCAAGCAATGCACTGGCGAGGTGATCAGGGCTGGGGTCTGAGGGCATTCTGAGGGTGTGGGCGGGTGATTGAGTGCCCTAGGGGCAGATAGGGGTCTAATCTGATAGGTAGCAGTGACAGGGGGTGATTGATGGGTAATTAGTGGGTGTTTAGGGTAGAGAACAGATGTAAACACTGCACTTGGGAGGTGATCGGACGTCGGATCTGCGGGCGATCTATTGGTGTGGGTGGGTGATCAGATTGCCCGCAAGGGGCAGGTTAGGGGGTGATTGATGGGTGGCAGTGACAGGGGGTGATTGATGGGTGATTGACAGGTAATCAGTGGGTTATTACAGGGGAGAACAGATGTAAATATTGCACTGGCGAATTGATAAGGGGGGGGGGGGGGGGTCTGAGGGCAATCTGAGCGTGTAGGCGGGTGATTGGGTGCCCGCAAGGGGTGACAGGTGATAGGGGGTGATTGATGGGTAATTAGTGGGTGTTTAGAGGAGAGAATAGATGTAAACAATACATTTGGGAGGTAATCTGACGGGTTTGCGGGCGATCTAATGGTGTGGGTGGGTGATCAGATTGCCTGCAAGGGGCAGGTTAGGGGCTGATTGATGGGTGGCAGTGACAGGGGGTGATTGATGGGTGATTGACAGGTGATCAAGGGGGATAGATGCATACAGTACATGGGGGGGGGGGGGGTCTGGGGAGAATCTGAGGGGTGGGGGGGTGATCAGGAGGGAGCAGGGGGGGGGGGGGGGGTGGATAAAAAATAGCGTTGACAGATAGTGACAGGGAGTGATTGATGGGTGATTAGGGGGGTGATTGGGTGCAAACAGGGGTCTGGGGGGTGGGCAGGGGGGGGTCTGATGGATGCTGTGGGCGATCTGGGGGGGGGGGGGGGAATCAGTGTGCTTGGTGCAGACTAGGGTGGCTGCAGCCTGCCCTGGTGGTCCCTCGGACACTGGGACCACCAGGGCAGGAGGCAGCCTGTATAATACACTTTGTAAACATTACAAAGTGTATTATACACTTTGTATGCGGCGATCGTCGGGTTAACATCCCGCCGGCGCTTCCGTATGGCTGGCGGGATGTTGCGGCGGGTGAGCGGCGCCAGGCGGAGGCGGAGGATCGCGTCACGGATGACGCGATCGCTCCGCCCATGCCCCTACAAGGACCGCCGCCATTTGTCTATACGGCGGTCCTTGCGGGGTGCACTTCCCGGCCGCCAATTGTATATACGGCGGGCGGGAAGTGGTTAAAGAGAACCCGAGGTGTGTTTAAAGCATGTTATCTGCATACAGAGGCTGGATCTGCCTATACAGCCCAGCCTCTGTTGCTATCCCAAACCCCACTAAGGTCCCCCTGCACTCTGCAATCCCTCATAAATCACAGCCATGTTGTGAGGCTGTGTTTACATCTGTAGTGTCAGTCTCAGCTGCTCCCCCGCTTCCTGCATAGCTCCGGTCCCTGCCCTCGTCCCTTCCCTCCAATCAGCAGGGAGGGAAGGGATGCAGGCGGGGACTGGAGTTCTGCAGGAGGCGGGGAGAGCAGCAGACTGACACTATAGAGATAAACACAGCCAGCTCTGACAAGCTGTTTGTCAGCAGCGTGGCTGTGATTTATGAGGGATTGCAGAGTGCAGGGGGACCTTAGGGGGGTTTGGGATAGCAACAGAGGCTGGGCTGTATAGGCAGATCCAGCCTCTGTATGCAGATAATAATCTTCAAACCCACCTCGGGTTCTCTTTAAGCTACGTGCAAATTTCAGATGACCAGCTGAGTCAGGAATATTCGTTGTGAAAGTCTCTAAAGAGGGAGCAAGCATCACTGGGAGACAGCTGTACACAGTCTAGCTATTCAGCGGGACAGATTGTAAGGGACTGAAAGAAACTTCACAATCCAGAAGAGTACCTAGTCAATTCTAGTGGTTCTGGTTCACCATAATTTACCAGAATGCCCAGGTCCTACATCAGAGCTTTATTAATCCATGCCTTGCACTGAGGAAAAATAAGCCTGAAACTGATATATACAAGTTATAGTATGGCTCTGTAAAGTAATAGGCGCTACGCACACTGTATACCAGCAGGTCTGGATATGTATCTAGCTTTCAGGACATAAAATTCCATATAGAAATGTTTTTATTTTAATAAATTTCAATTCCATCCTTTCCCAAAAGGTAATGTTTGTGCATACCTTTTTACAGTCTGCATTAGTAGGGTAAACCATGCCACACTGTAGCAGTGAGGGGGTTCTTCCTAGTAAACTTACACTATCCTATATGGAAATGTCCCAATAAGCACCAATTTACCACTCATTGGGATAGAAACCAAAAGGTATCCCATTATTGATACCAAAGGTATGAAAATTGTTGGATATGAGATAATCTAGTGAGAATCTTAATGTAGATGAATAGTGGTCCTTGTTAATGTAGTGGATAATTGAGTTGATGCACGTTTTTATTCTATTGGTCCTCTCTGAAAACAAATCAGAACTAATAACGTCTTGTGGACCATTTCTTGTGTGGACTAAATGTAAAGTGTGCAGGAATAATTGAAAATCATTCTCTCTAGCACAGACAAATTTCAATTACTGTATGCAGTCATGGGCAAGTTGTTAGATTTCTAAGGTATAACAAACTGTATTCCTGGTAGCAGCTGTCCTTAAGAGACAGGATGTATTGGGTCAGGAATATGTAATAAGTCCTGGGAGATGGTGAATATTGCATCAAGGTAAGTGACTATCTGAAATCTCCAAGCTGGCCCAGATACTAATACTTAGGACAAGTGACCCGAGGCAAAGCTAATGAAAGCGGACTTAAACCCTTGCACAGCAGACCATGATAAAGCATATACTGTAGTTGCTAAGAAGCTAATCTAATGCTGGATCCACACCATAAAATTATATTTATCGGGGGGGGGGGGGGGGCAGATTTACCTGCCAGATCGATTATTTCCAGCATGTCCGATCTGAACTTTTTTTTATTGCGATTTTCTGACAGATTTCCTTTCGTTTCTATGGAAATCTGTCAAAATCGCTAAAAAAAATCCATTCTCAGATCAGTCATGCTGGAAATCGATATGGCAGGCAAATCTGCCAAAAAATTGTATGGTGTGAATCCAGCATTCTGTATGTGTGTGTTTACAGCAAATGAGACCTGCTGATTTCTCTAAACATAAAGTGTTAATCAGGATTGTGTCATGGGTTCTGTGCTAATATTTAAACACTGAAGGTAAACCCTTTCTGTGCTCCCAGGAATGTCCAGGATGTAAACACTGCAGGGTTTTTAGGGGAGAAGAGTAGGACATTGCATTGTGATGCAACATTAAGGACACAGTGCAAAATTGCAATGCAACAAAAGTCACAATGCAATTTAACGCTGGTTACTGTCTCAAACAGTGGAGCATACAGGCAATGAAAAGTATGCTTCCCTGTATCTGTTAATGTCTGCGTTTAGCGGGAACGCACTGCAGCAGTGCGTCACAAATGCAACATTTACAAGGTGACTTTAATGTCGCACTGTGAACGTCGCATAGGGTGGATATTGCAGTGCGAAATCTGCGTTATAATACTTCATTAATGCAGGACAATAACGTCCCACTGCAATTTAGCCTTAAAGGATTTACAAGGCCAGGACGGTGTAAAAAAAAGTTAAATACCCATTTCGTTTTATGATCCTTAGGGGACACCATCTGCATCCCCCCTTTTCATTCCGCCGCGTTTGTATAGCAATTGCCAGGCTCGTGAGGGGTCCTCCGCTTCTCCACTGAAGATGGCCGCCAAAGATCGCCCCAAAAATGGTACAGTTCAGTCGCCTGTCTGAAAGAACATAGTCTCAGAATGTCACAATCTAATCCCAGCTGTAGACCATCTAATGTCCCTAAAGTTGCGTACTTACATGCAATCTTGAATGGTCAATTTTTCTATATTGTGTGGGAGCCAACAGATTTAATAGGAAAGTTCCTAGACTTCATGGAAGAGGTAAAATTGCATGTGTGTATATATGGACCTGATAAAGCTCTATTAACCCTTATCCTACTAACATTTTATATGCAAATCTTACAAACTGGTCTGAATGGGTCCCCATGCAGTTTCTGTAATTTGTTGATGAAAGTAATCATGGAGGACTCATTCACACCTAGAAATGCAAGTGGTTTTCATGCGCAGTGGTTTTTCCCCTCCTGGCGCTCCATTGCATGCTGCATTTTTGGAAAAAAACTCTTTTCTAAGTGCTTTGGCAAAGCAGCTTTGAGATTCACTCCCTGAAGCATAAAGCGGTTTTAGGAGCGTTTAGCACTCTTCCTATACCTTGTATTATAGGAGAATTGCCCCAAAAATGTTACAGGTACTGCTTTACTGAATGCACCGCGCACAAACCGTGCTGATATGAACCTTCTCATAAAGATTCATTGCACAAGGGTTGTGTGCAATTTTAAAAATCACCTGCACTTGACAAAAGGCAGAAAATGCCTCTAGTGTCTAAACCGCTTTTTTAATGCGAGAAACAAATACAGTATAGTTGAGAAAACTAAATTTGAGGTTATGGGGTTGAACATCTCTGGAGTAATGAAGGACCTAAAAAGCTTCTTCAACTGAATACGTGATGGCACTTGTTCCAGGCTGCTGTTTGATAATGTCCTGGACCCTGGGTCTGCCTTTATTCTGTGCATCTATTAGCCAGACTGTATCATTTCTTGCACAAGATCCACCACAAATCTGTAAAGGACTTTCTACTTATACAGGAATATTGATGATTTGACCCTCAGTGATGGGTTGACTGCATTTTGTCTCACTATAATCTGACTGTTCTGCGATGTGGTCATTTTCAACAGTCAGGATCTTCCAAAGATGAGTTGATGTCCTTAATTGACTTTATGACATATGCAGCACTGTATCTTGCATATCTTCCATGATTTGACCATTACCACATGAATTAACATCATAAATATTTTGAGGTCCATTTGGACCCTGGCAACAAAATTGCTGTGGTCGGCACAATAACATTCAAAATAGAGATGGGCTGAACCTCCGATTTTAGGTTCGCGAACCTACCGCGAAAGTTTGGTTCGCGCGAACCGCAATAGACTTCAATGGAGAGGCGAACTTGGAAATTTAGAAAAAATTATGCTAGCTAAAATAATGTAAAATATGTTTCAAGTGGTCTAATACCTGGACGGAGACATGGTTGAGTGGGATACACATCAAGTCTCAATAAAAAGCCTACATTTGACGCAAACCACTGTTTTAAGGTGTGAAATCGCATTAAATGTTGAATTGCAGGCCTAAACTGCTTTACAACATCTTGCATGTGTATACATCTATCAGGAAGTATAACTCCCTTCCTCCCCCTTCTCCGGAGGAAGATCTTGTATTCCAGGGATTTGTAGGATATCAAAAACACGCTCGCATACATTGGCCAGGAATCGAACCCAGGTCAACTGCTTGGAGGGCAGCTATGCTCACCACTATACCACCAACACTACAAGCTGAAGCCAGCCTAGCTGGCCTGGGAAGGATGAAAAGCTTGGTGGCCATGCAGCCATTCCTGCTAACTTAGGCCTGGTGCACACCAAAAACCGCTAGCAGATCCGCAAAATGCTAGCAGATTTTGAAACGCTTTTTCTTATTTTTCTGTAACGTTTCAGCTAGCGTTTTGTGATTTTGGTGTAGTAGATTTCATATATTGTTACAGTAAAGCTGATACTGAACAGCTTCTGTAACAAAAACGCCGGCAAAACCGCTCTGAACAGGTGTTTTTCAGAGCGGTTTGTGTTTTTCCTATACTTAACATTGAGGCAGAAACGCATCCGCAATCCAAAAAATGCCTCACCCCGGAAGGATTAGTTTCTGCAAAACGCCTCCCGCTCTGGTGTGAACCACCCCATATAATAATATATATATATTTATTTATTTTTTCCCCCGGGGGGCCCCGACTCCTATCCTCCCTCCCTCACCTCGGGGGGCCCCCCTCCCGGTATGCGCGGCGGGAGAGCGGCATATAGAGGATGTCTCCGGGTCTCCAAGCATGCGCTAGAGGCTCAGCCGCTTGGTCTCCAATATGTCAACAGAGTTGGAGACATATTGGAGACCAAGCGGCTGAGCCTCTAGCGTCTGCCTGGAGCCCTGAAGACTTCCTGTATTTGCCACTCTCCCGCCGTGCATATCGGGAGGGGGGATAGGAGTCGGGCCCCCCACCCGGATAGCTACTCAAAGGGCTACCTGCCTACCCACCCGGCTACCTACCCACCCATCAGGCTTCCTACCTACCCACCCGGCTACCTACCCACCCACCAGGCTTCCTACCTACCTACCCACCCGACTACCTAACCACCCACCAGGCTTCCTACCTACCTACCCACCCAGCTACCTAACCACCTACCCACCCGGCTACCTACCCACCCACCAGGCTTCCTACCTACCCACCCGGCTACCTACCCACCCACCAGGCTTCCTACCTAACCACCCACCTGACTACCTAACCACCCACCCGGCTACCTACCCACCCACCAGGCTACCTACCCACCCGGCTACCTAACCACCTACCCACCCGGCTACCTACCCACCCACCAGGCTACCTACCCACCCGGCTACCTACCTACCTACCCACCCGGCTACCTACCCACCCACCAGGCTTCCTACCTACCCACCCGGCTACCTACCCACCCACCAGGCTTCCTACCTATCTACCCACCCGGCTACCTACCCACCCACCAGGCTTCCTACCTACCTACCCACCTGGCTACCTAACCACCTACCCACCCGGCTACCTACCCACCCACCAGGCGTCCTACCTACCCACCTGGCTACCTACCCACTCACCAGGCTTCCTACCTAACCACCCACCCGACTACCTAACCACCCACCCGGCTACCTACCCACCCACCATGCTACCTACCCACCAGGCTACCTACCCACCCGGCTACCCACCCGGCTACCTACCTACCTACCCACCCGGCTACCTAACCACCTACCCACCCGGCTACCTACCCACCCACCAGGCTTCCTACCTACCCACCCGGCTACCTACCGACCCACCAGGCTTCCTACCTACCTACCCACCCGGCTACCTAACCACCCACCAGGCTTCCTACCTACCTACCCACCCGGCTACCTAACCACCTACCCACCCGGCTACCTACCCACCCACCAGGCTTCCTACTTACCCACCCGGCTACCTACCCACTCACCAGGCTTCCTACCTAACCACCCACCCGACTACCTAACCACCCACCCAACTACCTACCCACCCACCAGGCTACCTACCCACCCACCAGGCTACCTACCCACCCGGCTACCTAACCACCTACCCACCTGGCTACCTAACCACCTACCCACCCGGCTACCTAACCACCTACCCACCCGGCTACCTAACCACCCACCAGGCTTCTTACCAACCTACCCACCCGGCTACCTAACCACCTACCCACCCGGCTACCTAACCACCTACCCACCCGACTACCTACCCACCCACCAGGCTTCCTACCTACCCACCCGGCTACCTACCCACCCACCAGGCTACCTACCTACCCGGCTACCTACCCACCCACCAGGCTACCTACCCACCCGGCTACCTACCTACCTACCCACCCGGCTACCTAACCACCTACCCACCCGACTACCTACCCACCCGGCTACCTACCCACCCACCAGGCTTCCTACCTAACCACCCACCTGACTACCTAACCACCCACCCGGCTACCTACCCACCCACCAGGCTACCTACCCACCCGGCTACCTAACCACCTACCCACCCGGCTACCTACCCACCCACCAGGCTACCTACCCACCAGGCTTCCTACCTACCTACCCACCCGGCTTCCTAACCACCCACCAGGCTTCCTACCTACCTACCCACCCGGCTACCTAACCACCCACCTACCCACCCACCAGGCTTCCTACCTAACCACCCACCCGACTACCTAACCACCCACCCGGCTACCTACCCACCCGGCTACCTACCCACCCACCAGGCTACCTACCCACCTGGCTACCTACCTACCTACCCACCCGGCTACCTAACCACCTACCCACCCGGCTACCTACCCATCCACCAGGCTTCCTACCTACCCACCCGGCTACCACCCGGCTACCTACCCACCCACCAGGCTTCCTACCTACCTACCCACCCGGCTACCTACCCACCCACCAGGCTACCTATCCACCCAGCTACCTAACCACCTACCCACCCAGCTACCTACCCACCCACCAGGCTACCTACCCACCCGGCTACCTACCTACCTACCCACCCGGCTACCTAACCACCTACCCACCCGGCTACCTACCCACCCACCAGGCTTCCTACCTACCCACCCGGCTACCAACCTACCCACCCGGCTACCTAACCACCCACCAGGCTTCTTACCTACCTACCCACCCGGCTACCTAACCACCTACCCACCCGGCTACCTAACCACCTACCCACCCGGCTACCTACCCACCCACCAGGCTTCCTACCTACCCACCCGGCTACCTACCCACCCACCATGCTTCCTACCTAACCACCCACCCGACTACTTAACCACCCCCCACGGCTACCTACCCACCCACCAGGCTACCTACCCACTCGGCTACCTACCCACCCACCAAGCTTCCTACCCACCCGGCTACCTAACCACCTACCCACCCGGCTACCTACCCACCCACCAGGCTTCCTACCTACCCACCCGGCTACCTAACCACCCACCAGGCTTCCTACCTACCTACCCACCCGGCTACCTACCCACCCACCAGGCTTCCTACCTACCCACCCGGCTACCTACCCACCCACCAGGCTTCCTACCTAACCACCCACCCGACTACCTAACCACCCACCCGGCTACCTACCCACCAACCAGGCTACCTACCCACCCGGCTACCTAACCACCTACCCACCTGGCTACCTACCCACCCACCCGGCTACCTACCTACCTACCCACCTGGCTACCTAACCACCTACCCACCCGGCTACCTACCCACCCACCAGGTTTCCTACCTACCCACCCGGCTACCTACCCACCCACCAGGCTTCCTACCTACCTACCCACCCGGCTACCTAACCACCCACCCGGCTACCTACCCACCCGGCTACCTACCTACCTACCCACCCGGCTACCTACCTAACCACCCACCCGGCTACCTACCGGGCTAGTTACCAACCCACCCACCAGGCTACCTACCCACCCACCCGGCTACCCACCTACCAGGCTGCCTACCTACCTACCCACCCACCCACCAGGCTACCTACCTACCCACCCACCAGGCTACCTACCTACCTACCGGGCTAGTTACCAACCCACCCACCAGGCTACCTACCCACCAGGCTACCTACCCACCCACCCACCAGGCTACCAACCCACCCACCCACTCACCCACCCACCAGGCTACCAACCCACCCACCCACTCACCCACCCACCAGGCTACCTATCCACCCAACCACCCAAGGGAGCTGCGCGCCGGATGGAGGCTGGGACAGGAGGTCTGCTGCTGCAGGTGAGTAAATGTTTTTGTTTTTTTATTTATATTAGCAGGTATTTTCTGCGCAAATCTGCCGACATGATTGCATGTATTTTCTGGGCACATCTGCCGACATGATTGCACGTATTTTCTGGGAACATCTGCCGACTTGATTGCACGTATTTTCTGGGCATATCTGCCGACTTGATTGCACGTATTTTCTGGGCATATCTGCCAACATGATTGCACGTATTTTCTGGGCATATCTGCCGACATGATTGCACGTATTTTCTGGGCATATCTGCCGACATGATTGCACGTATTTTCTGGGCATATCTGCCGACATGATTGCACGTATTTTCTGGGCATATCTGCCGACATGATTGCACGTATTTTCTGGGCATATCTGCCGACTTGATTGCACGTATTTTCTGGGCATATCTGCCGACTTGATTGCACGTATTTTCTGGGCATATCTGCCGACATGATTGCACGTATTTTCTGGGCATATCTGCCGACATGATGTGTATTTTCTTGAGAAAACCTGCACAATTATGTGAATTTTCTGGGGAAAGGGTCACCAAAACTTGGGCCCACTGTCTTTGCGTTGCACTTTTCAAGGGAACCTGAGGTGAGAATAATCTTGAGGCTGCCATATTTCTCTCCTTTTAAGCAATACCAGTTGCCTGGCTGCCGTGCTGGTCCTCTGCCTCTTATTCTTTCAACCATAGACCCTGAACAAGCATGCAGCAGGTCAGGGGTTTCTGACAATATTGTCAGAACTGAGAAGATTAGCTGCATGCTTGTTGCTGGTGTAATTCAGTTTATTACTGCAGCCAAATAGATCAGCAGGGCCGCCAGGCAACTAGTATTGTTTAAAAGGAAATAAACCCTCACCCCGGGTTCGCTTTAAGTTACAGTTAGCTCCTCCCTCATCCGGTCATTGCCACGCCCATTTTTTGCCGTGGCGGAGGTTCTACTATCCACACCTATTGTTTGCCGCGGCGCAGGTTGTAGCCACGCCCATATTTTGCCGCGGCGCACTACGCGCGCCGCAGGTCGTAGGGGGCCCACAATTACAATTTTGCACAGGGGCCCACTGCTGGCTGTGTCCGCCACTGAGTTGAAGAGATGAGTGAACTGTGACACCACACTTAAAGGGAAGGTCCAAGCAAAAAAAAAAAATGAGTTTCACTTACCTGGGGCTTCTACCAGCCCCATGCAGCCATCCTGTGCCCTCGTAGTCACTCACTGCTGCTCCAGTCCCCCGCTGGGAGCTTTCTGACCTCGGAGGTCAGGGCCGAATTGCGTACATTTTTACACATTCCCGCTAGTGCAGGAACATTAACGCATACATTTTTACGCGTTAGTGGTGCAACGCGTAAATATTTGTTCCTGCACTAGCTGGAATGCGTAAAAATGTATGCAATGTGGCCCTGACCTCCGAGGTCAGAAAGCTGCTAGCGGGGGACTGGAGCAGCAGTGAGTGACTACAAGGGCACAGGATGGCTACATGGGGCTGGTAGAAGCCCCAGGTAAGTAAAACTCATTTTTTTTTTTTGCTTGAACCTTCCCTTTAAAAAAAAAAAAAAAAAAAAAAAAAAGCAAACAGAGAAGCTTCCCCATATTGGAGTATTGGATTTGGTAAAGTTTTAAGCTAATGTGTAAGCTTTAGGTTAGCAGGAATAGTTGCATGGCCACCTAGCTTTTCATGCTTCCCAGGCCAGCTAGGCTGGCTTCAGCCTGTAGTGTAAGTGGTATAGTGGTGAGCATAGCTGCCCTACAAGCAGTTGACCTGGGTTCGATTCCTGGTCAATGTATGTGAGCGTGCTTTTGACATCCTACAAAATCCTACAAATCTCTGGAAGACAAGATCCTTCTCCGGAGGAGGGCGGAAGAGAGGAGGGAGCTGTGGTAGGGTGCTATTTAAGGAATAACAGTCAGCCAGGAGCAAGCTAACAAGCCTACGAGAGCCTAACTAAGCCTTCCCTAGCAGAGTCTGTCAGCAGCTGTCCCTTCACTAATTACTGTAGGCAGACGAGTAGAATGAGTAAAACGGCCGGAGAACCTTGCCTTTTATAAGGGGGGTGGGGCTCCAGGAGTGAGTATAGTCTGATTGGCGACAGTGTGCCTGCTGACTGTGATGTAGAGGGTCAAAGTTGCTCCTAATGGAGCATTATGGGGGCGAACCGAACTTCCGGAAAAGTTCGCCAACCACCCAAAGTTCGCGTGCGAATCGTTCGGCCCATCTCTAATTCAAAATAAGAATATTTGATTTGGACTTGTTGGTGAGGTAACGAATTCCTAAAATGACAACTGTAAATAACTTTGTGTTTTTATATTAACAGCAAACTTCTACAACCCCAATTGGGAGGGGTGTCTCAGGCTTAAATACTTCCCTGATCTGATGTCATAAAGTCACAGGTGATGCTCCACCCCTCCTTGAATGCAGTCACAGCCATGTTTCTGAAGACCCCCTAAAGCCCTCCAATAACCCCTGCCTGCAAAGCCATGGCCTTCCCCCAGCTTGGCATCAGGCCCCACCTCTAGCATTGAGGGCTTCTGTCCTTTTTAATGGGGAGCTGAATTTGAACAGGGGTTTGTTATGGTTTTTAAATGGGCCGAATATTCTTTCTACTGAATCACAGGTAGAGTTGGGCCGAACGGTTCCATGCGAACTTCCGTGGTTCGCGTTCGCGTCCCGCAGGCGAACCTTTGCGGAAGTTCGGTTCGCCCCATAATGCACATGGAGGGTCAACTTTGACCCTCTACATCACAGTCAGCAGGCCCAGTGTAGCCAATTAGGCTACACTAGCCCCTGGAGCCCCACCCCCCTTATATAAGGCAGGCAGCGGCGGCCATTACGGTCACTCGTGTGCCTGCATTAGTGAGAGTAGGGCGAGCTGCTGCAGACTGTCTCCCATAGGGAAAGATTAGTTAGGCTTAGCTTGTTCCTGGCTGCATACCTGTTCTGTGAACCCACCACTGCATACCTGTACTGTGAACCCACCACTGCATACCTGTTCAGTGAACCCACCACTGCATACCTGTTCAGTGAACCTGCCACTGCATACCTGTTCAGTGAACCTGCCACTGCATACCTGTTCTGTGAACCCACCACTGCATACCTGTTCTGTGAACCCACCACTGCATACCTGTTTTGTGAACCCACCACTGCATACCTGTTGTGTTCAGTGAACCTGCCACTGCATACCTGTTCTGTTCAGTGAACCTGCCACTGCATACCTGTTCTGTTCAGTGAACCTGCCACTGCATACCTGTTCTGTGAACCCGCCACTGTATTCCTGTTCAGTGAACCCGCCACTGCCGTCACTACACAAACAGCTGTTTGCGGTGCGTTACACGGTGAGTTTGGTGTGTCAGTGTTAAGCAGTACCTTAATTACACTACCTGATTGATGTATACACATGCAAGATGTTTTAAAGCACTTTAGGCCTGTCATTTAGCATTCAATGTGATTTCTGCCCTTAAAACGCTGCTTTGCGTCAAATCCAGATTTTTCCTGGGGACTTTTGGCGTGTATCCCACTCCGCCATGCCCCCCTCCAGGTGTTAGACCCCTTGAAACATCTTTTCCATCACTTTTGTGGCCAGCATAATTTATTTTTTTTCAAAGTTCGCATCCCCATTGAAGTCTATTGCGGTTCGCGAACTTTAACGCGAACCGAACCTTCCGCGGAAGTTCGCGAACCTGGTTCGCGAACCTAAAATCAGAGGTTCGGCCCAACTCTAATCACAGGTTGTTTATACTATTGACTGACATGCCCAACTTGCTAAATTAAGTGACTTGTGACCATGTCACACATAGAAGAAAGAACAATAGATGCCCAGACTGCATTTCTCAGAATTCCTGCATTACACTAGAAATAATTTTGCCTACCTAAGGAAATGAACAAGATGGGTTGCAGGAAGTGCAGAGTAACTGACTTCAGTTTTGTATCCGCAAGCTAAAGTAGTAGAGGTCTTTTACCGTTAGGTGCACAGTTTCAGGCTAGCGGTGCTGCATAATGAGTTTTTCCATTTGTAAAATGTACTTCCATAGGTAACACCAAATGGAGAGGACTACTCGAGTACCCAGCTCCCAGCTCCTCAGTTCAGAGAGTACAAGTATCCCTAGTAGTCACATACCACCAGCAACTAGGAGTACTCTGTGCATTAAGGGCTGTAGTTCTCTGGTTACCTTCCAAAGACAGTGGACTTAAATCTTCCCAAAATTACAACTCCTGGCCTACAGACAGCCAGCTAACCTGCAGACTTGTCATGAGCTCCCAACTGAAAATAATGACATATTTCCCTTTGGGTGAAGGAGGTGCAAAACCTGTTGCCACCTACTATGCACAGTTTGCCAATACCAGATTCTGCTGGGGCCTGCAACATCTGATGAATATATACAGGTACATCCTCCAATGTGGCCTATAAAAAGAAGTGCATAAAATGTCCTGACAGTTATGTACATTGGGTAAACTGATTAAACAGTATGGCAGAGGATGAATATACACTGCCACACTGTGAAACAAAGGAAGTACAACCAAATAGGACTGCATTTTAGACACATGACCACAGCTGAGGAACCTCAGAATTATCATTTTATAGGAGAAATTTTAAGTCTAGGAAAAAAGGCAGACATTTGAATACAAGTTTATGAAAATTTTCCAGATCGTAGAGAGGTCTAAACTTCAAACTTGGATGCTGGCATAGGTAATACTTATAATTGATGCTAATCAAGGTGGTAGCTTTGAGAATTTGCCTTGTTTAATTTTGGGTCCCTGCGCTTAAGTACTCAAACTCGGGGCCGGATTTAGGGGCAGGCCCCCAAGGCCCACGACTAGGGCGATGAAATTTGCTATCTTCTGTGGGGCGGCTGCGGGTGACAGGTTAACTGCACCTGTCTGCTGTCAGCTCAGCTGCCCAGCACCCGCAACTGTCTGCAGCCACCTGCCCCGCTTGCCGCTCTGCTCTGAGTGCGATGTGTGAGCAGAGCAGGTCAGGTAGAGGCGGCTGCGGTTGCCTGGATACAAGGAGGCGGGAGCCCGGAGGACTGAGGAGGAGATAGAATGCATGCGAGTAGAGAAGCTGCTGCCCTGGACTGAGCGAGCTTGCCTGCACATGGCATCCAGCTTGTACTATTAGGCAGAATTTCTCACTCTTTCCCAGGCAGTTTTAGCAGGAGCCAGGAGCCAATCAGCAGCTGTGTGTTTCCTGGCTGCAGCTCAGCTCAAAGTCTCCCGACATGCTCCACCCGCCTCCTCTACTTCCCGGCTGCCTTGTGTGACGTTTTCTCCTTGGCGGGAGATATAACGGCTATTGCTACTGTCTGGAGAGTCAGTGCCAGGGACAGAACACTTTGCTGTTAAGTGACAACAAGTAAGCAAACAATAATGATGATTGCAGTCAGGTATCTGCAATTTAGATAAGGTGACTTGCCCCCTGGTCTGGAATGATCTGTGTTAGCATGCCTGCCTCTATTATGCCTAATCTCAGTCACTCCACTCACAATTGAAAGCTGCTTTTTTCACTTCTCCATCACACGTTCTCTTTTCCTCTCCTCTCTGTCCCACCATGTGTTCTATTTCCCTCTTTTTTTTCCTGTAAATCTTTTTCTCAGTCTTGTTTTCTCTTTCCATCTCTTTTTATGTCTCCCATTCTGTGCTCTTTGTCTCTTCCCTTCCCATCCTGTGCTCCCTGTTTTTCTTCCCCCTCCCATCCTGTGCTCTGTCTCTTCCTCTCCCTCCCCTCTCTCATCTTGTACTCTCCATCTCTCTCCCCCCCCCCCCCCCTCATCCTTCGACTCTTCCTCTCCTCTTCTCTCCCATCCTGTGCTCCCTGTCCTTTCCTCTCCCATCCTGTGCACCCTGTCTTTCCCTCTCCCATCCTGTGCTCGCTGTCTTTCCCCCTCCCAACCTGTGCTTCCTGTCTCTTCCTCTCCCTCCCCTCTCCAATCCTGTGCCCCGTCTCATCATCTCCCATTCTCTCCCATCCTGTGCTCCCTGCCTTTTTTCCTCTCCCATCCTGTGCTCCCTGTCTTTTCCTCTCCCATCCTGTGCTCCCTGTCTTTTCCTCTCCCATCCTGTGTTCCCTGTCTTTTTCTTTCCCATCCTTTGCTCCCTGTCTTTTCCTTTCCCATCCTGTGCTCCCTGTCTTTTCCTCTCCCTCCCTTCTCCAATCCTGTCTCTTCCTCCCCTCTTCTCTCCCATCCTGTCTCTTCCTCCCCATTCTCTCCCATCCTGTGCTCCCTGTCTGTTCCTCTCCCTCCCCTCTCCTATCCTGTCTCTTCCTCCCCATTCTCTCCCATCCTGTGCTCCCTGTCTTTTCCTCTCCATCCCCTCTCCAATCATGTCTCTTCCTCTCCCCTTCTCTCCCATCCTGTGCTCCCTGTCTTTTACTCTCCCTCCACTCTCCAATCCTGTCTCTTCCTCCCCCATTCTCTCCCATCTTGTGCTCTCTGTTTTTCTTCCCCCTCCCATCCTGTGCTCTGTCTCTTCCTCTCCCTCCCCTCTCTCATCTTGTGCTCCCCATCTCTCCCCCCCCCCCCTCATCCTTTGACTCTTCCTCTCCCCTTCTCTCCCATCCTGTGCTCCCTGTCCTTTCCTCTCCCATCCTATGCTCCCTGTCTTTCCCCCTTCCATCCTGTGCTTCCTGTCTCTTCCTCTCCCTCCCCTCTCCCATCCTGTGCCCCCCTGTCTCATCATTTCCCCTTCTCTCCCATCCTGTGCTCCCTGCCTTTTCCTCTCCCTTCCCTCTCCAATCCTGTCTTTTCCTCTCCCATCCTGTGCTCCCTGTCTTTTCCTCTCCCTTCCCTCTCCAATCCTGTCTCTTCCTCTCCCCTTCTCTCCCATCTTGTGCTCCCTGTCTTTTCCTCTCCCTCCCCTCTCCTATTCTGTCTCTTCCTCCCCCATTCTCTCCCATCCTGTGCTCCCTGTTTTTCTTCCCCCTCCCATCGGTCTGGTGCACACCAAAAAACGCTAGCAGATCCGCAAAATGCTAGCAGATTTTGAAACGCTTTTTCTTCTTTTTCTGTAGCGTTTCAGCTAGCGGTTTGCAGTTTTGTGTAGCGGTTTTGGTGTAGTAGATTTCATATATTGTTACAGTAAAGCTGTTACTGAACAGCTTCTGTAACAAAAACGCCGGCAAAACCGCTCTGAACAGGCGTTTTTCAGAGCGGTTTGCGTTTTTCCTATACTTAACATTGAGGCAGAAACGCATCCACAATCCAAAAAATGCCTTACCCCGGGAGTATGCGTTTCTGCAAAACGCCTCCCGCTCTGGTGTGCACCAGCCCATTGAAATACATTACCCAAGCGTATCCGCAGCCGCAAGCGGATCGCAAAACGCAGCCGAACCGCTCTGGTGTGCACTAGGCCATCCTGTGCTCTGTCTCTTCCTCTCCCTCCCCTCTCCCTCTCTCATCTTGTGCTCCCCATCTCTCTCCCCCCCCCCCCTCATCCTTTGACTCTTCCTCTCCCCTTCTCTCCCATCCTTTGCTCCCTGTCCTTTCCTCTCTCATCTTGTGCTCCCTGTCTTTCCCCCTCCCATCCTGTGCTCCCTGTCTTTCCCTCTCCCATCCTGTGCTCCCTGTCTTTTTCTCTCCCATCCTGTGCTTCCTGTCTCATCATCTCCCTTTCTCTCCCATCCTGTGCTCCCTGCCTTTTCCTCTCCCATCCTGTGCTCCCTGTCTTTTCCTCTCCCTCCCCTCTCCTATCTTGTCTCTTCCTCCCCCATTCTCTCCCATCCTGTGCTCCCTGTTTTTCTTCCCCCTCCCATCCTGTGCTCCCTGTCTTTTCCTCTCCCATCCTGTGCTCCCTGTCTTTTCCTCTCCCTCCCCTCTCCTATCTTGTCTCTTCCTCCCCCATTCTCTCCCATCCTGTGCTCCCTGTTTTTCTTCCCCCTCCCATCCTGTGCTCTGTCTCTTCCTCTCCCTCCCCTCTCTCATCTTGTGCTCCACATCTCTCCCCCCCCCTCATCCTTTGACTCTTCCTCTCCCCCTCTCTCCCATCCTGTGCTCCCTGTCCTTTCCTCTCCCATCCTGTGCTCCCTGTCCTTTCCTCTCCCATCCTGTGCTCCCTGTCTTTCCCTCTACCATCCTGTGATCCCTGTCTTTCCCTCTCCCATCCTGTGATCCCTGTCTCTTCCTCTCCCTTCCCCCTCCAATCTTGTCTTTTCCACTCCCATCCTGTGCTCCCTGTCTTTTTCCTCTCCCATCCTGTGCTCCCTCTCTCTTCCTCTCCCTTCCCTCTCCCATCCTGTGCTCCCTGTCTTTTCCTCTCCCTTCCCTCTCCAATCATGTGCTCCCTGTCTTTTCCTCTCCCATCCTGTGCTCCCTGTCTCTTCCTCTCCCTTCCCTCTCTAATCCTGTCTCTTCCTCTCCCCTTCTCTCCCATCCTGTGCTCCCTTTCTTTTCCTCTCTCTCCCCTCTCCAATCCTGTCTCTTCCTCCCCCTTCTCTCCCATCCTGTGCTCCCTGTCTTTTCCTCTCCCTCCCCTCTCCAATCCTGTCTCTTCCTCCCCCCTTCTCTCCCATCCTGTGCTCCCTGTCTTTTCCTCTCCCTCCCCTCTCCAATCCTGTCTCTTCCTCCCCCCTTCTCTCCCATCCTGTGCACCCTGTCTTTTCCTCTCGCTCCCCTCTCCAATCCTGTCTCTTCCTCCCCATTCTCTCCCATCCTGTGCTCCCTGTCTTTTCCTCTCCCTCGCTTCTCCAATCCTGTCTCTTCCTCCCCATTCTCTCCCATCCTGTGCTCCCTGTCGTTTCCTCTCCCTCCCCTCTCCAATCCTGTCTCTTCCTCCCCCTTCTCTCCCTTCCTGTGCTCCCTGTCTCTTCCTCTCCCTTCCCTCTCCAATCCTGTGATCTCTGTCTTTTCCTCTCCCATCCTGTGCTCCCTGTCTCTTCCTCTCCCTTCCCTCTCCAATCCTGTCTCTTCCTCTCCCCTTCTCTCCCATCCTGTGCTCCCTGTCTTTTCCTCTCCCATCCTGTGCTCCCTGTCTATTCCTCTCCCATCCTGTGCTCCCTGTCTTTTCTTCTCCCATCCTGTGATCTCTGTCTTTTCCTCTCCCATCCTGTGCTCCCTGTCTCTTCCTCTCCCTTCCCTCTCCAATCCTGTCTCTTCCTCTCCCCTTCTCTCCCATCCTGTGCTCCCTGTCTCTTCCTCTCCCTTCCCTCTCCAATCCTGTCTCTTCCTCCCCCCCTTCTCTCCCATCCTGTGCTCCCTGTCTTTTCCTCTCCCTCCCCTCTCCAATCCTGTCTCTTCCTCTTCATTCTCTCACATCCTGTGCTCCATGTCTTTTCCTCTCCCTCGCTTCTCCAATCCTGTCTCCTTCTCCCCCCCCTTCTCTCCCATCCTGTGCTCCCTGTCTTTTCCTCTCCCTCCCATCTCCAATCCTGTCTCTTCCTCCCCATTCTCTCCCATCCTGTGCTCCCTGTCTTTTCCTCTCCCTCCCTTCTCCAATCCTGTCTCCTCCTCTCCCCTTCTCTCCCATCCTTTGCTCCCGGTCTTTTACTCTCCCTCCCCTCTCCAATCCTGTCTCTTCCTCTCCCCTTCTCTCCCATCCTGTGCTCCCTCTCTTTTCTTCTCCCTCCCTTCTCTAATCCTGTCTCCTCCTCTCCCCTTCTCTCCCATCCTGTGCTCCCTGTCTTTTACTCTCCCTCCCCTCTTCAATCCTGTCTCTTCCTCTCCCCTTCTCTCCCATCCTGTGCTCCCTGTCTTTTACTCTCCCTCTCCTCTCCAATCCTGTCTCTTCCTCTCCCCTTCTCTCCCATCCTGTGCTCCCTGCCTTTTCCTCTCCCTCCCCTCTCCAATCCTGTCTCTTCCTCCCCATTCTCTCCCATCCTGTGCTCCCTGTCTTTTCCTCTCCCTCCCCTCTCCAATCCTGTCTCTTCCTCCCCCATTATCTCCCATCCTGTGCTCCCTGACTTTTCCTCTCCCTCCCTTCTCCAATCCTGTCTCCTCATCTCCCCTTCTCTCCCATCCTGTGCTCCCTGTCTTTTACTCTCTCTCCCCTCTTCAATCCTGTCTCTTCCTCTTCCATTCTCTCTCATCCTGTGCTCCCTGTTTTTCTTCCCCTCCCATCCTATGCTCTGTCTCTTCCTCTCCCTCCCCTCTCTCATGTTGTGCTCCCCATCTCCCCCCCCCCTTCATCCTTTGACTCTTCCTCTCCCCTCCTCTCTCATCCTGTGCTCCCTGTCTTTTACTCTCCCTCCCCTCTCCAATCCTGTCTCTTCCTCCCCCATTATCTCCCATCCTGTGCTCCCTGTCAGTTCCTCTCCCTCACCTCTCCAATCCTGTCTCTTCCTCTCCCCTTCTCTCCCATCCTGTGCTCCCTGTCTTTTCCACCCTCCTCCCACTCCCCTCTATCCCATCTTGTGCTCTATCTTTTCCACTACCCTGTCGTGGGAGTATAGTAGTGGGGGGGGGGGGGGGGCGGTTATTGACAATTGGCCAAGGGTGGTAAAAAGTTGAAATACAGCCCTGCTCAAACTCCATTTCCTTTTGCAGCTTCAGGCCTGGGAGCCACTACTGGTGCATTGTGGAATCACAGAAATGCTGCTATTTCAAAGTGTTTCCCAGAATGATTGCGATTTGGCCTCTGCAACCACTTATGTGATCGCTCCCAAAATGCTGCAAGCAGCCATTTGTGATTGCTCCACCATCGCAACTCTGCTTGTGTGATCACCCCAATAGGGATCCACTGGTGTAGAACTTTGAAGATAGCTTAATGCTACATTCACAGTGGGGAGTTGTGTTTCCTGTAAAAACAGGAACCCAACGGAGGGGAACATTACATTATGTATTCAGTGTTAAGCATACAGTACCTAGAAAGTATGTTTCACTGTAAATGCTTGCATTATGCCCAACAGATCCATTGCAACGCTCCTCCAATGTGCCAAATGCGAATATAAATCACATTAGCGAAGCAATTATATTGCCCAATGCAATGCTCTGCATAACCCCACTTTGGACATAGCTTTACTTTAATGTGCATCAGTGTTTACCTTGTAGGGATTTAACAGTTCACCCATCCAACATAACCAAATTCTGACATTTGCATTGTGGCAGACGAACACTGTGATTCCAGCGCTGGAGACTTGGGTGCAGCCGGCGCCACCATAAGCAATTGCTGGAAGCCGAATTATTTCATTCCACACCATCCATGGTGGCCTGGAGGACAAATAGTATTCAGCATGGCCGGGAACTTGTGCAACAGCAGGATCAGCCATACCGTCTGTATCATGCTCCCAAGTCTCTCACGCCTATATCTCTCATACGCTGTGGCAGACATCACAGCATAAAGTTGTCAGGGATGTGTCTGCATTGTCACTAGTTAACAATTTTTTGTCTTAAAGTGGTGTAAAACCCAGCATTTCTTCTTTGCTCTAAAATATTATTTACAACATACTGTATAATATACCACACCAAGCAGAACAGCATTGAAAGGGTTAAAACACAGGACTTACTTTCAATAGAATGCTCCCTGCAGGGAGATCCACATCTGAACTGGTGATAACATTATCTTGTGTTTCAGTTTCTGCACACAGACAGCTGCTCAGAAATCATTACAGGGTACATTACAATATTAATACACCAGTAATGAATAAAATGCAATGGCAGCTTTCAGAGCAAATAAAACTGTACTTTGAGAACTTGTAATTTCTAAATGAATAATACTACTTATGCACAAAAGCAAATACTATAACTGTATGGGATATAAAGAGTAGGAAAACCTTTTTATTGAATATTATGTCAGAGTTTAATACTGCTTTAAGACTTTGTCAATGTAGGGAAAATGGTAGCTATTGGGGTGAAATGCTCAAAAGAAATATGGGGACTTCCGTTGACTCAGCTCTGTTAGGGCTGGAACCCATTTTTTTGCGAGTGTTTAGGGAGCGCTTTTCCCTAAACCAGTGTTAGCTAACCTTGGCACTCCAGCTGTGGTGGAACTACAAGTCCCATAAGGCATTGCGATACTCTGACAGCTCTAAGCATAACTCGAGGAGGTAGAGGCATGATGGGATTTGTAGTTTTGTCACAGCTGGAGTGTGCCAAGGTTAGCTATCACTGCCCTAAACGCTCTGCCAATGTAAGTGGATGGGACAGATTCCACTAGAGCGATTGCGATTAGGGAAATTGCAATTAGGGAAATCGCAATTGCAGGACATGCAGCATTTTGGGAATGTTTCCATTCTAATGAGTTGTATGGGAGCAGGGAAATCGCTGCCAAAATCGCTTGCAAAGCACTATCACAAATCGCTAGCGTAAGTAAATAGAAAAATGAAAGTAAATAGAAAATAAAGTCTTAAAGATCAAATTACCCAAATGCCCATTGGTTCTTCTTTTAGGTAAACAACAAATATATTACCATATAATATAATAATAAAAGAATAATAATAATAATATATAATTTAACATATATCTATGGCCGCAAAAACTATTATAGCTAGAAAATGGAATTCATCACATTTACCTCTATCTGATCTTTATCATCTCATATCCTCCACCATGGTTTCAGAGAAAATAAATGCAATTTTAAATGATTCGCTACATATATTTGAGAGAATATGGGCCCCTTGGATATCCTCCTTATCAACATCAGGCCTTAGTCATCATATTACGAGCATGGCCGGATTTAGGGGAAGGCCCCCAAGGCCCGTTCCTAGGGCGCCAGCCTCCACAGGGCGTGTGACAAGTTGACTGCACCTGTCCCCAACTACACCTGAATGCCACTCGTCCACCTAGGAAGTCCGCAGCCCGGCCGCCCTGCTTTGCTCAGTATGACTGAGCAAGTGTGCGTAACTGGCGGGGGTAGCCGCGGCTGCATACTCTGTGTAGCCTGGAGCGAATCTGCAACAACCAGCAGGCAGACTTTCTCCCATGCGGCGGTAGCAGTTCCTTTAGACAGCGGGCAGAACTAGCAGCATTTCAGCCGCTCCTTTCGCTCCGCTGTCAATACGTCTGGGACGTGCGTGACGTCATCCCAGCCAGGACTGAGTGTGGCATGGCACGTCATGTCAGCAGTGAGAGCCCGAGATCTCGCAGCGCCGCTGCACAGGATCTCCCTGCAAGCGGTGGCGGCAGCAGGACTTTCCCGCCAGCAGGACTTTAAAAGAGCCGGATACTGAGCTGTGAGTGAGGACTGGAATGGGGTGAAAACCATAGGTAAGCAGCTTAACCCCAGCTTGAAACGAACTAGTTTCCATCCCAGTAGTATCACCCACCCCTCCAGAACCCACTGTCTGATCCACCCTCCCACCAGTACCCCCTGTCTGGTCCACCCTCCCACCTGTACCCCCTATCTGGTCCACCCTCCCACCAGTACCCCCTGTCTGGTCCACCCTCCCACCAGTACCCCCTATCTGGTCCACCCTCCCACCAGTACCCCCTATCTGGTCCACCCTCCTACCAGTACCCCCTGTCTGGTCCACCCTCCCACCAGTACCCCCTGTCTGGTCCACCCTCCCACCAGTACCCCCTCTCTGGTCCACCCTCCCACCAGTACCCCCTGTCTAGTCCACCCTCCCACCAGTACCCCTGTCTGGTCCACCCTCCCACCAGTACCCTCCTGTCTGGTCCATCCTCCCACCAGTACCCCCTATCTGGTATACCCTCCCACCAGTCCACCCTCCCACCAGTACCCCCTGTCTGGTCCACCCTCCCACCAGTACCCCCTGTCTGGTCCACCCTCCCACCAGTACCCCCTGTCTGATCCACCCTCCCACCAGTACCCACTGTCTGATCCACCCTCCCACCAGTACCCACTGTTGGGTCCTCCCACTCCACCAGCACCCACTGTTTGATCCTCCCACTCCACCAGCACCCACTGTTTGATCCTCCCACTCCACCACTACCCACTGTTTGATCCTCCCACTCCACCAGCACCCGCTGTTTGACACTCCCACCCTGCCAGCACCCACTGTTTGATACTTTTGACTACTTTATATTCATATCTGGAGGCATGTGACTACTAAATTATTTTATCAATAGGCACATGGATACATAATTGTTTTATCTGAAAGCATGTAACAACTTGATTTGTTTATCCTGAGGAATGTGACTACTAAATTCCTTTATCTATAGCCCACATTCATGTTATTATTTTATTTGGAGGCCAGTAACTACTTAATTAATCTTGTTGCGCATAGCTACTTAATTTTTTTATCTAGGAAAGCCATGGCCTCTTAATGTTTGTATCCGGTGGTATATCAACTAATACATTAAGTAATCTGGGGGAAAAGAAGTCTATATGTTTGTTGGCACTTGCAATTCAAAGGTATAAAACAGCTTTGTTGCTCCGGCTGGTGTGGTTAACATAACAGTACAGTTACACATCTTTCCTATCCGATTCCTTATTGCTGTGGGGTGAGGTGGAAGCGGTGGGCTGCCTGACAACGGTTTTGCTCTGCTTAGGCATAGAGCCTCAGAAGGTGCTTGTGAGAAAACGCAGAAGCACCGCCGCATGCACCTCTAGCAGGGCGGCAGGTTCCACGTCCAGCGCGGCAGCTGATGCAGCTGCTCACTCGTCTTTGTGTCTGCCTGAATGCGGAGGAACCGCAGCATGCGCTGGTGGCATGGCGGCGGATTCCGCGTGCAGCGCAGCGGGCATTTCACAACCAAGTTCTGGTATGGCTGGGAGCTGTAGTCCACATAGGTTTAGGTGGACGCGTGCGCGCGCGCTGGGAGGAAGATCTTTATGTCAGTCAGTGCTGGTCAGCTGACGCCAGAAACGGTTGCCATTGGTCCAGCACTCTTATAGGCGCTGGAGAGCGCTGAACTATATATACTGGTGGCTGGGCATTTGCTGGTTGTCTGCCGTTGCGATCACTATTTGCTCAGTTATTTGCTAGACCAGTTTCCAAGGTGTTGATGACCAAGGAGCTCACATCCTTAGTCTAGGAATCCTGTTATTAACTGTGTTACTATCTAAGTTAATTGTTAGACCAGTTTCCAAGGTGTTGATGACCAAGGAGCTCACACCTTAGTCTAGGAATCCTGTTAACATCTGTGTTTTATTCTAGACCAGTTCCGGGGTGTTGATGATCTAGGAGCTCACACCCAAGTCTAGGCATTGTCGATTATTTGTTATGACCTTCTGCTTTCCTGACCACTCTTCTGTTTACTGATTCGGTACTTCGCTATATCTGATACTCTGTTGCCAAACCCTGCTCGTTTTAGGACTACCGAATCAGTCTCCTGTCTATGTACCTTATCTGTCTGTGTGTTATTGACCTGGCTTGCCCGACCTCGAGAACTATCTTCCCTGTTGGAAGATAGTTCATAGACCTGTCAGTGACCCTTCACCTTTGGTGTCACTCACTCTCTGGTCCTTCCCACTCTCAGCCTGGCTCCGCCCCTTGGGGAGCATCAGACCTTTGGAAGGAACCAGATCTCCAAGCAGTATCTCATACTGCCTAGCACCTTCTATACGGGTGCTCTCCTCCAAAGTATTACTGTTTCGCCAAACACTCATACTACTCAGGTGTCCAGAGGTTAGGGATAGAGTTGGGCCGAACCTCCGATTTTAGGTTCACGAACCGGGTTTGCGAACTTCCGCCGAAGGTTTGGTTCGCGTTAAAGTTCGCGAACCGCAATAGACTTCAATGGGGATGCGAACTTTGAAAAAAAAAATTTATGCTGGCCACAAAAGTGATGGAAAAGATGTTTCAAGGGGTCTAACACCTGGAGGGGGGCATGGCGGAGTGGGATACACGCCAAAAGTCCCCGGGAAAAATCTGGATTTGACGCAAAGCAGCGTTTTAAGGGCAGAAATCATATTGAATGCTAAATGACAGGCCTAAAGTGCTTTAAAACATCTTGCATGTGTATACATCAATCAGGTAGTGTAATTAAGGTACTGCTTCACACTGACACACCAAACTGTTCACTGAACAGACCAGGTATGCAGTGGCGGGTTCACTGAACAGAACAGGTATGCAGTGGTGGGTTCACTGAACAGAACAGGTATACAGTGGCGGGTTCACTGAACAGAACAGGTATGCAGTGGCGGGTTCACTGAACAGAACAGGTATACAGTGGCGGGTTCACTGAACAGAACAGGTATGCAGTGGCGGGTTCACAGTACAGGTATGCAGTGGTGGGTTCACAGAACAGGTATGCAGTGGTGGGTTCACAGTACAGGTATGCAGTGGTGGGTTCACAGTACAGGTATGCAGTGGTGGGTTCACAGTACAGGTATGCAGTGGTGGGTTCACAGAACAGGTATGCAGTGGTGGGTTCACAGAACAGGTATGCAGTGGTGGGTTCACAGAACAGGTATGCAGTGGCAGGTTCACTGAACAGGTATGCAGTGGTGGGTTCACAGAACAGGTATGCAGCCAGGGACAAGCTAAGCCTAACTAATCTTTCCCTATGAGAGAGAGTGTGCAGCAGCTCGCCCTACTCTCACTAATGCAGGCACACGAGTGACCGTAATGGTCGCCGCTGCCTGCCTTTTAGTAGAGGGGGAGTGGCTCCAGGGGCTAGTGTAGCCTAATTGGCTACACTGGGCCTGCTGACTGTGATGTAGAGGGTCAAAGTTGACCCTCCATGGTGCATTATGGGGCGAACCGAACTTCCGCAAAGGTTCGCCTGCGGGACGCGAACGCGAACCACGGAAGTTCGCATGGAACCGTTCGCAGGTGAACCGTTCGGCCCAACTCTAGTTAGGGATATATCTGATTATCGGTGATACTGCAGATCATCAATAATCGGGTATATATCTGTATTCTCGGTGATACTGCAGATCACCGGTAATCAGATCCTCTCTGTGTTACACCGATCGTTACAGAACGGCAGACCAAACTCATATGGACGCACTCACGGCCCGTCTGGGCACCCTCACCACTGCGGTGGAAGATATCAACCGAGTGCTGGGCAGTCACCAGACGCAACTTAACGCATTGTCTGGGTCTGTTCAGGCCGTACAGACGGCTGTGAATGATGTGCGATCTCCTCTTAGCACGGACATACGCATGCCCGTACCTGAAAGATTTTCTGGTCACAGATCTGATTTCCGAAATTTTAGGAGTAGAGTGTTGTCATACTTTGAGTTAAGACCTAATACTTCAGGAACCATTACTCAAAGAATCACGTTTATTAAAACCTTGTTATCAGGCGATTTCCAGACCTGGGCATATACTCTCCCCTAGCAAAGAAATGAACAGCGCTACTTAAAAACAGATGAGTGCTTACCTGCAAAAAAGTGCACACCCCACTCATGGGATTCAAATACACAATGAGCATACACATGACCTGTCTACCACTTGGAGGATGTTAGTTTCCGCTAACAATTTGCAATTTGTTAGGTACTCGTCCCTCCCACTGTCGAAGAAGTCTTTCCTCCATGGGAGGGGACCTAACACTAACTAAATTCTACCTATGCATATGCATAGCCTGGGCGCGCTACCAGTAAAATTGAGAATTGCGCAAAAAAAGTGGGATCAGCGCATCACCAGGCCGCCTCTGAATGGCCTCAGCTCAGAGATGCGCTGAGTCCCCCCAGAAACTGCAAACGCACCTTGAACCCAAACAGAGGCTCTGCATATACACCAAAGGAAAACTATTAAGTGGGAGCAGCTGACCAGAAATATATAAATCAAACATAGCAAAGAAATGAACAGCGCTACTTAAAAACAGATGAGTGCTTACCTGCAAAAAAGTGCACACCCCACTCATGGGATTCAAATACACAATGAGCATACACATGACCTGTCTACCACTTGGAGGATGTTAGTTTCCGCTAACAATTTGCAATTTGTTAGGTACTCGTCCCTCCCACTGTCGAAGAAGTCTTTCCTCCATGGGAGGGGACCTAACACTAACTAAATTCTACCTATGCATATGCATAGCCTGGGCGCGCTACCAGTAAAATTGAGAATTGCGCAAAAAAAGTGGGATCAGCGCATCACCAGGCCGCCTCTGAATGGCCTCAGCTCAGAGCTGAGGCCATTCAGAGGCGGCCTGGTGATGCGCTGATCCCACTTTTTTTGCGCATATACTCTCCCCGATGATCATAAGGCCATGACCTCTGTGGAAGAGTTTTTTAAAGCTATGGCTATAGTTTACGACAATTGCCTCGACTTCTGAGCGGAAGCTCAAATTATTGCGTCAAGGCAAGGGTCCGGTGGAGGATTATGCAGCCGAATTTAGGAGGTGGTCAGTTTCTGCCAGGTGGGATACATTTGCATTACTCGATTGTTTTCTGTCAGGGCTTTCGGATGAGGTCTCGGAGCTCATGTTAGGACAACCTGAACCTAAGTCCATTGACGAAGCCATTGCATCTGCTATCCGAATAGATCTCCGTCTGCGCTATCATAGGCAGACCCGTGCTAGAAGTAGTGTAAGAATTGTGTCTCATGCTGTACCTCCAGTAACTCCACCTCCAGTAATTCCACCTCCACCCGCTTCGCCTCCACCTGAGCCAATGCAGATTGGTTGGTCTCGTTTGTCTCAGGTGGAGCGGAGGCGCGGGTTGACTGAACAGCTGTGTCTTTACTGTGCAGAGGGGGGTCACAGGGTGCAAAATTGTCCCAAGAGGTCGGGAAACGCTACTGCCTAGGTGTACTCAGGGGTCATACCCTAGGCACGCAGTTTGTACCCCCCAATGACGAGCGACTTCTCCTCCCTTGCACTATTTCTTGGGAAGATAAGTCTGAAGCTACTGAGGCCTTCATTGACTTGGACTCAGCAGCTAATTTTATGGATTTTGAGTTTGCTAAAAAACTGGGTATTCCGGTCACGCCGATAAACCCACGCATTCAGGTTACGGCAGTGGATGACTCCCCTCTGCAGGGAAATAATCCGCTGTCTCAGACACCAGAAGTAGGAATTACTATCGGGGTGTTACATTTTGAAAGATTACAATTTTTTGTGTTACGTATGGCCACCTCCACGATTATTCTCGGTATGCCTTGGTTAAAGGTGCATTCACCTCAGATCAATTGGGCCACCAGTCAGCTAACCAGCTGGTCTTCCCACTGTTTTCAAAACTGTCTAGTAAAAGTAACTTTGGGAGAGACTAAAGTCCATGTGGAGGGTGTGCCAGATCAGTATTTGGATTTTGCAGATGTATTTTGTGCCAAGTCAGCTGACAAACTTTCCCCACATCGCCTTTTTGATTGTCCTATTGATCTCCATTCAGGTTGTATGCCCCCTAGAGGCCACCTCTATAACTTGTCTGGGTCAGAAAAATTGGCCATGCAGGAATACATTCGTGAGAACCTAGCCAAGGGGTTCATTCGGCCCTCTCGGTCACCTGCTGGAGCAGGGTTCTTTTTTGTTAAGAAAAAAGATGGAGGTCTTAGGCCGTGCATTGATTATAGAGGCCTGAATAAAATTACGGTAAAAAATCGTTATCCGTTGCCTCTGATTGACGATTTATTTACGCAGGTCACTAATGCTAAGATTTTTTCTAAATTGGATTTACGAGGAGCATACAACCTGGTACGGATCAGAGAGGGCGATGAATGGAAGACGGCCTTCAACACACCCGACCGTCATTACGAGTACCTGGTGATGCACTTCGGGTTGTGTAACGCCCCGGCCGTCTTTCAGGAGCTTATTAACGAGGTGTTTAGAGAGATCTTGGGGAAGTATGTCTTAGTATATCTTGACGATATACTAATTTTCTCGACCAATCTCTCGGAACATAGAGTTCACGTCCGGCTGGTTTTGCAGAAACTGAGACAAAACTTGTTATATGCCAAACTGGAGAAGTGCATTTTCGAGGTGACTTCAGTCGCTTTTCTGGGGTACATAATTTCTACATCGGGACTTTCTATGGACCCTACCAAGGTCTCGGCTGTTCTGGAGTGGCCCCAGCCAGTGGGGTTGAAGGCTCTCCAGAGGTTTTTAGGGGTTGCGAACTACTATAGAAGGTTCATAAAGGTGTACTCCACGGTCATCTCGCCCCTCACCTCTCTCACTAAGAAGGGGGCAGATACTAACCACTGGTCCCTGGAAGCACAGACTGCATTCTCCACTCTGAAAAAGTTGTTTTGTACCGCACCCATTTTGAGACATGTGGACATCACCTATCCCTTTGTGGTGGAGGTAGATGCCTCAGAGGTTGGGGTAGGGGCTGTGCTGTCTCAACGCTCGGGATTACAGGGCAGATTACACCCGTGTGCCTATTTTTCACGTAGGTTTTTACCCGCAGAAAAAAACTACGATATAGGCAATAGAGAGCTCCTTGCCATCAAGTTAGCCTTTGAGGAGTGGCGTCATTGGTTGGAAGGAGCAGAACATACTATTACAGTCTACACTGATCACAAAAACCTGGAGTATATCGAGGGAGCTAAGAGATTGAGCCCCCGACAGGCTCGGTGGTCACTTTTTTTTCAAGATTTAGATTTGTAATTACGTATACCCCGGGTAGTAAAAACACCAAGGCGGATGCCTTGTCACAGCACAGCCCTCAGACCCAGAAACTATTCTCCCACAAAGAGTGGTTTTGGCAGCCACAGAGACTTGGGGGGACTGGACAGAGACCTTGAGCCCCTTTCAGCAGGACGTTCCTGAAGGAAAGCCTGAGGGGGTCATGTTTGTGCTACTGCCATATCGTCTGCAGATTTTGCAGATGTTCCACCCTCACAAGAATTCTGGTCATCCCGGCGCCACCAGAACACAGGATCTTGTCGCTAGATGTGCATGGTGGCCTTCCTTGGCATCCGACTGTAAGGAGTATGTGAGAGAGTGTGCAGTGTGTGCTAGGAGTAAGCCCTCCTGTCTGGCACCTGTGGGAACATTGCAGCCTTTGCCCACCCCGAGTGAGCCATGGACCCATTTGTCCATGGATTTTGTGGGGGAACTCCCGAGATCTGAGGGCATGTCGGTCATTTGGGTGGTAGTCGATAGATTTAGCAAGATGGCCCATTTCGTGCCCCTGAAAGGACTCCCCTCGGCTCAGGAGTTGGCCGAGCTTTTTATCAGGCACATCTTTCGGCTGCATGGCATTCCGGAAGATATAGTGTCTAATCGGGGAGTCCAGTTCGTTTCCACGTTTTGGAGGGCATGTTGTCAACATTTGGGCATGAAGCTGTCATTTTCTTCAGGCTACCACCCACAGACCAATGGGCAAACTGAGAGAGTCAATCAGTCCCTGGAGCAGTTTCTCAGGTGCTATGTGGCAGATGCTCAGACTGACTGGGTCAAGTTCTTGCCCTTTGCGGAATTTGCGCACAATAACCTGAAAAGCTCTTCCTCTGGGTTTTCGCCATTCCAGGTGGTAACAGGGAAATTGCCCAAGTTCTCTGCTTTGCCAGTGGCTTCAACTCCGTTTCCGGCCCTGGAGGCCTGGCAGGAGTCCTTTAGGGACATATGGGGAATGGTGAAAAGGAATTTAGAGAAGGCTTTTCATAACCAGAAGGGGCAAGCTGATAAGAGACGCTCCATTGAGTGGAGATTCCAGCCAGGGGACTTGGTATGGGTGTCCACACGTCACTTGGCCCTGAAGCAACTCTCGCCCAAGTTGGGACCGAGATATGTGGGTCCTTTTCTGGTCATCAAGAAGATCAACAACGTTACTTATGCCCTTGATCTTCCTGCCAGCATACGTGGCGTAAGATCGTTCCATGTGTCTCTCCTCAAACCGGCTGTGCACACTGATTCCACTCCTCCTCCACCAGTGATGGTGGACGACCAACCTGAGTATGAAGTGGAAAAAATATTAGACTCCCATATTGTACAGAACTCAGTGCAATACTTGGTGCACTGGAAGGGTTATGGCGTTGAGGAAAGATCATGGGTACCTGACGGTCGCATGCATGCAAACGAGTTGAAAAGGGAATTTCATGCCCTGCACCTTGAGAAGCCGGAGTCCACTCCTCAGGGGGGGGGGGGGGGGTTTGGTGGATGGGGTTTACTGTGAGAAAACACGGAAGCACCGCCGCATGCACCTCTAGCAGGGCGGCGGGTTCCGCGTCCAGCGTGGCAGCTGATGCAGCTGCTCACTCGTCTTTGTGTCTGCCTAAACGCGGAGGAACCGCCGCATGCGCTGGTGGCATGGCGGCAGATTCCGCGTGCAGCGCAGCGGGCATTTCACAACCAAGTTCTGGTATGGCTGGGAGCTGTAGTCCACATAGGTTTAGGTGGACGCACGCGCGCTGGGAGGAAGAGCTTTATGTCAGTCACTGGGGGATCAGCTGACCAGGCTGGTCAGCTGACGCCAGAAATGGTTGCCATTGGTCCAGCACTTGGGGGAGGCGCTGGAGAGCGCTGAACTATATTTACTGATGGCTGGGCATTTGCTGGTTGTCTGCCGTTGCGATCACTACGTGGTAGCACTCAGACCTTTTGTCAGTATCTGTGTTATTTGCTAGACCAGTTTCCAAGGTGTTGATGACCAAGGAGCTCACACCTTAGTCTAGGAATCCTGTTATTAACTGTGTTACTATCTAAGTTAATTGTTAGACCAGTTTCCAAGGTGTTGATAACCAAGGAGCTCACACCTTAGTCTAGGAATCCTGTTAACATCTGTGTTATATTCTAGACCAGTTCCAGGGTGTTGATGATCTAGGAGCTCACACCCAAGTGTCACGCTTGGTGGTGTATTCTCCACAGTCAGCATGCAACACATAAGCTGACGTGAAGGAGGTACACACACTAGCACAAGGAATCAGGATCAGTGGTGCTCACCGCCAGGTCGTGATCACGCTTACGCGTGGATTCACGACCATTTTGACGCATTCCGCCTCGGACACGAAAATCCGTGAATAGATTTTCAACCACGAAAATCTACTTCGGCTTCGCGTGAATGCGGACAGAAATCCGCATTCACGCTCGTGAAACCCGGTGCTGAAGTCGTGGTTTGCGGAAATGCGTCAAACTATGCGGAAGTGACACATTGCAGGCCAATCAGAGTGCCCCAGCCAGGCCCTAGCAACCAATCACAGGAGGGGAGCTATGCCCTCCCCTACTGAATATAAAGCGGCGGCCATGATGGAAAAGCTCTGTCCTTGCTAGACTGTGGTGCTGAGAGGATTATCTCCAGGCCATTGTTGTTTGAGCAAGTGCATTTATTGTGTTAAAAACAAAGCGTTTTTTTTTGCTAACACTGCTCTTATACTGTACACAGTTAGCTAGTCAGTGAGTGATTGCTGTAGTTAGTTGTAGTCAGTGTAGTGTAGTGGGAGTGTGGGAGTCTAGTGATTATTTAACTGTGTGTAGTGCTGTGCAGGCAGGTTCAGTGCTGCAGTGTAGTGGGAGTGGGGATTATCTGTGTGTAGAGTGCAGGCAGGCAGGTTAGTGCAGCTGCAGTGTTCACTTGTATATTCCAGTGACAGTTATACACTTGTACTATTTGCAGGCAGCCAGTCACACCGCCGGCGCCGCCACTCTCTGCCAGCGCTGTTCATTCATTCTGTCAGTGACCTTGTGCCGTGCCCAGTGCCCACTGCTCGCTCGCTCGCTGGCATATGAGCATCTCATTACACAGTGTGACATCCTTGTGTGCCCACTGCATCCTTCAGTGACCTAGTTGTATATCCAGTGCCCACTGCTGTGCCCACTGCATCCTTCAGTGACCTTGTACTGTGGCCACTGCATCCTTCAGTGACCTTGTACTGTGCCCACTGCATCCTTCAGTGACCTTGTACTGTGCCCACTGCATCCTTCAGTGACCTTGTACTGTGCCCACTGCATCCTTCAGTGACCTAGTTGTATATCCAGTGCCCACTGCTGTGCCCACTGCATCCTTCAGTGACCTTGTACTGTGGCCACTGCATCCTTCAGTGACCTAGTTGTATATCCAGTGCCCACTGCTGTGCCCACTGCATCCTTCAGTGACCTTGTACTGTGCCCACTGCATCCTTCAGTGACCTTGTACTGTGCCCACTGCATCCTTCAGTGACCTTGTACTGTGGCCACTGCATCCTTCAGTGACCTAGTTGTATATCCAGTGCCCACTGCTGTGCCCACTGCATCCTTCAGTGACCTTGTACTGTGGCCACTGCATCCTTCAGTGACCTTGTACTGTGCCCACTGCATCCTTCAGTGACCTAGTTGTATATCCAGTGCCCACTGCTGTGCCCACTGCATCCTTCAGTGACCTTGTACTGTGCCCACTGCATCCTTCAGTGACCTTGTACTGTGCCCACTGCATCCTTCAGTGACCTTGTACTGTGCCCACTGCATCCTTCAGTGACCTAGTTGTATATCCAGTGCCCACTGCTGTGCCCACTGCATCCTTCAGTGACCTTGTACTGTGGCCACTGCATCCTTCAGTGACCTAGTTGTATATCCAGTGCCCACTGCTGTGCCCACTGCATCCTTCAGTGACCTTGTACTGTGCCCACTGCATCCTTCAGTGACCTTGTACTGTGCCCACTGCATCCAGTGATTCATTACTAGCAACATGTCTGGCAGGGTTTCGCGGGGTGAGAGGAAAGGGAGTTCAATTGCCTCAGCCACTTCTGGGACTGCTCCACGTCCAGGGAGAGGACGCCCAGCTGTACGTGGTCGTGATGCAGCAGAAAAGGGGGCAGCAAAGCCTGGGCCGAGTCAGCGGACGCCATTGTCCAAATATTTTAAAGTTTCTGGTCCCCGTGTGGTGGTTGAGCAAATGGAACCTGACGTACTCATGGACATCATGACTTCCTCCCAGACCTCTACTGTGAGCACCACTCCACGCAGCCAACATCCCACGCTTGTTGTGACATCCACCCCAGCACCCACTGGTCAGCAGCCCTCCCAGGATGACAGCGTTCTGTCCCTCAGTCCGGCATCTGGGAACCTGCTGATGCAAGAAGCTCAGGACTTACTGGGGACTGATGTGGCAGAGATTGAGATCGGGCCACAATCACAAGCGTTGTTGAGTTCTGGTGATGAAGAAGAGGGGTCTGTGTCTGGGGATGTAGGGACAGAAGAGGAGGCAGGGGAGTCAGAGGAAGAGCTGGATTATGATGATGCTGCTGATGATGACGACGTTGTGGACCCTAACTATGTGCAGCCTGCTGAGTCCGTGGAAGAATGGTCAGAGCAGGATGACGAGTCACCTCGGCCTAGGCAAGGATATCGCCATATGTCAGGCAGGGGCAGGGGCATCGGCAGCAGTGGGCGTGGAGGAAGTAGACAGGACACTGCTTCAGCCGGCACCACCACCATGCAACCCCCGGCAACTACTACCACACATTGCTCCGCTGCACCCTCTGCTAGTGGGGGCCGCAGTAAATTAAAGTCACCAGTGTGGGATTGCTTTGAGGAATGTACTGATGACAAAAGGTATGCGGTGTGCAGGTTATGCAGCAAAAGATTGAGCCGTGGGAAAAGTCTGAGCAAGATGGGTACCTCATCCCTCCAGGGCCACCTGAGAAGCCGCCACTGCCGCGAGTATGCGGACTTTAAGAGGAAGCAGGCACTGCTGGCAGGGGTTCCTGAGAGCAGAAGGCCCACCAGCGCAGCAGCATCCTCCCTCCCTCAGGGTCGTGAATCCCCCACAGCAGCAGCAGTAGTAGCACGCAAGCGCTCTTCCACCTCGGCTGCTCAGGACACAGACATTGAGGCTGGCAGCCAGTGTTCGTCTCTCTCCTCTGTCTCCCCTGCATCCCAGCGTCGTCAGACCCTGCTGAGCGACACCTTTCAGGGTCTGACCAAGCCTCTGCCTCCAAGCCACAGGCGGATCCGCAAACTAAATGGCTTGCTGGCCCGGGCCATGGCATCACAGCTGCTTCCCTACTCCCTGGTGCAGGAGGGGAGCGCCATGCGGACGCTGCTCCAATTTGGCATCCCCGAGTGGCAAGTCCCCAGTCGCCACTATTTTAGCAGGAGCGCGATCCCAGCACTCCACAAGTTTGCGGTGGAAAACGTGGCCCGTTCCCTGGACTACTCTGTGGGCAAGCGGGTCCACGTGACCATGGACTCGTGGAGTAGCAGATTTGGGACAGGTCGCTACCTGTCCTTTACGGCCCACTGGGTGACACTGATGGAAGGGAGGGAGGACAAGAGCACATCAGCCCAGCTAGTGGTTCCACCACGCGGGATCAGGGGGGATGCAGAAGGGTCCTGTCACGACACTCCCTCAGCACCCGGAAAGCAAGCCCGCCTCGGCAGCAGCAGCGCCAAGCCTCGGCACTGCCAAGCCCTTTTAAAATTGGTGACCCTGGGGAAGGAGAGGCTTACGGCCACCAACGTCCTGGCCGCCCTCAGGAAGCAGGAGCGGAGGTGGCTGACCCCCAGAGGCCTGGAAGTGGGGTATGTGGCAGCCGATAACGGGGCCAACCTGGTGGCAGCAGTGCAGCAGGGAAACCTCCAGCACATCCCCTGCTTGGCCCACGTGCTCAATCTTGTGGTGCAGCGCTTCTTGCGCACCTACCAGGGGATGAGCGAGCTGCTGCAGGATGCCCGGGCGGTGGTACGCTTTTTCCGCCTGTCAGCCACTGCCTCTGCACTCTTGTCCACCTTACAGCAGCAGTATGGAAGGCCACAACACCGGCTGATCATCGACATGCCAGTTCGCTGGAATTCGACTCTGGCCATGTTGGAGCGGCTGTGTCAGCACAGGCTGGCTCTTAGGGCCTACATGCTAGACCCAAGTGTCCCCAGCAACCAGCAAGTCCCCATGATTACTGCCACTCAGTGGACACTGATGCAGCAACTATGCCTGGTGCTGAGTCCCTTCCTGGAGGCAACCAAGATGGTCAGTGAGGAGCGGGCCTCTGTGTGCCAGTGGGTGCTCTTGGTTTGTCTACTGGAGCAGGCAATGGACAATTTAATTGAGCGTGGGGATGAAGCCCTGAGGCAGTTGGAAGAACAGGAGCAGATGGCAGCACAGTCCAGCTCAGAGGAGGGCTCACAGCAGGTAGTGGAAGAGTTGGCGGTCCCTAACCTGAATGAGGAGGAGGAGGAGGAGCAGAGTGCAGCAGGCGTTGTACGTGGATGGCGGTTTGAGGAGGACAACGACATGGCACAGGAAGAGGACAGGCATGCATTATGGGACAATGGCGAGGACGAGGAAGATCTTGCTGGCAGGGCCCACTTGTTTCCCATGGCTGTGCACATGTTGCGCTGCCTTCGCAGGGACCCCCGGGTGATCCAGATGCGTTCAAGGGAGGACATCTGGATTACCTTGATGCTTGATCCCCATCTGAAGGGGAAGCTGGGAGACTTAATGACGCCATCCACCACCGAGCAACGCACAAGGGAGTTGAAGGAGGCCCTTGTGCGCAGACTACTGGAAGCATTCCCCCAGCCTTCCACCCCCACTGTAACTGCTCTGCCAAGACAGCAAGAGGTGCCTGCCATTGCCACTAGCAGCACAACAACAACCACCAGCAGCAGCAGCAGCAGCAACTGGCGCCCCGGAGACCTGAAGAGCCTAAGCAAGAGCCTGTATGCAGTGCAGCAGCCCAGAACAGAGGTGCCTGCCACAGCATCCACCACCAACCAGCACAAGCAACGACTGACCACCATGGTGTCTGACTATATGGGGTCATCCAGCGGGCTCAATGACACCGACAGCCCCGTGGACCCCTTGGAGTACTGGGTCAAGAGACTGGACATCTGGAGCGAGCTTTCCCAGTACGCCCTGGAACTCCTATCCTGCCCTCCTTCCAGTGTCCTCTCAGAGAGATGCTTTAGTGCGGCCGGTGGCGTGGTCACAGAGAAGCGCTCTCGGCTCTCCCACGCCTCTGTGGACAAACTCACCTTCCTGAAAATCAACCAGGCTTGGGTGGAAGGTGAGTTCCTGGCCCCTATTGTCGGACACAGGGGGACATGAAGTGGCTGCTGCATGTGCTGTTGTTAACTATGCCTGCCTTTATAAAGACATTTACTACCTGCCTAGTGCCTACCTTGGTTAATTTTTTGGTGTTATGGTACTACTACCAGTAAGTTGCCATGGTCCTCCTTCTGAGCTGCTGAACTGACCGCCTGCTTTGTCCTCCTGACTCAGTCGCTACTACACTCTGCGTTCACACTGCCCGGGTCGCCGGGTGCATTTAATTTTTTGGCCAGCACTATGACGCTGTGCTACTACTACTGTGCTGCTGCTGCTGAACTGACCGCCCGCTTTGTCCTCCTGACTCAGTCGCTACTACACTCTGCGTTCACACTGCCCGGGTCGCCGGGTGCATTTAATTTTTTGGCCAGCACTATGACGCTGTGCTACTACTACTGTGCTGCTGCTGCTGAACTGACCGCCCGCTTTGTCCTCCTGACTCAGTCGCTACTACACTCTGCGTTAACACTGCCCGGGTCGCCGGGTGCATTTAATTTTTTGGCCAGCACTATGACGCTGTGCTACTACTACTGTGCTGCTGCTGCTGAACTGACCGCCCGCTTTGTCCTCCTGACTCAGTCGCTACTACACTCTGCGTTCACACTGCCCGGGTCGCCGGGTGCATTTAATTTTTTGGCCAGCACTATGACGCTGTGCTACTACTACTGTGCTGCTGCTGCTGAACTGACCGCCCGCTTTGTCCTCCTGACTCAGTCGCTACTACACTCTGCGTTCACACTGCCCGGGTCACCGGGTGCATTTAATTTTTTGGCCAGCACTATGACGCTGTGCTGCTACTACTACCACCAGTATGTTGCCGTGGTCCTTCTGTGCTGCTGAACTGACCGCCCGCATAGTCCTTCTCCTGACTCAGTCGCTACCACCACTGCACTCTGCGTTCACACTGCCCGTGTCCACTGACAACTCTGCTGCAATGTCATTGCTAATTGCTGCAAAAAAAAACAAAAAAAAAATTACAAAAACCTCTCTGGAGCCTTTTTGCCGTCAGCCACTCATCCTCCTCCAGCGGTACCTTCGCCGCCAAGTGCCATTGGAACTCGCCTTCACCTCTTTGACTGCTTAACGCGTATATCCCTTTTTAAAATCACTTATTACCAATTAATAGCCCCATTTAAAGTGTTGATTTCACTTTAAAATCCATTTTCTCTAGAAAATTTTTTTGGGGGGAATTTTTTATGTTGAAGTTATGTTGCCCCTTATCACCTCGATAATCCATGCTATTTGGGGGACTGTAGCATGTATGGGGGCTTTGTTATTAACGTTAAAAGAAAATCCGCCTACGGGCGTGAATCCGCGCGTGATTACGCCATTCACGGGAAAAAATCCGCGTGGTTGCGTGGACGCGGACGAAAATCCGCATGCGGCGGGGCCGAATGCGGATTTTTTTTTGCAACCACGCGGATTTCCGAATTCGTGGATGAGGCACATCCGAGCATCACTAATCAGGATATCCCCAGTTTAGTGGAGTAGAGGACTGACTCCAATAGGAGATTGTGGCGCACAGAGCCGGTGCAGATCCGAACGGCTACAAACAATACTTTCGTGATAATGTCTCAGCGCAAAGTAGCGCTGAGCGCATAAACCAGAACTGAGGAGATCAGGACAGGTAGACAGAATGAACGCTTGCTTAACTAGCTTCTACTTAGTGACAGCAAGCGTCCACAACAAGACAGACTGGAATGAGGCAGCCAATGCGTTTGCAGCGATGGCGTGCCTCACAAAGACAGGACAGGATAGTCAGGAAATTGCAGGATCAAGATAGATGAACGTAACACAGACAAAAATACAATAAGTATGTTTTCCTAGCGTATTACAATTACAGCTATCAATGAAACTATTTGTAACGTCTGACTAACATATGTATATATCGGCAATGAACCGATATATGACATAAGCAGGAACACTGACTAGGACTGGAGCAATACAGGGAACAGGACTCAGAAGGATTCACTATCTCTTCGCAGAAATGAACGCAATCCACAAACGGTAACAGAACAGGATTCCGAAGGATTCGTTATCTCTTCGCAGAGAAGAACGCAATCCACAAACAGAACCAGGAGCAGGATAACTAACTCAGCACGGGTGATCACGATACGCGCAAACTACCAAAACGTGCTGGAAAGCTGACTAACTGAACACAGGATATAAACAGTTCGTGTACGTATACATCAGCGACACTGATGTATCAACGTAACACGAATACAAGGAAAATAATAAACGTGCTGGTATGCATATATATTGGCAATGAACCAATATATGATGCAAGACCAGCAAAGTATCTTTAGAACAAGAAACACGATCTGGGGCTGAAGCAACAGCAAGACAGGCTTAAACTGAAACTATGATAGCCCAAGGAGCCCTGCAGGAAGCAGATCTTTATACTGAGGTCATCCAATGGGAGCAGACATGCAGATTCCCACACAGGTGAATGATAATTAGTCACAAGCTGACAGCAGGAAAAGGCAGACAAAGCTATGCAGCTTGCATGTAAAGAGATCAGAACTGCCTGAGCTGCAGCACTACTACTGCCAGCAGCACCTGCTGCAGAAGCGATCATCACAGTACCCCCTCCTTTAAAGGCGGATACTAGACGCCTTTCAAAACTGACATTCCCAAGGAAATAACCTAACTGATTATTCATGATGAGCGGGACAGCCCGGCAAGACCAAAATCCAGAATCAGTCATCACAAGACTGGACCCATCAGAACCAGAACCTACAGAACCATGCCCATCAGTACTACAAGCCCCAGTGTGACACCCATCAGAACCATGATTTCCAGAAGAAAGCCCCCCGAAGCTCTCTGAGCGATACCCACTGCCTTCCAGGGACCGTCCAAAAATGCCAAAGCCTTTGCAATGCCCACCGGAACTGTCCTTACCAACACAAAACCCACTGTTGAACCAATCCAAGGTACCAGGACAAGTTTCCTCAGAGATCTCCCAGAACACTTTGAAGTTCCACAGAGATCCCAAAAGGTCAGAACGCCCTTTAGGCTCACATGGAGAACTATCAAGAACCCCTATGGAACCTAGGGCAATTCCCGAGACAGGGTTACAAGGACAAATATCAAGATCAGGGCTTTCAAGGACCAGAACCATCTCTGGGCATGCAGGCAGACTGGCAACATCAGAACATGTCTCTCCTAAGGAAGCATCTGAGCACGCTAACACCTTAGACACACTTGGGCATTCTGGCACACAAAGCACATCTGGGCACACTGGCACAAGAGAAACCTCTGGGCATGTCAAGGAACTGTGAGCCTCAGGGTCAGCCAAGATAGGACCAAAACCAGGACTGGCCAAAAAAAATCCATCATGACTAGACTTCGCAACTACTGGACTCTCACAAAAGAATGCAGGATCAGACTTAGATGTCGCTGATTCCAGCAAGGTTATTAACAAATCAGGTTCAGGGGCACTAATAAGACAGGGCAACTCTTCTGATGTACGCACTGAACTAGATAGGGACTCCACAACTTCCTCTGGACTGGACAGAGACTCATCTAATACACTGGATTGGGGCTCATGAGGGGCTTCAGAACAAGTCAGTATTGCAGAAACCCCCACTGGACTAGGCAAAACTGAGGGATTCACTAGACAGGAAGGGGACTCTGGAACTTCTGCCACACCGGCCAGAGAACCAGAATTTTTCAGGATACAGGGCTGGGTTTCAGGAACACTCATCAAACCGGACTGAAATTCTGAGATTTCTATTACCCTTTCCAGAGAATCAGAATCATCCATGTTACAGGGCAAGACTTCTGAAACATTCAGAGGACAGGGCTGAAGTTCCCTGGGTACAGTAATATCAGAGAGGGACTCAACATCATTAGCTAAATCAGACTGTGTATAGGGCAAGGTATCAAAAACGCTTGCTGACAAAGACAATGTTTCAATGGCTTCTGCTTCACTGGGCAGATATTCATCAAGTTTTACTAGAGCAGACTGTAATTCCAAAACAGCTGCTAAACAAGTGAATATTACTGCAACACCAACTGAAGTAAGCAGTGCCTCAGACTCCTCTGCTAGAGGGTCTGAGGTATCCAAAGTACAGGGTGAAGCATGAGACTCTGCGACCACAGCTTCACTGGACAGGATCACTGAATGGTCCATATTGCAGGGCAAAACCATGGAAGCACCTGCTGGACAGCACAATGATTCTGTGACCTGAGCTTCATTGGAGAGATCTACTGCACAATTCATGGTACAGGGCAAATTTACTGGAACATTTACTGAACAAGGTAATAATTCTGTGATTTCGGGTTCACATAGCAAATGCTCTGAGCTATTCACGAAACTAGAGCGAGATGTAGAAACAAGAAGATCAAGACACAATGTTTGCACATCTGAATCACTATTCAATTGTAAAATTGGGAAATTCAGATGCTGGGGTTTTGAGGTTTCTAGACAGGATTGCTGGGACTCAGAAACTAATGTAGTGCATCTATTGGCATCTGCTGGATCAGACAGGAGTTGAACTTTATTAACACAGGTAAATTCTACAGAAGTGTTTGCAGAGGCAGGCAAAGATTTTCTGATGTCTGTTTCACTGAACAAAGACTCATGAGTACTGGCTAGGCTGGACTCAGAAGTCAGCAGGACCTCTGGAACCTCTGCTGATAAATTTGTGCAGGGCAAGGTTAAGGAAATATCAGTAGCTTCTGTTTTACTGGGAAGTAACACTGAGTTATTCATGGTACAGGGTGGAATTACAGGAACATTCACTGGAAAGGTAGGGACTCAGGAACTGGAGAAGTGGGACAGTCTCCAACTGACAGGGTACTTTCCCTGGTATTAACTGACTGAATCACATAAAAATCATCCAAAATCATTTCCCACACATCGATCAACGGAGCCACAAAGTCATACCCACACACACCAGTTTTTATTAGGTTATAGGCAGACTTAATGCACGCATTCAATACTAATTCACTTTTTGCACTGTAGAATTGACAAAATGAACTTGAATCACGCTTCCATTCACAGACCAGGGCTTCCATCTCTCCTTTCTCAAATGGAGGATCCCATGCATACTTAACATCTGAACATTCAGGCTGATCACAGATTGTGGCAGGAACATGTATAGGGTTATTTAGCAGGCGATTGGCAGATTTCTTATTCCTAAGGATCTCCAATACTTGTAGCAAGTGTTGAACTGTAGTGTATGCAAATTTCCCTTGCTGCACGAATAAATTGATCTGTTCAATACTCTGTAATATCTCTTCATAATCATACTCAGATAATTCTTTTAGACACAAATCTTTATTTTCCTTGGCCAGTGATGAAAGTTCATTAGTAGTTTCATAAGTCCATTTAACTCCCCCGAAAGACAATTGCATTTCATTATCTGTTAATGGCTGAATCTAATTAAAGGTCTGATGCGCAGTCGCTAAAGATAACGACTCTGCTGATCGTACACGTTTCTTAGAGCGTTTACGTTTGGCTTTAGACCCTGCTGCCTTTGACGATTTATTCAAAGCTGAAGGGAAATTATCAGAACTACTCTCTGCTTGCTGATTATTTTTGCAAGCAATTGAAGGAGCAGCTGATTGACCTGCTGCCAAAAGCTCATTAAGAGGAAAAGGCAATGGATCTATGCGCAACCAATTGTGAATTACAAAAGCTATAAATTGCAAAGGACTATGGCTTCAATTCATCAAGCATTACCGCATTCGGTAATGCTGAAAACAGCTGAGTTAACGGAGCACTTAAGAAAATGTTAATTCATCAAAGCTGTTACCGAATGAGAAGCTGAAATGACAGAGCAATGAGATAAATTACCGACTTGTGCTCAACACATGTCAGCAAATGTCAGTAAATGTTAATTCATCAAGGTTACCACATTCGCTAGCACATTCGGTGTTTATCTCCAGCTCTCCCCTGTCCTTACAGGCTTCAAAAGCCTTCTGTGTGAATGTTTTCATGATTAACAGGAGCAGGCAGCCAATAGAAACAGCCCCTGTTCTCCTGCAAGTGCTGCTGATAGGTGCTGATAGGTCACAGGCTTCTTCACACAAGCTTTCAGACCCCCCAGGCAGTGAGCAGAGAGAAAGAGAGAACGGGACAAAAGATATCCCCAGATGTCCTTCGGTCGTTTAACCCTTTGAGTCCCTGTTTGAATATGCAAAGATGCAAGTGGTGAAATCACCAAGCATGGCATTTGTAATGTCTCCAGGAAGTTTATCTACGTTGTGGCAAATAAGTAAAATGTTAAGAAACACTGATGGACAGATTCAGAGCAGCAGAGGCAGTATAAGTAACAGTAAATATAACACGTTTACATAAAGGGATGTCTGGATGCCTTCTATTGTTATCAGCTTGTAACAACACAGAGACATTCCAAGCTGCTCTGCACCACTCTGCTGTTATCTAACAGCCTTTAATGAACTGAAGCCTTAGTACTTCGGTAACTTAACGAACCTCTACCACACATGTGAAAATATTGATGAATTAGCACAGTGAAGTGTAAAATACCGAATGCGGTATTTTAAGGACTGGGATTTTGTTATCGAACATCCTTTGATGAATTGAAGCCTTTGTCTAAACTGAGTTTGATCTAAAACATTGATTGCCCAATCAAAAAGCTTGCCCTTAAAAAGAGCGCAAACGATCCAATCAGACCAGGTAGAAATTGCAGAAGCCTGAAAGTCGGGATTGGCCAAAACCTTAACCAATTCTGTTATAAATGTGTCTGTAACTTCAGGGCCAAGCTTTTCAAATTTTTTAAAGGAGCAGGACCCCTGACAAACAGTGTCATAATTTCTGGAAATCCCCCCCCCCACAATGGGGATTGGTAATGGGGCTATCATAATGTCACACTTGGTGGTGTATTCTCCACAGTCAGCATGCAACACATAAGCTGACGTGAAGGAGGTACACACACCAGCACAAGGAATCAGGATATCCCCAGTTTAGTGGAGGAGAGGACTGACTCCAATAGGAGATTGTGGCGCACAGAGCCGGTGCAGATCCGAACGGCTACAAACAATACTTTCATGATAATGTCTCAGCGCAAAGTAGCGCTGAGCGCATAAACCAGAACTGAGGCGATCAGGACAGGTAGACAGAATGAACGCTTGCTTAACTAGCTTCTACTTAGTGACAGCAAGCGTCCACAACAAGACAGACTGGAATGAGGCAGCCAATGCGTTTGCAGCGATGGCGTGCCTCACAAAGACAGGACAGGATAGTCAGGAAATAGCAGGATCAAGAAAGATGAACGTAACACAGACAAAAATACAATAAGTATGTTTTCCTAGCGTATTACAATTACAGCTATCAATGAAACTATTTGTAACGTCTGACTAACATATGTATATATCGGCAATGAACCGATATATGACATAAGCAGGAACACTGACTAGGACTGGAGCAATACAGGGAACAGGACTCAGAAGGATTCGCTATCTCTTCGCAGAGATGAACGCAATCCACAAACGGTAACAGAACAGGATTCCGAAGGATTCGTTATCTCTTCGCAGAGAAGAACGCAATCCACAAACAGAATCAGGAGCAGGATAACTAACTCAGCACGGGTGATCACGATACGCGCAAACTACCAAAACGTGCTGGAAAGCTGACTAACTGAACACAGGATATAAACAGTTCGTGTACGTATACATCAGCGACACTGATGTTTCAACGTAACACGAATACAAGGAAAATAATAAACGTGCTGGTATGCATATATATATTGGCAATGAACCAATATATGATGCAAGACCAGCAAAGTATCTTTAGAACAAGAAACACGATCTGGGGCTGAAGCAACAGCAAGACAGGCTTAAACTGAAACTATGATAGCCCAAGGAGCCCTGCAGGAAGCAGATCTTTATACTGAGGTCATCCAATGGGAGCAGACATGCAGATTCCCACACAGGTGAATGATAATTAGTCACAAGCTGACAGCAGGAAAAGGCAGACAAAGCTATGCAGCTTGCATGTAAAGAGATCAGAACTGCCTGAGCTGCAGCACTACTACTGCCAGCAGCACCTGCTGCAGAAGCGATCATCACACCAAGTCTAGGCATTGTCGATTATTTGTTATGACCTTCTGCTTTCCTGACCACTCTTCTGTTTACTGATTCGGTACTTCGCTATATCTGATACCTGATACTCTGTTGCCAAACCCTGCTCGTTTTAGGACTACCGAATCAGTCTCCTGTCTATGTACCTTATCTGTCTGTGTGTTATTGACCTGGCTTGCCCGACCTCGAGAACTATCTTCCCTGTTGGAAGATAGTTCACAGACCTGTCAGTGACCCTTCACCTTTGGTGTCACTCACTCTCTGGTCCTTCCCACTCTCAGCCTGGCTCCGCCCCTTGGGGAGCATCAGACCTTTGGAAGGAACCAGATCTCCAAGCAGTATCTCATACTACCTAGCACCTTCTATACGGGTGCTCTCCTCAAAGTATTACTGTTGCACCAAACACTCATACTACTCAGGTGTCCAGAGGTTAGGGATATATCTGATTATCGGTGATACTGCAGATCATTAATAATCGGGTATATATCTGTATTCTCGGTGATACTGCAGATCACCGGTAATCAGATCCTCTCTGTGTTACACCGATCGTTACAATGCTCAGGAGAGCGAAACGGTGGTTAGGCGGCCCACGGCTTCCACCTCACCCCACAGCAATAAGGAATCGGGTAGGAAAGATGTGTAACTGTACTGTTATGTTAACCACACCAGCCGGAGCAATAAAGCTGTTTTATACCTTTGAATTGCAAGTGCCAACCTGCTTTTTCTCTATCTGCATCAGTGAAAACATCTGTTTCATCAGGTTAGAGCATGCAATCTATGGTACAAGATACCCGTTTCGTTGTCTTCATGACGCCCATCTAATCTTAACGACCGCCTAACGCCCATAGGCGTCGGCGGGTCGTTAGTGGTATAGCATGGAAACGGGCGCTCGATCGAGCGGCCTTTCCATGCTAGTTCACGGAGACTGTCTCCGTGAACAGCGTGCGAGCCGCCGATCGCGGCTCGTACGCATAATGTAAACATCCGGGGAAGAAATCCCTGCTGTTTACATCACACGGCGCTGCTGCGCAGCAGCGCCGTGACGTAGATCGGCGATCCCCGGCCTCTGATTGGCCGGGGATCGCCGGCATCTGATAGGCAGAAGCCTGTCCTATCCGGCGCAGGACGGAACTCCGTCCTGCGCCACTCACAGGTACAGGGAGAGGGAGGGAAAGCCGGGGAGGGCGGAAAGCGCTGCGGAGGGGGGCTTTGAAGAGCCCCCCCCCGGAAAGTGCGGTCAGCCGGCGGCGATCAGACCCCCCCAGCAGGACATCCCCCTAGTGGGGAAAAAAGGGGGGAAGTCTGATCGCCCTGGCTATTTCCTGATCGGTGCTGCGGGCTGGAGAGTCCACGCAGCACCGATCAGAAGAAAACCCCGTGGTCCTTAAGTGGTTAAAAGACCAACAACACTGAGGGCCCTTTTACACTTAAAGAGACACTGAAGCGAAAAAAATATATATGATATAATGAATTGGTTGTGTACTATGAATAATTACTAGAATATTAGCAGCAAAGAAAATATTCTCATATTTTTATTTTCTGGTATATAGTGCTTTTTCTAACATTGCATCATTCTCTAATATGTGCAGATTACACAACACTCAGTATTCAAAATGATTCTTTCATAACAGTCTGTGAACTAATGACTTCTCCTCTGGCAGAGAAAAAGTAAATAGTTAACTAACACATGAGATAATAAAAGTCAGAAAACAGCTCTCTCCACGACTTTGAAAGTTGTAGAGTTTAATGGCTTTTTTGAGATAACAACTGGAGTTTCTTAACTCTTCCTGTACTGGAAACAATTAGACTGATGCATCTGATCTTAATGTTTTATTTCTTAGCTGTACTACACATACAAATCATAATATCATATTTTTTTTTTCGCTTCAGTGTCTCTTTAATCAGTTGCTCTGTTATAACTGAAAGAAAACTGATTTTCAAAGTAATGCCCATGTTATGGCACCTTTCACACTTAACGCATTTAACTGAAATCTTTTTCCCAATGCACTGCTATGGAAAAAACACACACTAACGCACACGGATACCAACTGATTAAGTGTAAAAGGGCTCTGAGAGCTGTGGTGCCTGTTCTATTACCTTTCTTACTGACATTAACTCATGTTTGTGTTAAAGGGGGTGTGAGGTGGGGTCGGGGGGTGGCTGTTGATAATGGGCCTTGGGCGGCAAAAAGTACAAATCCGGCCCTGATTACAAGGTTATAGATTGCTGTCCCTGACTTTATCTGGTTATTTTCATTTTTTTATTTTTTCCATATATTGTTTTCCCTGATGTAATCTTGTCCGGATGTTCTTTGTTGCTTTATGGCGCTATGTTAAGTTGCCATGGTTTTTTTTTAGGAAAAATTTGTTGTTTATTTTCTTATTTTTATTTATCATCTTAACCACTTCACCACTGGGGGGTTTTACCCCTTGAGCACCAGAGCAATTTTCATCTTTCAGCACTCCTTCCATTCATTCATCTATAACTTTATCATTACTTATCACAATGGAATGAACTATATCTTGTTTTTTCCGCCACCAATTAGGCTTTCTTTAGGTGGGACATTATGCCAAGAATTGTTTTATTCTAAATATGTTTTAATGGGAAAATAGGAAAAATGTGGGAAAAAATTAATTATTTTTCAGTTTTCGGCCATTATAGTTTTTAAATAATGCATGCTACTGTAATTAAAACCCATGAAATGTATTTGCCCATGTGTCCCGGTTATAAAACCGTTTAAATTATGTCCCTCTCACAATGTTTGGCACCAATATTTTATTTGGAAATAAAGGTGCATTTTTTTCAGTTTTGCGTCCATCCCTAATTACAAGCCCATAGTTTATAAAGTGACAGTGTTGTACCCTCCTGACATAAAAATTTAAAAAGTTCAGTCCCTAAGGTAACTATTTATGTTTTTTTTTTAATTGTAAATTTAAAAAAAAAATGTAATTACAAAAAAAAAAAAAAAAAGGGGAGTGTGGGAGGTAATGAGTTAATTTTTTGTGTATCAGGAATGAATTTGTATGTGAAAAATGATTTAGGGTGTAGTTTTACTATTTGGCAACAGTAACTTTTTGTTACTGGAGGAAACGACGCTTGGAGGAAGTACTAGGAGGCTGGGTAAGTTTTTTTTTCACAATGATCGCGCTGCTTAGCGGAAAAGCAGCGGATCATTGCGGGGCTTAGATCAACGAACGGGAATGGATTTTCCCGTTCATTGATCTCCGGGCGAGCGGTGGGCGGCGTGTTTACGAGCGGGAGTGCGCGCTACAGCGAGCGGGAGAGCGGGCAGCGGCGGAACGCGGAAAGTACGGTTTTCTCCGTCCCTGGTGGTTAAAGGATGGAAAAAGGGACGAAGAAATTCGTACGGGCGGGGGTAAAGTGGTTAATTTATTTTTTTATATATCCATTATTTATAAGAATATGAATTTCTTTATGGATTCCTTTGTACTTCTCATATATTTATTACATAGTATAATAATCTTTGTATCCAAGATATTGTTACTATTATATGTAAGTGTAACGATCGGTGAAGCACAGAGAGGATCTGATTACCGGTGATCTGCAGTATCACTGGGAATACAGATGTATACCAGATTATAAGTGATCTGCAGTATCACTGATAATCCGATATACTCGCTAACCTCTGTTCACCTGAGTAGAGTGTAGTGTTTGGTGTAACGGTAACACTTAGAGGACTAGGCCTCAGTGCAGCAAGGAGTACTGCACAGATTCCTTCAGCAGACCTGAGCTCTCCAAGACGGGAGGAGTCAGACTGACAGTAGGAAGGATGGTCTAAAAGTGACACTCAGGAGGAGGTGTCACTGACAGGACGCGGAACCGCCTCCAATAGTAAGGTCGGTTCTCGAGGTCGGACAAGCCAGGTCGTACACACACGGACAGATAAAGTACAAGATCAGGAGGCAAAGGCGGAGTCTAAGTACAGGCAGGGTATCGGCAATGGGGTATCAGAAATATCGAGGTACAAAATCAGGAGGCAGAATCAGATTCTAGGAACGAGCCGGGGTTCGGCAACAGAGTATCAGAAATATCGAGGTGCAAGATCAGAGTTCAGGAGGATAGTCAGGCAGGCAAAGGGTCATAACAGATAATCACAATCAAACTAGTACTTTAGCTATCAACAGAATCTAGCTAAGTGTAGGATTACAGCTCCAGCTGGTCCCGGCACACTTGCGGATCTGACTACGGATCTGGGTGCTCCCACGTATGTGATCGCAACGCCAGACAAGGAACAAGTGAACAGCCAGCAGTATATATACCCAATGACCTTTCCAGGACCTCCCTAATTGCTGGACCAATGAGAGTTGTGGAAAATGTCAGCTGACCAGCCTGGTCAGCTGACTTACTTCTGGCTGTTATATAAGCTCTGTCTCTGTTCGCGCGCGCGTGTTACTCTGAATCCTGGTGGACTATCAGTCCCAGCCACACTAGAACTGTCTTGCAATGTATCCAGTTCCAATGCGGATTCCGCCGTTTCCAATGCGGATTCCGCCGTTCCCAATGTGGATTCCGCCGCTCTGCCTATGCGGCGGTTTTTCCGCGTTGTGACGCCATGCTGGATGCGGAGACAGCCGCCTCACCTTGAGAGATGGCGGCTTTTCCGCGTTTCTTCACAGTACCCCCCTCCCGAGGAGTGGACTCCGGACAACTCCTACCAGGTTTCTCGGGATGTAAGGCGTGAAACTCCCTCCTTAATTCGTCCGCATGCATGCGATTCCCCGGTACCCATTGTCTCTCCTCAATGCCGTACCCTTTCCAATGTACGAGATATTGTACCGAGTTTTGTACAATGCGTGAATCTAAAATCCTTTCAACCTCGTACTCAGGCTGATCATCTACCAACACAGGAGGAGGAGGAGTGGGACCCACATGGACCGCTGGCTTAAGGAGGGACACATGGAAGGACCTTACCCCACGCATGCTGGCTGGAAGATTAATGGAATAAGTAATGTTATTGATCTTCTTAGCCACCGCAAATGGACCCACAAACCTGGGGCCCAATTTATCTGAAGGCTGTCTCAGGGTCAAGTGACGTGTGGACACCCAGACCAAGTCTCCTGGCTGGAACTTCCACTCCAACGAGCGTCTCTTGTCAGCCTGACCCTTTTGACTCTGGAATGCTTTTTCCAGATTACTTTTCACCGTCCCCCAGATGCCTTTCAATGCCCTCTGCCAGACTCGGGGCGGGCAAAGGCTGTAAGGTACCGACAGGTGCCAGTCGGGAGGGTTTACTCTTAGCACATATTGCACATTCCCTAACAAATTCCCTGCAATCAACAGACAGGGAGGGCCACCAGGCACACCTGGCTACAAGATCCTGTGTTCTGGCGACTCCGGGATGTCCAGCATTTTTATGTGCGTGGAACATTTCAAGGATCTGAAGACGAAAGGGCAAGGGAATGAACATGACCTCTTCAGGCTTCCCTTCCGGGATGTCCTGCTGGAAGGGGCTCAACTTCTCCTTCCAGTCTTCCCAAGTATCCATTGCAGCCAGCACCAATTTTCGCGGAACAATTGTCTCAGGGACGGAGGACTGTGCTGTCTCTAGCTCAAAGCACCTGGATAGCGCATCTGCCTTAGTATTCTTACTGCCCGGGGTGTACGTAATCACGAATGTGAACCTTGAAAAAAACAGGGACAATCGAGCCTGACGAGGGCTTAACCTCTTAGCCCCCTCGATGTATTCCAGATTCTTGTGGTCGGTAAAAACCGTGATAGTATGCTTCGCTCCTTCTAACCAATGACGCCATTCTTCAAAGGCTAGTTTAATGGCTAAGAGCTCCCTGTTGCCTATATCGTAGTTTCTCTCTGCTGGAGAGAATCTCCGAGAAAAATAGGCACACGGGTGCAATCTACCCTGTAAACCTGAACGTTGAGACAGCACAGCCCCCACCCCGACTTCTGAGGCGTCTACCTCAACAATAAAAGGGAAGGAAGTGTCTACGTGTCTTAGTATGGGTGCCGTGCAGAACAGCTCCTTCAAAGTCGAAAATGCCTGTAGGGCCTCAGGCGACCAGTAAGTAGTATCTGCCCCTTTCCTAGTGAGACTGGTGAGAGGTGCAATAACTGTGGAGTACCCCTTTATGAACCTTCTATAATAGTTTGCAAAGCCAAGAAAAAGTTGCAACGACTTTAACCCCACCGGCTGAGGCCACTCCAGAACAGCGGATACCTTGGCAGGGTCCATAGACAGGCCCGAGGTGGAGACTATGTACCCCAGAAAGGCGACAGATGTAACTTCAAAAATACATTTTTCCAACTTGGCGTACAGCAGATTTTGTCTCAGCTTGTTTAGCACAAATCTGACATGGACCCTGTGCTCGGAGAGGTTGTTGGAGTAGATTAGTATATCGTCAAGGTATACAAGCACAAATCTACCCAACACCTCCCTGAATACCTCGTTAATTAATTCCTGGAAGACGGCTGGTGCATTGCACAACCCGAAGGGCATCACTAAGTACTCGTAATGCCCGTCGGGTGTGTTGAAGGCCGTCTTCCATTCATCGCCCTTTCTAATGCGGATCAGGTTGTATGCACCCCTCAGATCCAATTTTGAAAAGATCTTAGCGTCTGTGACCTGCGTGAATAAATCGTCTATTAATGGCAACGGATAACGATTCTTCACCGTGATTTTATTTAGGCCCCGATAATCGATGCAAGGTCGAAGACCTCCGTCTTTTTTCTTAACAAAAAAGAAACCGGCCCCCGCAGGCGAGCGGGAGGGGCGAATGAACCCCTTGGCCAGATTGTCACGGATGTACTCATGCATAGCCACTTTCTCTGGTCCAGACAAATTATACAGGTGACCCCTAGGGGGCATACAACTGGCACGGAGATCGATGGGGCAATTGAAAGGGCGATGAGGAGGTAACCTATCAGCAGCCTTGGGGCAGAATACATCCGAGAATTCGGAGTATTGCTCAGGAATACCCTCCACATGAACCTTGGTCTGACCTAATATCACTTTCCCTAGACACTGTTGGGAACAGAAGTCTGACCAACTGGTTAGTTGTCCTGTCCCCCAATTAATCTGTGGCAAATGAAGCTGCAGCCAGGGCATACCTAGGACAATGGTGGAGGTGGTCATATGTAACACAAAAAAACGTAAACTCTCCCTATGCAGTACCCCAGTAATGACTTCCACCTCTGGTGTCTGGGACAGCGGACGGTCCCTTTGTAACGGGGAGTCGTCCACGGCAGTAACCTGGATAGGTGGTTTTACTGGGGTGAGAGGAATGTCCAACTTCTCTGCAAATTCGGAACTCATGAAATTAGCCGCGGAGCCTGAATCAATAAAGGCCTCCGTGGCTTCAGATTTGTCCCCCCATGTAATCGTACAGGGGAGGAGCAATCGTTTTTCTTTCAGGGGTGTGAGCTGGGCGCCTAGGGTGTCACCCCTTATCACTCCTAGGTGGTAGCGTTTCCCGGCTTATCCCTATTAGGCTTAATGGGACAGTCTCGTACCCTATGCCCCCCTTCACCACAGTATAAACATAGTTGTTCCGACAATCTCCGTCTTCTCTCCACTTGGGTCAACTTAGACCGACCGATCTGCATCGGCTCAGGTGGAGGCAAGACCGGAGGCGATGAAACAGAAGGAGACGGAGTTACTAGGGGTGCAGCGGGAGGCACTGCGTAAGAGGTCGACCTAACCCGATGACTGCCCCTAGTCTGTCTCTGATGGCGTAGCCTACGGTCGATTCGAATGGCCGATGAGATGGCCTCGTCGACTGTTTTGGGTTCGGGTTGGCTTAACATTAGGTCAGAGACCTCATCCGACAACCCAGACAGGAAGTAATCTAACAGGGCATAGGTGTCAAATCTGGCGGTAACTGATCACCTACGAAATTCTGCCGCGTAATCCTCGACCGAGCCTCTGCCTTGCCGCAAAAGTTTGAGCTTCCGCTCAGAGGTTTCCGCAAGGTCAGGGTCGTCGTATATCACTGCCATGGCCTTAAAAAATTCCTCTACCGAGGTCAGAGCTGTATCTGTGGGAGGCAGGTTGTATGCCCAGGACTGGGAATCACCAGTTACCAAGGTTTTAATAAAAATGACCCGTTGGGTCTCAGTCCCCGAGGATCGGGGTCTCAACTCAAAATATGATAACACTCTACTCTTAAAATTCCGGAAGTCAGACTTGTGGCCGGAAAATTTGTCTGGTACGGGCATACGTATGTCATCACTAGGAGGGGATCGCACAGAATCAACTGACGTCTGAAGGGTTTGCACAGAGCCTTTTAGGGCATCAATTAAAGCTTTGTGCTGGCCCAGTGCTTGATAAATAGTATCCACCGAAGTGGCGAGCACAGTCAGAGGGTCAGCGCGTGCGTCCATCTGTTTATTGGTCTGGCGTTCTGTAACGATCGGTGAAGCACAGAGAGGATCTGATTACCGGTGATCTGCAGTATCACTGGGAATACAGATGTATACCAGATTATAAGCGATCTGCAGTATCACTGATAATCCGATATACTCGCTAACCTCTGTTCACCTGAGTAGAGTGTAGTGTTTGGTGTAACGGTAACACTTAGAGGACTAGGCCTCAGTGCAGCAAGGAGTACTGCACAGATTCCTTCTGCAGACCTGAGCTCTCCAAGACGGGAGGAGTCAGACTGACAGTAGGAAGGATGGTCTGAAAGTGACACTCAGGAGGAGGTGTCACTGACAGGACGGGGAACCGCCTCCAATAGTAAGGTCGGTTCTCGAGGTCGGACAAGCCAGGTCGTACACACACGGACAGATAAAGTACAAGATCAGGAGGCAAAGGCGGAGTCTAAGTACAGGCAGGGTATCGGCAACGGGGTATCAGAAATATCGAGGTACAAAATCAGGAGGCAGAATCAGAGTCTAGGAACGAGCCGGGGTTCGGCAACAGAGTATCAGAAATATCGAGGTGCAAGATCAGAGTTCAGGAGGATAGTCAGGCAGGCAAAGGGTCATAACAGATAATCACAATCAAACTAGTACTTTAGCTATCAACAGAATCTAGCTAAGTGTAGGATTACAGCTCCAGCTGGTCCCGGCACACTTGCGGATCTGACTACGGATCTGGGTGCTCCCACGTATGTGATCGCAACGCCAGACAAGGAACAAGTGAACAGCCAGCAGTATATATACCTAAGGACCTTTCCAGGACCTCCCTAATTGCTGGACCAATGAGAGTTGTGGAAAATGTCAGCTGACCAGCCTGGTCAGCTGACTCACTTCTGGCTGTTATATAAGCTCTGTCTCTGTGCGCGCGCGCGTGTTACTCTGAATCCTGGTGGACTATCAGTCCCAGCCACACTAGGACTGTCTTGCAATGTATCCAGTTCCAATGCGGATTCCGCCGTTTCCAATGCGGATTCCGCCGTTCCCAATGTGGATTCCGCCGCTCTGCCTATGCGGCATGCGGCGGTTTTTCTGCGTTGTGACGCCATGCTGGATGCGGAGACAGCCGCCTCACCTTGAGAGACGGCGGCTTTTCCGCGTTTCTTCACAGTACCCCCCTCCCGAGGAGTGGACTCCGGACAACTCCTACCAGGTTTCTCGGGATGTAAGGCGTGAAACTCCCTCCTTAATTCGTCCGCATGCATGCGATTCCCCGGTACCCATTGTCTCTCCTCAATGCCGTACCCTTTCCAATGTACGAGATATTGTACCGAGTTTTGTACAATGCGTGAATCTAAAATCCTTTCTACCTCGTACTCAGGCTGATCATCTACCAACACAGGAGGAGGAGGAGTGGGACCCACATGGACGCTGGCTTAAGGAGGGACACATGGAAGGACCTTACCCCACGCATGCTGGCGGGAAGATCAATGGAATAAGTAACGTTATTGATCTTCTTAGCCACCGCAAATGGACCCACAAACCTGGGGCCCAATTTATCTGAAGGCTGTCTCAGGGTCAAGTGACGTGTGGACACCCAGACCAAGTCTCCTGGCTGGAACTTCCACTCCAACGAGCGTCTCTTGTCAGCCTGACCCTTTTGACTCTGGAATGCTTTTTCCAGATTACTCTTCACCGTCCCCCAGATGCCTTTCAATGCCCTCTGCCAGACTTCCAGGGTTGGAAACGGAGAAGAGGCAACTGGCAAGGGGGAAAATTTGGGCGATCTCCCAGTTACAATCTGGAACGGAGAAAAACCAGACGACGAATTTTTCAAATTGTTCTGAGCGAACTCTGCGAAGGCCAGAAATTTTACCCAGTCATTCTGCGCCTCCGCAACATAACATCTTAAGAACTGCTCCAAAGACTGATTAATCCGTTCAGTCTGCCCATTGGTCTGTGGGTGGTAGCCGGACGAGAAAGACAGCTTCATGCCCATTTGGTGGCAAAATGCCCTCCAGAATCTAGAAATGAATTGGACTCCCCTATCCGACACTATGTTTTCCGATGTGCCATGCAGCCGGAAAATGTGGATGATGAATAGGTCGGCCAATTCCTGGGCCGAGGGGAGTCCTTTCAAGGGCACGAAATGGGCCATCTTGCTGAAGCGGTCGACTACCACCCAAATGACCGACATGCCCTCAGACCTGGGGAGCTCACCCACGAAATCCATGGACAAGTGGGTCCATGGCTCACTCGGGGCGGGCAAAGGCTGTAAGGTACCGACAGGTGCCAGTCGGGAGGGTTTACTCTTAGCACATATTGCACATTCCCTAACAAATTCCCTGCAATCAACAGACAGGGAGGGCCACCAGGCACACCTGGCTACAAGATCCTGTGTTCTGGCGACTCCGGGATGTCCAGCATTTTTATGTGCGTGGAACATTTCAAGGATCTGAAGACGAAAGGGCAAGGGAATGAACATGACCCCTTCAGGCTTCCCTTCCGGGATGTCCTGCTGGAAGGGGCTCAACTTCTCCTTCCAGTCTTCCCAAGTATCCATTGCAGCCAGCACCAATTTTCGCGGAACAATTGTTTAAGGGACGGAGGACTGTGCTGCCTCTGGCTCAAAGCACCTGGATAGCGCATCTGCCTTAGTATTCTTACTGCCCGGGGTGTACGTAATCACGAATGTGAACCTTGAAAAAAACAGGGACCATCGAGCCTGACGAGGGCTTAACCTCTTAGCCCCCTCGATGTATTCCAGATTCTTGTGGTCGGTAAAAACCGTGATAGTATGCTCCGCTCCTTCTAACCAATGACGCCATTCTTCAAAGGCTAGTTTAATGGCTAAGAGCTCCCTGTTGCCTATATCGTAGTTTCTCTCTGCTGGAGAGAATCTCCGAGAAAAATAGGCACACGGGTGCAATCTACCCTGTAAACCTGAACGTTGAGACAGCACAGCCCCCACCCCGACTTCTGAGGCGTCTACCTCAACAATAAAAGGGAAGGAAGTGTCTACGTGTCTTAGTATGGGTGCCGTGCAGAACAGCTCCTTCAAAGTCGAAAATGCCTGTAGGGCCTCAGGCGACCAGTGAGTAGTATCTGCCTCTTTCCTAGTGAGACTGGTGAGAGGTGCAATAACTGTGGAGTACCCCTTTATGAACCTTCTATAATAGTTTGCAAAGCCCAGAAAACGTTGCAACGACTTTAACCCCACCGGCTGAGGCCACTCCAGAACAGCGGATACCTTGGCAGGGTCCATAGACAGGCCCGAGGTGGAGACTATGTACCCCAGAAAGGCGACAGATGTAACTTCAAAAATACATTTTTCCAACTTGGCGTACAGCAGATTTTGTCTCAGCTTGTTTAGCACAAATCTGACATGGACCCTGTGCTCGGAGAGGTTGTTGGAGTAGATTAGTATATCGTCAAGGTATACAAGCACAAATCTACCCAACACCTCCCTGAATACCTCGTTAATTAATTCCTGGAAGACGGCTGGTGCATTGCACAACCCGAAGGGCATCACTAAGTACTCGTAATGCCCATCGGGTGTGTTGAAGGCCGTCTTCCATTCATCGCCCTTTCTAATGCGGATCAGGTTGTATGCACCCCTCAGATCCAATTTTGAAAAGATCTTAACGTCTGTGACCTGCGTGAATAAATCGTCTATTAATGGCAACGGATAACGATTCTTCACCGTGATTTTATTTAGGCCCCGATAATCGATGCAAGGTCGAAGACCTCCGTCTTTTTTCTTAACAAAAAAGAAACCGGCCCCCGCAGGCGAGCGGGAGGGGTGAATGAACCCCTTGGCCAGATTGTCACGGATGTACTCATGCATAGCCACTTTCTCTGGTCCAGACAAATTATACAGGTGACCCCTAGGGGGCATACAACTGGCACGGAGATCGATGGGGCAATTGAAAGGGCGATGAGGAGGTAACCTATCAGCAGCCTTGGGGCAGAATACATCCGAGAATTCGGAGTATTGCTCAGGAATACCCTCCACATGAACCTTGGTCTGACCTAATATCACTTTCCCTAGACACTGTTGGGAACAGAAGTCTGACCAACTGGTTAGTTGTCCTGTCACCCAATTAATCTGTGGCGAATGAAGCTGCAGCCAGGGCATACCTAGGACAATGGTGGAGGTGGTCATATGTAACACAAAAAAACGTAAACTCTCCCTATGCAGTACCCCAGTAATGACTTCCACCTCTGGTGTCTGGGACAGCGGACGGTCCCTTTGTAACAGGGAGTCGTCCACGGCAGTAACCTGGATAGGTGGTTTTACTGGGGTGAGAGGAATGTCCAACTTCTCTGCAAATTCGGAACTCATGAAATTAGCCGCGGAGCCTGAATCAATAAAGGCCTCCGTGGCTTCAGATTTGTCCCCCCATGTAATCGTACAGGGGAGGAGCAATCGTTTTTCTTTCAGGGGTGTGAGCTGGGCGCCTAGGGTGTCACCCCTTATCACTCCTAGGCGGTAGCGTTTCCCGGCTTATCCCTATTAGGCTTAATGGGACAGTCTCGTACCCTATGCCCCCCCTTCACCACAGTATAAACATAGTTGTTCCGACAATCTCCGTCTTCTCTCCACTTGGGTCAACTTAGACCGACCGATCTGCATCGGCTCAGGTGGAGGCAAGACCGGAGGCGATGAAACAGAAGGAGACGGAGTTACTAGGGGTGCAGCGGGAGGCACTGCGTAAGAGGTCGACCTAACCCGATGACTGCCCCTAGTCTGTCTCTGATGGCGTAGCCTATGGTCGATTCGAATGGCCGATGAGATGGCCTCGTCGACTGTTTTGGGTTCGGGTTGGCTTAACACTAGGTCAGAGACCTCATCCGACAACCCAGACAGGAAGTAATCTAACAGGGCATAGGTGTCAAATCTGGCGGTAACTGATCACCTACGAAATTCTGCCGCGTAATCCTCGACCGAGTCTCTGCCTTGCCGCAAAAGTTTGAGCTTCCGCTCAGAGGTTTCCGCAAGGTCAGGGTCGTCGTATATCACTGCCATGGCCTTAAAAAATTCCTCTACCGAGGTCAGAGCTGTATCTGTGGGAGGCAGGTTGTATGCCCAGGACTGGGAATCACCAGTTACCAAGGTTTTAATAAAAATGACCCGTTGGGTCTCAGTCCCCGAGGATCGGGGTCTCAACTCAAAATATGATAACACTCTACTCTTAAAATTCCGGAAGTCAGACTTGTGGCCGGAAAATTTGTCTGGTATGGGCATACGTATGTCATCACTAGGAGGGGATCGCACAGAATCAACTGACGTCTGAAGGGTTTGCACAGAGCCTTTTAGGGCATCAATTAAAGCTTTGTGCTGGCCCAGTGCTTGATGGATAGTATCCACCGAAGTGGCGAGCACAGTCAGAGGGTCAGCGCGTGCGTCCATCTGTTTATTGGTCTGGCGTTCTGTAACGATCGGTGAAGCACAGAGAGGATCTGATTACCGGTGATCTGCAGTATCACTGGGAATACAGATGTATACCAGATTATAAGCGATCTGCAGTATCACTGATAATCCGATATACTCGCTAACCTCTGTTCACCTGAGTAGAGTGTAGTGTTTGGTGTAACGGTAACACTTAGAGGACTAGGCCTCAGTGCAGCAAGGAGTACTGCACAGATTCCTTCTGCAGACCTGAGCTCTCCAAGACGGGAGGAGTCAGACTGACAGTAGGAAGGATGGTCTGAAAGTGACACTCAGGAGGAGGTGTCACTGACAGGATGGGGAACCGCCTCCAATAGTAAGGTCGGTTCTCGAGGTCGGACAAGCCAGGTCGTACACACACTGACAGATAAAGTACAAGATCAGGAGGCAAAGGCGGAGTCTAAGTACAGGCAGGGTATCGGCAACGGGGTATCAGAAATATCGAGGTACAAAATCAGGAGGCAGAATCAGAGTCTAGGAACGAGCCGGGGTTCGGCAACAGAGTATCAGAAATATCGAGGCGCAAGATCAGAGTTCAGGAGGATAGTCAGGCAGGCAAAGGGTCATAACAGATAATCACAATCAAACTAGTACTTTAGCTATCAACAGAATCTAGCTAAGTGTAGGATTACAGCTCCAGCTGGTCCCGGCACACTTGCGGATCTGACTACGGATCTGGGTGCTCCCACGTATGTGATCGCAACGCCAGACAAGGAACAAGTGAACAGCCAGCAGTATATATACCCAAGGACCTTTCCAGGACCTCCCTAATTGCTGGACCAATGAGAGTTGTGGAAAATGTCAGCTGACCAGCCTGGTCAGCTGACTCACTTCTGGCTGTTATATAAGCTCTGTCTCTGTGCGCGCGCGCGTGTTACTCTGAATCCTGGTGGACTATCAGTCCCAGCCACACTAGGACTGTCTTGCAATGTATCCAGTTCCAATGCGGATTCCGCCGTTTCCAATGCGGATTCCGCCGTTCCCAATGTGGATTCCGCCGCTCTGCCTATGCGGCATGCGGCGGTTTTTCTGCGTTGTGACGCCATGCTGGATGCGGAGACAGCCGCCTCACCTTGAGAGACGGCGGCTTTTCCGCGTTTCTTCACAGTACCCCCCTCCCGAGGAGTGGACTCCGGACAACTCCTACCAGGTTTCTCGGGATGTAAGGCGTGAAACTCCCTCCTTAATTCGTCCGCATGCATGCGATTCCCCGGTACCCATTGTCTCTCCTCAATGCCGTACCCTTTCCAATGTACGAGATATTGTACCGAGTTTTGTACAATGCGTGAATCTAAAATCCTTTCTACCTCGTACTCAGGCTGATCATCTACCAACACAGGAGGAGGAGGAGTGGGACCCACATGGACGCTGGCTTAAGGAGGGACACATGGAAGGACCTTACCCCACGCATGCTGGCGGGAAGATCAATGGAATAAGTAACGTTATTGATCTTCTTAGCCACCGCAAATGGACCCACAAACCTGGGGCCCAATTTATCTGAAGGCTGTCTCAGGGTCAAGTGACGTGTGGACACCCAGACCAAGTCTCCTGGCTGGAACTTCCACTCCAACGAGCGTCTCTTGTCAGCCTGACCCTTTTGACTCTGGAATGCTTTTTCCAGATTACTCTTCACCGTCCCCCAGATGCCTTTCAATGCCCTCTGCCAGACTTCCAGGGTTGGAAACGGAGAAGAGGCAACTGGCAAGGGGGAAAATTTGGGCGATCTCCCAGTTACAATCTGGAACGGAGAAAAACCAGACGACGAATTTTTCAAATTGTTCTGAGCGAACTCTGCGAAGGCCAGAAATTTTACCCAGTCATTCTGCGCCTCCGCAACATAACATCTTAAGAACTGCTCCAAAGACTGATTAATCCGTTCAGTCTGCCCATTGGTCTGTGGGTGGTAGCCGGACGAGAAAGACAGCTTCATGCCCATTTGGTGGCAAAATGCCCTCCAGAATCTAGAAATGAATTGGACTCCCCTATCCGACACTATGTTTTCCGATGTGCCATGCAGCCGGAAAATGTGGATGATGAATAGGTCGGCCAATTCCTGGGCCGAGGGGAGTCCTTTCAAGGGCACGAAATGGGCCATCTTGCTGAAGCGGTCGACTACCACCCAAATGACCGACATGCCCTCAGACCTGGGGAGCTCACCCACGAAATCCATGGACAAGTGGGTCCATGGCTCACTCGGGGCGGGCAAAGGCTGTAAGGTACCGACAGGTGCCAGTCGGGAGGGTTTACTCTTAGCACATATTGCACATTCCCTAACAAATTCCCTGCAATCAACAGACAGGGAGGGCCACCAGGCACACCTGGCTACAAGATCCTGTGTTCTGGCGACTCCGGGATGTCCAGCATTTTTATGTGCGTGGAACATTTCAAGGATCTGAAGACGAAAGGGCAAGGGAATGAACATGACCCCTTCAGGCTTCCCTTCCGGGATGTCCTGCTGGAAGGGGCTCAACTTCTCCTTCCAGTCTTCCCAAGTATCCATTGCAGCCAGCACCAATTTTCGCGGAACAATTGTCTCAGGGACGGAGGACTGTGCTGTCTCTGGCTCAAAGCACCTGGATAGCGCATCTGCCTTAGTATTCTTACTGCCCGGGGTGTACGTAATCACGAATGTGAACCTTGAAAAAAACAGGGACCATCGAGCCTGACGAGGGCTTAACCTCTTAGCCCCCTCGATGTATTCCAGATTCTTGTGGTCGGTAAAAACCGTGATAGTATGCTCCGCTCCTTCTAACCAATGACGCCATTCTTCAAAGGCTAGTTTAATGGCTAAGAGCTCCCTGTTGCCTATATCGTAGTTTCTCTCTGCTGGAGAGAATCTCCGAGAAAAATAGGCACACGGGTGCAATCTACCCTGTAAACCTGAACGTTGAGACAGCACAGCCCCCACCCCAACTTCTGAGGCGTCTACCTCAACAATAAAAGGGAAGGAAGTGTCTACGGGTCTTAGTATGGGTGCCGTGCAGAACAGCTCCTTCAAAGTCGAAAATGCCTGTAGGGCCTCAGGCGACCAGTGAGTAGTATCTGCCCCTTTCCTAGTGAGACTGGTGAGAGGTGCAATAACTGTGGAGTACCCCTTTATGAACCTTCTATAATAGTTTGCAAAGCCAAGAAAACGTTGCAACGACTTTAACCCCACCGGCTGAGGCCACTCCAGAACAGCGGATACCTTGGCAGGGTCCATAGACAGGCCCGAGGTGGAGACTATGTACCCCAGAAAGGCGACAGATGTAACTTCAAAAATACATTTTTCCAACTTGGCGTACAGCAGATTTTGTCTCAGCTTGTTTAGCACAAATCTGACATGGACCCTGTGCTCGGAGAGGTTGTTGGAGTAGATTAGTATATCGTCAAGGTATACAAGCACAGATCTACCCAACACCTCCCTGAATACCTCGTTAATTAATTCCTGGAAGACGGCTGGTGCATTGCACAACCCGAAGGGCATCACTAAGTACTCGTAATGCCCATCGGGTGTGTTGAAGGCCGTCTTCCATTCATCGCCCTTTCTAATGCGGATCAGGTTGTATGCACCCCTCAGATCCAATTTTGAAAAGATCTTAGCGTCTGTGACCTGCGTGAATAAATCGTCTATTAATGGCAACGGATAACGATTCTTCACCGTGATTTTATTTAGGCCCCGATAATCGATGCAAGGTCGAAGACCTCCGTCTTTTTTCTTAACAAAAAAGAAACCGGCCCCCGCAGGCGAGCGGGAGGGGCGAATGAACCCCTTGGCCAGATTGTCACGGATGTACTCATGCATAGCCACTTTCTCTGGTCCAGACAAATTATACAGGTGACCCCTAGGGGGCATACAACTGGCACGGAGATCGATGGGGCAATTGAAAGGGCGATGAGGAGGTAACCTATCAGCAGCCTTGGGGCAGAATACATCCAAAAATTCGGAGTATTGCTCAGGAATACCCTCCACATGAACCTTGGTCTGACCTAATATCACTTTCCCTAGACACTGTTGGGAACAGAAGTCTGACCAACTGGTTAGTTGTCCTGTCACCCAATTAATCTGTGGCGAATGAAGCTGCAGCCAGGGCATACCTAGGACAATGGTGGAGGTGGTCATATGTAACACAAAAAAATGTAAACTTTCCCTATGCAGTACCCCAGTAATGACTTCCACCTCTGGTGTCTGGGACAGCGGACGGTCCCTTTGTAACGGGGAGTCGTCCACGGCAGTAACCTGGATAGGTGGTTTTACTAGGGTGAGAGGAATGTCCAACTTCTCTGCAAATTCGGAACTCATGAAATTAGCCGCGGAGCCTGAATCAATAAAGGCCTCCGTGGCTTCAGATTTGTCCCCCCATGTAATCGTACCGGGGAGGAGCAATCGTTTTTCTTTCAGGGGTGTGAGCTGGGCGCCTAGGGTGTCACCCCTTATCACTCCTAGGCGGTAGCATTTCCCGGCTTATCCCTATTAGGCTTAATGGGACAGTCTCGTACCCTATGCCCCCCTTCACCACAGTATAAACATAGTTGTTCCGACAATCTCCGTCTTCTCTCCACTTGGGTCAACTTAGACCGACCGATCTGCATCGGCTCAGGTGGAGGCAAGACCGGAGGCGATGAAACAGAAGGAGACGGAGTTACTAGGGGTGCAGCGGGAGGCACTGCGTAAGAGGTCGACCTAACCCGATGACTGCCCCTAGTCTGTCTCTGATGGCGTAGCCTACGGTCGATTCGAATGGCCGATGAGATGGCCTCGTCGACTGTTTTGGGTTCGGGTTGGCTTAACATTAGGTCAGAGACCTCATCCGACAACCCAGACAGGAAGTAATCTAACAGGGCATAGGTGTCAAATCTGGCGGTAACTGATCACCTACGAAATTCTGCCGCGTAATCCTCGACCGAGTCTCTGCCTTGCCGCAAAAGTTTGAGCTTCCGCTCAGAGGTTTCCGCAAGGTCAGGGTCGTCGTATATCACTGCCATGGCCTTAAAAAATTCCTCTACCGAGGTCAGAGCTGTATCTGTGGGAGGCAGGCTGTATGCCCAGGACTGGGAATCACCAGTTACCAAGGTTTTAATAAAAATGACCCGTTGGGTCTCAGTCCCCGAGGATCGGGGTCTCAACTCAAAATATGATAACACTCTACTCTTAAAATTCCGGAAGTCAGACTTGTGGCCGGAAAATTTGTCTGGTACGGGCATACGTATGTCATCACTAGGAGGGGATCGCACAGAATCAACTGACGTCTGAAGGGTTTGCACAGAGCCTTTTAGGGCATCAATTAAAGCTTTGTGCTGGCCCAGTGCTTGATAAATAGTATCCACCGAAGTGGCGAGCACAGTCAGAGGGTCAGCGCGTGCGTCCATCTGTTTATTGGTCTGGCGTTCTGTAACGATCGGTGAAGCACAGAGAGGATCTGATTACCGGTGATCTGCAGTATCACTGGGAATACAGATATATACCAGATTATAAGCGATCTGCAGTATCACTGATAATCCGATATACTCGCTAACCTCTGTTCACCTGAGTAGAGTGTAGTGTTTGGTGTAACGGTAACACTTAGAGGACTAGGCCTCAGTGCAGCAAGGAGTACTGCACAGATTCCTTCTGCAGACCTGAGCTCTCCAAGACGGGAGGAGTCAGACTGACAGTAGGAAGGATGGTCTGAAAGTGACACTCAGGAGGAGGTGTCACTGACAGGACGGGGAACCGCCTCCAATAGTAAGGTCGGTTCTCGAGGTCGGACAAGCCAGGTCGTACACACACGGACAGATAAAGTACAAGATCAGGAGGCAAAGGCGGAGTCTAAGTACAGGCAGGGTATCGGCAACGGGGTATCAGAAATATCGAGGTACAAAATCAGGAGGCAGAATCAGAGTCTAGGAACGAGCCCGGGTTCGGCAACAGAGTATCAGAAATATCGAGGTGCAAGATCAGAGTTCAGGAGGATAGTCAGGCAGGCAAAGGGTCATAACAGATAATCACAATCAAACTAGTACTTTAGCTATCAACAGAATCTAGCTAAGTGTAGGATTACAGCTCCAGCTGGTCCCGGCACACTTGCGGATCTGACTACGGATCTGGGTGCTCCCACGTATGTGATCGCAACGCCAGACAAGGAACAAGTGAACAGCCAGCAGTATATATACCCAAGGACCTTTCCAGGACCTCCCTAATTGCTGGACCAATGAGAGTTGTGGAAAATGTCAGCTGACCAGCCTGGTCAGCTGACTCACTTCTGGCTGTTATATAAGCGCTGTCTCTGTGCGCGCACGCGTGTTACTCTGAATCCTGGTGGACTATCAGTCCCAGCCACACTAGAACTGTCTTGCAATGTATCCAGTTCCAATGCGGATTCCGCCGTTTCCAATGCGGATCCTGCTGTTCCCAATGTGGATTCCGCCGCTCTGCCTATGCGGCATGCGGCGGTTTTTCCACGTTGTGACGCCATGCTGGATGCGGAGACAGCCGCCTCACCTTGAGAGACGGGCGGCTTTTCCGCGTTTCTTCACAGTAAGATTCTTGTTAATGAGTTTTTGTTATATCTATATCAATTGTAATTCTATTTTACTTATCTTTTAATAAAATTGGAAATTAAAAATTGCTAGCGATTGCGCTGGAGGTTTGTGCTTTCTAGTGGGTCCCATGCTTTACTATTGTTTCCCTTTTTGTTACTTTAGGCTGGTTTCACAGTGGGACGTTACAGGCGCACTTTAGAGCAGCCTGTAACGCACCCCAACGCACAGTAATGAAAAATCAATGGGCTGTTCACAGTGCCCACGTTGCGTTACATTGTAAAGGAGCACGTCTACATAACGTACCGCATGCAGTACTTTACACGCGGCTAAGCCGCGTTAGACTGTTTGCACATGCTCAGTAGGTTTTTTTTTTTCATTTTATGGGCGGAGAGCAGGCGGGGAGAGGCCGCTACGTAGCCAGGCACATGGCTACTTATTATTCACTGCACTTGCAGTGTTTACATCCTGGAGCGGCCGCGGAGTGGCTGGCAGGACCACGTGATGCGAAGAGCTCCGCTCACGTGGTCTCCGCAGTGCCTCCGACAGAGCAGGCGCACCAAGAGCTGCTTGTAACGCGGCTCTTGGTAGCGTCCTGCTCCAACACCACCAGGCGCTGCATTAGGGGCACGTTATGTGCCCTATAACGTCCCCTAAACGCAACGTCCTGGTGTGTAAGTAGCCTTACTGCTTTTCACAGCCTACATACTCCCCAACATTGAACACCAAAAGGTTAATACACTGGACATCAAAATTGTATATCCAAAGTTTAAGGAAGCGGAGTATATTAGGTTGGTTTATTGGCAAAAAGGCCATTTCAGCTGACAAGGGGCTTGGTATATAGATACATAAACATGAATGAAGCGCAGAGCTATGCTTGTTTTTTCTTTTTTGATTTGTTTTTTTTGCTTTTTGGTGTAATGGTTTTGCGGCAACTAAGGAGTTAAGAGAGAACCCCAGCAGTACCAACCATGCAGTTTGTTTTATATTATAAACCTGTTGCCTTCTAGAGTAAAAGTCTTAACCTTTCTGTTACATCAGCAATCATTGTAACCATAATTCCTTGTATTAGTAAACAGTGGTAAATGACAAGTGGAAACATTGAGGCAGGGGTCACACTTGTCTTTCAGTTTCTACACTTTTCAGAAAACTGAAAGACAAATGTGACCTCTACCTTACAACAGCTAATGTAATTTATAGAGAAAACTGACAAATTGCGCAAGATGTCAGTTTTTTTTCTGCATGCGAAATCTGCATTAAAGTGTGACCTAGCTCATTGATTAACATGAGTTCTCAGTTGAAGTCAGTTTTTCTGTGCAGAAAACGCGTACGAAAGCCGGTAAGTGTGAAACCTGCCTTAGTCAGAGTATTGTAAGCAAAGCTGTACTGTGAAGCTAACTAAATTCTGCAAATGAGAAATCCATTGCATATTTTTCACATGAACAATGATTTTAGTAAAATTACATTAGTTGGCAATCAATGTGTATTTTACTTAAATCAACAATTTCTAATTCTATGTTTTTAGATGCCCTTATGTACTGTACCCCTCCACTCCCTTTTTCTCTCTTTCTACCAAAAGGCTTTTGCATGACCTGGCCCACAAACTGTCCAAGGTGGGGATTTTGGTCTTATAGGGATGAGAGGTAGGAGAGACCTCCACCTCTACTGGCTGGCATTTGTGTTACAGATCCCCTGGTGCAGCGGAGGTAGTATAGCACAACTGCTTGCTTGACTTAAGATGCATCCAGCGGAGGTGGATCAAACATCCAGTTTCTACAGTGCCATATTCTCAGTGCCATAAAAACCTTAAAGAGAGGCTACAGATTGACTAATCAGAATTGTGCGCATTGATCTGAATGGCCCACCCGGGAATCGCACATTGTTCATTCATCTGCATTTGTGTTTTTTGTACGATTTAACTACTTTAGGACCAAGCTGATTGAAATCTATGCCCTGTTTTGGTGGTTACCTGGCTGGCAGGGTGTAGATTTCAATCAGCCGCTCCCGACGATCTTGCCGCTTATTTCCCTCCGTCTCTCACCGCAGCTCACTGGTTCTGCCTGTCTCTATGACAGCAGAGCCCTGTGAGCGGGTCAAGAGCCGATTTTATTGGCTCCTGGCCCTGTCTTTCAATGTAAGCAACTCCCATTGGCTTACGTTAAAAGAAAGGGTCAGGAGCCAATGAAAGTGGCTCCTAACCGGCTCACAGGAACTCTGCCGTCATAGAGACAGCAGAGTGGGTGGCCCAGGATCCCGATGTACAGCGATTGCGCCGGTTATGTGCAGCTATTCGCCGTTATCTGTCGGGATTCCACCGTTTCTGTACCTGCGGTGTCTGGTTCTTAAAGAGAACCTGGACTGAAAATAAAAAGTCAAAATAACAATACACAGGTCATACTTCCCGTATAGTCTACTGCTCAATCTCCTTCTCCTCTCCCACGTCCTGCTTGTCCACTGTGATCAATGAATTTCTCCGTCCTCCATTTTAAAAATGGCCATTACCCCATAGCAGCTTCCTGGTCAGCACACTGTTAAACTGTAATATCACCCACTTGAGCCATAGGGAAACATGTACATTACCTTGCATATTCAGTTGTAACTGACAGCTGCTGATATATAACTGACAGCAACTGGTATATTTCAGTTCTGACAAAACATTGTCAGAACTGGAAGGGATCACTGTAAGAAGAAAATGGTGAGTCTCTGAGAGGAACTGATGGTAAGGTTAGTATGTAATATTCATTTCCAGCTATGTCATGTGTTTATTTTAAATAATTTTCCTCGCTTCAGGTTCCCTTTAAGGGGGCAGAGATCGCTGGTACTTCAGTGGTTAACCTCTCTGGCGGTTATTATATTTCCAAATTTATTGTCCAAAAGCGGTGCAATTTTCCCTCAAGCTTTTAGACCCTAAAATACATACTGCTACATAGATTTGAGGCAGCTCTGCACATTCCACACCTCTGATGGATCCAATTCGGGATCATCACTCTGAGCTGCGGCTTTCCGTCCCGAGCCTGACTCTGGGTTATCGCTAAGAAGGTTAAAACCTCAGGTTTTTTTTCTGCATGATATGATCAGCTCACTCCTGATTACAATGGATTTGGTGGCAATCCAGAAAAATCACAACAGTGAAATATCACATGTAGAAGCTTCCAGGTTTGCACTCGCAATTGCAAATGACCACAAAATAGCTCACCCAAGTGTGCTCTCTGCCTGATACAGCTGCTGTGCACTCTCCACAGACCAAATGTAATCCAGTACAATAAGAATATGGGACACCAGAAAGAACTATGCCACAGCTACTACAAATACAATTATTTCTTGAGTTTATTTTTTGTTCAGGTTTGGTTTAAAGAAACATATTATCCATAGATGACAAACTTTAATTCTGAAAAAAAAATCACAAATATTAACAGCAGATTTTTGTTAAATACAGATAATATCTTAATATCAATGCAAAGTAAAATGTATAGGAATATAATTTATTGATTATTGGGAGTTTAAAAATATGTAAAGAGGTTAATATGTATTTTAACAGTTAATATATCCAGATGACTCATGTAGGGCTAGATCATTAATAGACTCTCCAAAGGCTGCATTCTATAGACATCCTGTGCAGAAGAATTACTTTTTCTTGGAGTAATTCATTTGTCCTTTCTACAAGAAAAAAAAAGTTATTGAACAGTGTTGTTTATGGAAACTTGTGTGAGGCTGTAGTTGCTGGCCATTGCACCCATCCATATTCTATCTCTACTGGCTTCAAAGCTACTGTAGAGAAATGTCATCAGACTAGTAATGGATTGCCTTTTTTATTATAAGTAAGCTTCACTTTCATACCCACATGCTGCAAATATTTTGCACCAGTCCTAGCATTCTAAAATTTTCCCCAATTCATAAATTGGTTCCCAATAAAAATAAATGAAAAGCTGCTTCACTGCCACTGTTGATGCAGGTGTTATGTGATAACGCACTGCATGCTCCATGTTGAGATACTGGAGTCTGTTGGATCGCATTGCTCCAGATGCAGTCTGAACATTGTATAGACTTACAATTTCAGTGCGGTATAATACGCTAAAGTGTACCAGAGATCTCATGAAAAGAAGATTTGATACTAGCCACCCATGGCTTCCTCCAGCAGCATAAATGTGTGAGTCCTGAGCTGTCCTCCCGTGGTCTGTTGTTCAGCTGCGATCAGCCCCGATAACTGGTTCACATCGGGTCCAGTCTGGGTCTTCAGCAAATGCGTGAGAGGTCCGCTCATGCACAAAAGACCCAGAATGGACCCGGCTGACTGAACCACCGGGTACAAGCAGAGGCCGTGGAGAGATAATGTGAACACTTTACACGGGCACTGGGGGGACATTGGCTTTAGGGGACAGCGGTGAGGCAGACGCATGCGGCGCACAAGGCTGATTCCTGAGATATTTCATGCTGAAATGAATTGTGAGTCTGCCTATGGGCAGCTGACAGATCTCTATCTTATCAGATTCGATAAGAGAGAGGTATGTCTATTGGTCATATCTGCCCATACATTGCTAGAACTGATTTTACCGTTCTAAAAGTGCATCTCTATTGGTAGCCATATGGCTACCATCAGAGATGCACTTTTAGAATGGTAAAATCAATGGTAAAATCAGCAATGAACAAAATGTGCAATTTTTTTTTTATTCTTTTGCAACCCAAGTTTGGTCTAATTGTCCACTACAGTAAAGCTGTGTACACACCTTTGACTGATGTCACCCGTCGGGGATCGGGACCCAATCCACTTGGGTGACATCGCTGGGTGGGCCGGTAAGCTGTGTAGCTTACAATGCGTTGTTTTGCTATACAGGGGGAGCAAGGACGACAGAGCAGTGTGTATGTGATGTTATACGGTGGGCATGTGAGTGGCGTGCACTCACCTGGGCGATCCAAATTTTTGCAGGGGGGCCCAGGGATTTCTAGTTACGCCCCTGCTTGGACAGATCACTTGTGGAGCCGTGGTCAGGGTCCTCTGTTATTGGTTCGTTATTGGTTGCCTCAGTTGACTTTAGTCATGTGAGTTTAACCACTTTACTCCCGCCCGTACGGATTTCTCCGTCCCTTTTTCCATCCTTTAACCCCCAGGGACGGAGAAATCCGTACTTTGCGCATTCCCGCCGCTGCCCGTGCTCCCGCTCGTAAACACGCCGCCCGCCACTAGTAAACACGCCGCCGCCCGCTCGCCCAGAGATCAACGAATGGGAAAATCCATTCCCGTTCGTTGATCTAAGCCCCGCAATGATCCGCTGCCGCTCGGCTGAGCAGCGCGATCATTGTGAGCAATAACAAAGTCCCAGCCTCTTTCTACTTCCTGCAAGCGTCCGGAAGGACGCTTGCAGGTCGCATGAAACAAAAAGTTACTGTTGCCATCTTGTGGCCAAATAGTAAAACTACACCCTAACCATTTTTTACACACAAATAAACTAGTTTTACACAAAAAATTAACTCCTTACCTCCCACACTCCCCAATTATTATTTTTTTGTAATTAAAAAAAAATAAAAAATTTACAGTTTAAAAAAAATACATAAATAGTTACCTTAGAGACTGAACTTTTTAAATATTTATGTCAAGAGGGTATAACACTGTTACTTTATAAACTATGGGCTTGTAATTAGGGATGGACGCAAAACTGAAAAAAATGCACCTTTATTTCCAATTAAAATATTGGCGGCAAACATTGTGATAGGGACATAATTTAAACGGTTTTATAACCGGGATAAATAGGCATATACATTTAATGGGTTTTAATTACAGTAGCATGCATTATTTAAAAACTATAAAGGCCGAAAACTGAAAAATAATAATTTTTTCCCACATTTTTTCCTATTTTCCAATTAAAACACATTTAGAATAAAATTATTCTTGGCATAATGTCCCACCTAAAGAAAGCCTAATTGGTGGCGAAAAAAACAAGATATAGTTCATTTCATTGCGATAAGTAATGATAAAATTATAGATGAATGAATGGAAGGAGCGCTGAAAGGTGAAAATTGCTCTGGTGGTCAGAGGGTAAAACCCCTCAGTTGGGAAGTAGTTAAGAGGCTTAAACCAAACCTGAAGCGAAAATAAACTTATGCGATAATAAATTGTATTTGTAGTACAGCTAAAAAATAGAACATTAGCAGCAAAGAAAAAAGTCGCCTATTGGTCTCCGGTACAGGAAGAGTTAAAAAGAAACAAAACTTCAGTTGTTATCCATGCAAAATAACTTTTCTGAGCTATTTGACCCAACATGGGTGGAATACAGTTGCGCGCACCCGCTCGCTCGGCCGGTGCAGCTTCGCACATTGTGCAGCTCTGTTGCTACTGCGCATGCGGCTGTACAACGTGCGTGCTACGTTATATCAGGATATTGGGGACGGCAGTGGGAGGATATTATCCTGATGACACTGGCAGGGAGCGGAGTCAGCCAGAGACATTGACAAATACTGTGCAGCTTAAACTCCGCCATGCGCTGTAATTTGTCAACATCTGATGACGTGTTGCTCCATTGCTCAAGCATGTGATGACGTTTCACGTCAGCGTGCTGAGCGGCACTCGGCTGCACTATCTGTCATTACCGGCCGCCACCTGCCCCATCTTGTGTCCTGTCCCAACAGCTGTGTAGGTGCAGGACATGCGCAGTAGCGCAAAAGCACTGACACAGGGACAGGACGCAGGGACACTTGTAATTTATATATAGAGAAGAGAAAACGCGTGAGCCCCAATCGACATGCAGACCTTTTCTCCAGTTTTGCATCCACTTCAGTACAAATTACAGTGTAAATCAATATATGTTAACCATTGCTGGATTGCTGTGCAGCTCATAAAGACAAAGAGTGGTCGACAATTGTCTTGCGCTGTTCGCGCATCATCACAGACCCTCACTTGGCTCCCCGCCATTATGAGAGGCTTGGCATTTGTATGCACAACTCCTCCCTGTAGTAGTGCTGGGCCCGTCTCGCTCCACACCCTGCCAGAACTATCATGCATCTCACTGTAGAGTGCACAGCTAGTATTTCCAGCTATCACTCCCACTAACACCACATCATCGCTTGTAATTCCTACTCGCGGTTGCCTGGAAACAGACGCTACACACGCTGCTTTGCCAGCTAGGGCTGAGGAAACAACTTCAGCCTGCTGGAGAATCATTGGGGAGGATTTTAATGTATTAAAGTGGATCCGAGATGAAAAACTAACAAGTAACTTGTCTATATATCTGATCTAAAGTCTAGCACAAGTAACTTGTTTATCTCTCTATATCTATATATTATCTAAAGTTTAGATAGTTTATACAGCAAATCTAGCTGCAAACAGCTTCAAAATGTTATGACTATGTATTCCTGTGATACAATGACGGCAGCCATGTTCTGTTTGTCACATTGTCACAGGCTGAGGCCTGGAAATGCTATCAGCTTACCTGTGTGTAAATTCAGTCAAATCTCCTCCTCTCTGCCTCTGAAATCAATGTCTAATACCCTCCTCCTCCTCCTGCCCAGACTGAGCTCTCATAAGCCCTTGCTACATGGAGTGCCAAGGCACAAAAGGAGCTGTGAGCGAGGCTTGTTTAGTTTATAGGGAATTAAAGTATTAAAACAAAACTAAAAAAAAAAAGTATTTGGCTTGAGGAATGCCCTACAAACTATATGAAAGGAACACAATTATGCAATGAGTAAAAGTTTATCTCGGTTCCACTTTAAGAAGAAAAAAAGGCTAGCACAGCTATCCAGGAATGGTGATGTATATTGATTTACACTGTCATTTCCAGGAACGTTCAGAGGGTCATTATTTATGCGTTGTTTTATAGCTTAAAATGCAGAGTGTGGTTTTAAAATTGCAAATGTGACAGAATGATGCTATGTTATAAAAAAAACAAAAAAACTTTATAACTGAAAATACAAATATTAGATTATTTTCTTTACCACAAAAGATGGGGCTGATGCTGCTGAGAGGGAAGGGCAGACATGCTAAGTTAGATTAATTATTGGTATGTAGTGGTAAATATCGATCTGGGAGGAGATTTCTGGTTACTAGGGATGGTCCGGGAGATGTAAAAAAAGTTGATGCAGAAATATGTAAATATTCTATGTAAATTTATGCAGCTTAAACATGGACCAATCAAATTAAACCAAGGGGGAATTCAATTGGTACAGTGTGAGGCGGCAAAAGGGTGCATACACACATCCAATTTTGATTGGCCAATGATCGTCCAATTTTATCACTTCCATGTTGTACAAGTGGCAACAAATTTTGAGTAGTATGACCAGATTGTGTAAGTAAGCTCTAATACTACATGGAAGTAATACATTTGGTCAATCAAAATTTGATTTGTTTACGCACCCTTAGGCATCATTCACAGTGACTTATCATGGTGTGTTGCATCAGACATTATAATCACATTGCTAAAGCGATGCAATCATATTGTAATGGTATGCTCAGTAGTAGTCAAGTGGAATATGTAGGCATAACGCAATGCATGCAGTGCGGTCCCACATAACGTGAGTGTTACAACCGATATACTGTATGCTGCATACCACATGCTTAATGCTAAGAAAACCTGAACTGAACATTAAAGGAGAACTGTAGTGAGAGGGATATGGAGGCTGCCATATTTATTTCCTTTTAACCACTTGCCGACCGCGCACTCATAACGCGCGTCGGCAAAGTGGCAGCTGCAGGACCAGCGACGCAGTACTGCGTCGCCAGCTGCAGGCTAATTAATCAGGAAGCAGCCGCTCGCGCGAGCGGCTGCTTCCTGTCAATTCACGGCGGGGGGCTCCGTGAATAGCCTGCGGGCCGCCGATGGCGGCTCGCAGGCTAAATGTAAACACAAGCGGAAATAATCCGCTTTGTTTACATTTGTACGGCGCTGCTGCGCAGCAGCGCCGTAAGGCAGATCGGCGATCCCCGGCCAATCAGCGGCCGGGGATCGCCGCCATGTGACAGGGGACGTCCTGTCACTGGCTGCACAGGACGGATAGCGTCCTGTGCAGCCCGGATCTCCAGGGGGGGCCAGGTAGGAGAGGGAGGGGGAGGATTTCGCCGCGGAGGGGGGCTTTGAGGTGCCCCCCCCCCCCCCGCAACACCCGCAGGCAGGAGCGATCAGACCCCCCCAGCACATCATCCCCCTAGTGGGGAAAAAAGGGGGGCGATCTGGTCGCTCTGCCTGCACGCTGATCTGTGCTGGGGGCTGCAGAGCCCACCCAGCACAGATCAGCTACAACAGCGCTGGTCGTTAAGGGGGGGTAAAGGGTGGGTCCTCAAGTGGTTAAGCAATACCAGTTGCCTGGCAGCCCTGATGGTCTATTTGCCTAAAGAAGTGTCTGAATCACACCAGAAACAAGCATGCAGCTAATCTTGTCATATCTGTCTAAATTTGTCAGAAACACCTGATCTGCTGCATGCTTGTTCAGGGCCTATGGCTGAAAGTATTAGAGGCAGAGGATTAGCTGAATAGCCAAGCAACTGGTATTGCTTAAAAGGAAATAAATATGGCAGCCTCCATATACCTCTCACTACAGTTCTCCTTTAAAAGTCAAAATAAACATACACAGGTCATACTTACCCCCTGTGTAGTCTACTCCTTAATCTATTTTTCCTCTCCTGCATCCTGTTTGTCCACTGTGATCAATGGAATTCTCCGTCCTCCATTTTGAAAATGGCTATTACCCCATAACAGCTTCCTGGACAGCACACTGTTAAACTATAACATCGCCCACTTGAGCCAATAGGGAAACGTGGACATTACCAGGTACATCAGTTTTTCTCTCAGCTATAACTGACAGCAACTGATATATAACTGACAGCAACGGATATATTTCAGTTCTGACAAAATGTTGTCAGAACTGGAAGGGATGACTGTAAGAAGAAAATGGTGCTTCTGAGAGGAACTGATGGCAAGGTAACTATGTAATGTTCATTTGAAGTTACCTCATGTGTTTATTTTAAATAATTTTACTCAGTACAGGTTCTCTTTAATGCTTGATGCGACTTTCCCCCTCTTTTGCAATATATATTTACAGCCTACACACCGCAACGTGTGACAGTGAATATAGTCTAAGGCCAAGTTTACTGTGAAGCATTGTGATGCAACGTACCAGAGATACTTTAATGCAGAAAGTCTCACTGCAATAGCAAGTCTATGGAACGTTCAAAGTGCATCCATTGTAATGCGATCCTTTGGAATACAGTGTCTCAATGCAATGTGTTACCACATAATGCATGCGTTAACAGTGGCAGTGAAGCATACTTTTCATTGACTGCATGCTTCACTGTATGTGGCACAATAGTCGCATAACATGCAAGCCAACTTTTCCATTCCACAGAGTGGCATTCTTGTTATTACAAAGAATGCAAAGCAGTTCTCACTGTGAACCTAGCACAAATATTAGCAAAACACATGAGCACGTTTTTGGTATCCACTGAAATGGAGAGATATCATGGCAAGCCAATGCACTCTGTATACAGTATATTATCTTACCTTTTTCTTCAGAATTAGAATTTCAACCCAAGCAGCCTCTGGATCTACACAAACAACCTTATTATCTTTTAGGAAGATGCTGAAAGGAAATTCAAATGTAAAAGGAAGGTCAGTTCTGTGGTAAGGAACCGCTGTCCATGGTATTTGTTTGCAGAGGAACTGAAGGGGACGACCACATTGCTAACTGTATGCCAACACCCATTTATCACATTCCTGAAGATATAAGCCTACACAATCTGGTCTAACTAAATTATGTTTTCTCTTCTAGTAGAGAAGCATTGAAGCTGTTTAACCACTTGCCGACCGCACACTCATAACGTGCGTCGGCAAAGTGGCAGCTGCAGGACCAGCGACGCAGTACTGCGTCGCCAGCTGCAGCCTAATTAATCAGGAAGCAGCCGCTCGTACGAGCGGCTGCTTCCTGTCAAATCACGGCGGGGGGCTCCGTGAATAGCCTGCGGGCCGCCGATGGCGGCTCGCAGGCTAGATGTAAACACAAGCGGAAATAATCCGCTTTGTTTACATTTGTACGGCGCTGCTGCGCAGCAGCGCCGTAAGGCAGATCGGCGATCCCCGGCCAATCAGCGGCCGGGGATCGCCGCCATGTGACAGACCACATCCTGTCACTGGCTGCACAGGACGGATAGCGTCCTGTGCAGCCCGGAACACCAGGGGGAGGCAGCAGGTAGGAGAGGGAGGGGGAATTTCGCCGCGGAGGGGGGCTTTGAGGTGCCCCCCCCGCCACCCATAGCAGGCAGGAGAGATCAGACCCCCCCAGCACATCATCCCCATAGGGGGGAAAAAAGGGGGGCAATCTGATCTCCCTGCCTGCACCCTGATCTGTGCTGGGGGCTGCAGAGCCCACCCAGCACAGATCAATCAAACCAGCGCTGGTCCTTAAGGGGGGGTAAAGGGTGGGTCATCAAGTGGTTAAATGTTCAGCGTACTGAAATGGTAGAGACAACAGAAATGAATATATGTGAGAGTGGCCTTGCAATTCGTTTAATAATTGGTTCCGTTAAAACAAAAAAACAAACTGCTATGAAAGCAGTGGCGGACACAGCCAGCAGTGGGCCCCTGTGCAAAATTGCAATTGCGGGCCCCTACGACCTAAAATGGGTGTGGCTATACGCGGCAAAAATTAGGTGTGGATAGAACCTGCGGCAGGCGTGGCAATGACCGGATGAGGGCGGAGCTAACTGTAATTTAAAGCGAACCCGGGGTGAGGGTTTATTTCCTTTTAAACAATACTAGTTGCCTGGTGGCCCTGCTGATCTATTTGGCTGCCGTAATGAACTGAATTACACCAGCAACAAGCATGCAGAGCAGGTGCAGAGACGAGCAACAAAATTGATGCGTGGGATGGAAGGTCTCACTTATCGAGAAAGGTTAGATAAACTGGGTTTATTTAGTCTAGAGAAAAGACGCCTTAGAGGGGATCTAATTAACATGTATAAATACATCAGAGGGCAATATAATACCTTGGCGGATGAGCTTTTTGTCCCTAGGCCTTCTCAAAGGACTAGAGGACATGATCTGCGCATGGAGGAAAAACGTTTTAACCATTTATTTAGGAAAGGGTTCTTTACAGTAAGAGTGATTAAGATGTGGAATGCATTGCCACAGGAAGTCGTTATGGCAAACTCTATACCTGCATTTAAAGGGGGCTTAGATGCTTTCCTTGCGTTGAAAGACATCCATGGCTACAATTACTAGGTAATGCCTAATGATGTTGATCCAGGGATTTTATCTGATTGCCATCTGGAGTCGGGAAGGAATTTTTCCCTTTAGGGGCTAATTGGACCATGCCTTGTAAGGGTTTTTTCGCCTTCCTCTGGATCAACAGGGATATGTGAGGGAGCAGGCTGGTGTTGTACTTTATACTGGTTGAACTCGATGGACGTATGTCTTTTTTCAACCAAAATAACTATGTATGTAACTATGCAGCTAATCTTCTCAGTTCTGACAATATTGTCAGAAACCCCTGACCTGCTGCGTGCTTGTTCAGGGTCTATGGTTGAAAGAATAAGAGGCAGAGGACCAGCACGGCAGCCAGGCAACTGGTATTGCTTAAAAGGAGAGAAATATGGCAGCCTCAAGATTATTCTCACCTCAGGTTCCCTTAAAAAGTGCAACGCAAAGACAGTGGGCCCAAGTTCTGGTGACCCTTTCCCCAAAAAAATTCACATAATTGTGCAGGTTTTCTCAAGAAAATACACATCATGTCGGCAGATATGCCCAGAAAATACATTCAATCATGTCAGCAGATATGCCCAGAAAATACATTCAATCATGTCGGCAGATATGCCCAGAAAATACGTGCAATAATGTCGGCAGATATGCCCAGAAAATACGTGCAATCATGTCGGCAGATATGCCCAGAAAATACGTGCAATCATGTCGGCAGATTTGTGCAGAAAATACATGCAATCATGTGGCAGACCTGCCCAGAACATACACCTGCTAATATAAATAAAAAAACAAAAACATTTACTCACCTGCAGCAGCAGACCTCCTGTCCCATCCTCCATCCAGCGCGCAGCTCCTATGGGTGTTGCGGTGGATAGGTAGCCTGGTGGGTGGGTGGGTAGGTAGCCTGGTGGGTGGGTAGGTAGGTAGCCTAGTGGGTGGGTGGGTAGGTAGCCCTTAGCCGGGTGGGTAGGTAGTCTGGTGGGTGGCTGGGTGGGTAGGTAGCCTGGTGGGTGGGTAGGTAGCCGGGTGGGTGGGTAGGTAGGTAGCCTGGTGGGTGGGTAGGTAGCCTGGTGGGTGGGTGGGTAGGTAGCCTGGTGGGTGGGTGGGTAGGTAGGTAGCCTGGTGGGTGGGTAGCCTGGTGGGTAGGTAGCCAGGTGGGTAGGTAGCCTGGTGGGTGGGTTGGTAACTAGCCCGGTAGGTAGGTAGGTAGCCTGGTGGGTGGGTGGGTGGGTAGGTAGGCAGCCTGGTGGGTGGGTAGCTGGGTGGGTAGGTAGCCTGGTGGGTGGGTTGGTAACTAGCCCGGTAGGTAGGTAGCCGGGTGGGTGGTTAGGTAGGTAGCCGGGTGGGTAGGTAGGTAGGTAGCCAGGTGGGTAGGTAGCCTGGTGGGTGGGTAGGTAGCCGGGTTGGTGGTTAGGTAGTCGGGTGGGTAGGTAGGTAGCCAGGTGGGTAGGTGGTTAGGTAGCCAGGTGGGTAGGTAGGTAGCCGGGTGGGTAGCTATCCGGGTGGGGGCCCGACTCCTATCCTCCCCCCCTTCCTCGCCTCGGGGGGCCCCCCTCCCGGTATGCGCGGCGGGAGAGCGGCAAATACAGGAAGTCTCCGGGGCTCCAGGCAGGCGCTAGAGGCTCAGCCGCTTGGTCTCCAATATGTCTCCAACTCTGTAAACTGCTCGCTACTTCCTGGTTTAGTAGCGAGCAGTATATAGAGTTGGAGACATCGGAGACCAAGTGGCCGCTGAGCCTCTAGCGCCTGTCTGGAGCCCCGGAGACTTCTTGTATTTGCCGCTCTCCCGCCGCGCATACCGGGAGGGGGGCCCCCCCAAGGTGAGGGAGGGAGGAAGGATAGGAGTTGGGGCCCCCCAGGGAAAAAAAATATATATAAAAAAACAAAAAAAATACTTAATGGGCCCCTGAAGCAACGGAACTTCAGGGGCCCTCGTGCGGCGGCACGGCCTGCACGGCCGTATGTCCGCCACTGTATGAAAGCATTATGTCCTTTTCTATCATAAAATACTTTGTGCCACTTGAGGTCAAAGCAGGTAAGAAGGGCACCACAGCAATGTTGGAAGCCGCAATTAGCGGCTATAAACAGTAATTTTGGTGGTGGATATTGCTGCTAGCAAAATATCGGTAAACTTTACTGATATTTTACCACGACCTAACCAAGCCTTAGGGCTGGTTCACACTTGGGCGATTCTTCAGTGCTTTGCTGATCGCCAGCGATCAGCAAAGCACTGCTACAATGTATCCCTATGGATACATTCACACTGCAGCGGTTGTGATTTTGATTAATCACAAACGCGCTGCATGCAGCGTTTCGGGGGCAATTGCTCTGTGATTCTCATTCTATCAAACGGGAATCATGAGCGCAAATTGCGCAGAATTGCGAGATTTTGTTAAAATTGCAATCGCGGAGCCGAACGCGTTCACGGGCTAGCGGTTCTCTAAGCGCCGAGTGTGAACTAGCCCTTACACTCACACAGAACCCTCCCTTTACTGATGACCAACTCAATTCTTCCTTTACCTATGCCTAACCTTTAAGCCCCCTGGTGGTGCCTAACCCTTAATGCTCAACCCCCTGACTTCAGCCAGCATGGCTACAAGTATTAGCAGAGGGTATCAGCAAGACAGCCAGACAATTTGTAATGTTAATAAATAAATAAATATGTCAGCCTCCGTATCCCTCTCAGTTCAGATGTACTTTAATAAAATAGTTTTATTGATCAGTAAAAACGTATCCATAAAACCTACATGATTTCCTTTTTTCGGCAGTTGTGTCTTTCTTGTAAGATTTGCACACGCTGGAATGATGCAGGATGGATAAATGTGCTGGTTTGTTTTAGACATTTACATTTTCCTAAAATAAATCTGCTCTCCCAGGGCATGCCTTTGATGAAAAGAAAGTACAAGTCAATGTTCGTATTCTGACAAACCAAAATTAAACAAAATACAAGATGAATTCCAATTTTTTCCTATTAAAAATGGCAAATACGGTTCAAAACAGCCTTTTATTCATGCACTTGTTTTCATTTAGCAGGAAATACAGTAAACTTGGAAACAACAAACTTGACATACAGAATAACTTCCTGAAGCAAAACGTTCATGCGATTAGGCATTGATGGAAGCAGCTGTGTGTGCCGTGAATTACTGATTAGGATTCGCTTCATTGTCCTCCTGGACATACCGGTAAGTAGTAAGGCTGGATCCACACTATTATTTATTTGTTGTATTTATAAAGCGCCAACATATTACGCAGCGCTTTTGTGAACGCTTGTGATTGCTGAGCGCTTTTTCCCATTCACTTTCATTAAAATCACGGTAAAAATCATGTAAAACTAACATAAAATACACGAAATACAATAAAATAAAGATTTTATCTGATTTTTTTTACTGTGATGTTAATGAAAATGAATGGGAAAAAGTGCTCAGCAAGTGCTCAGCAATCATAAGCGCTCACAAATGCGCCTATAGTGTGGATCCAGCCTAAGACCTCATTCACACTACTGGCCTTGTGTGACACACACATATTGCAACAAATGTATAAAATAGAAAATGCAGACAGTATGTTCAAGGTCAGATTTATACTTTTTCCACCTCTAGGCTTCTTTTCATATTGCTGCCTATCCATGTGCAACTTTTCATGTGCAGATCCCTATTCTGTGTGTAATACCCTTGTACAGCATACATGTACATTTTTCCCTGACCAGCAGCTCCCCTCCATATGTTTCTCCCCTTTTCAGCTTCTCTTTTCCATTTGCAAGCTTCCTTATTAACAATCCCTTTTCATTGTCCATCCACCTCTTTGCCTGCAGGCATCCAAGGCCCGAGCCTTAGTGGCCTTTCTAGAAATCCAGCCTTGTGCATGTTAGGATTGCTCACCTAATCTGTTTCATTGCAGATATGTGAGCAATTCCATTTAGTTCTATGGGTAGCATGATTGCATGTGCAGTAATACAGCACACATTGCACACATCCACCCTCTAACCTACCTCATCTGAAAAGTAGGTAATACCCACTTTCCCTGAAAACTAAGCGATATCCACTTTCCATTGTCCATTTAATTTTCAGGGTTTGGCACAAAGTTTATCATCCTATTAGTAATCTTCAGGTATTGATGTGGGCACTCATTCTAAGTGCCTATCAATGGTACAGTGCTCAATGCATGTACTACGTAAACCAACAGTATCGATAACGTGTGTTGAATCCACCATTTATTGCTAAACAGTGCAGTTTTTTTTGTAAAACAGTCATTTTCATGTTCATATTGGATCCCAATCCCGATGACCCTAAAAACCTTCTCATCGATTTGACACTGAAGATTCATTCTGATTTTTATGTAAAACTTTTGGGGATTTTCCCAAACCCTATACAAACTATTGTCACTTAGCTTGAGGTGACACCTTCTCTGACTAGGGAGTCGATATCTCAGGCATAGAAGGTGGCAGACCAACGCTTTGTGGTCCAGATACCTACAGCTCAGGTTTTAGGCATATCTGATAATTTTGACATGCCTGGCATCTATTGATTAATTTAACAAATTGTCTAAATGACTATTCTTTCATTCCAAGGTGAATTAAAAGTAATTTATCTAACTCTGATCAGGCTACGTGCAGGAATGTGGTCACTTCATGACTTTATGATGGGGTCTGGTTGTCCAGGCATCCACTTATCTTTACTAGAATGGGGAATCTTCCTGGAGGACCTTTATTGCCCCCTTTAGATAATGGCCCATAATCACGGGCTACAATTGTCGCCGCAACATGCGGCGCGCGCGTGTTGCGGCGACAGGTCGCCCGTGAGTATGCGGCGTTGCACGGGCACGCACCCCGAACTGTCGCCCATCGCTGATGTCGCCAGGCGATTGGCGCGGTCAATCGCCTGGCGACAGTCGCCGCCGCAACTCCGCCGCAACTGTCGCTAGTCCGCGTGAGTACGCGTGCTAGCGACAGCAACATAATTGCAAATAGACGGCGCTTCCGGCGGGGGGAGGGACAACAGCAACAGCTTCCGCCGCATCAGTTGCCAGGTCCCTCCGCCGTGTGTATGCGGAGGGACCTGGCGACGAGCTGTCGCCGGCATGTCGTGCACACGCTCCCGTGTTCTAGCGACATGCCAAAAAGTTGCCCGTGAGTATGGGCCATAACAACCTTTTCCTGTGCAGCAGAGGTCTGGTTTAAAAGGAACACTGTTTTCCCAAAACAGGCTAATGAATATAAAGGGGCGCGCCAGATCATATTTTGGTGCGCATTGTTGTATGATTACGCGGATGGTGCATTCCGTGGGTGAATCCGTACATCACAACTGTATTTATGAAACAAATTTTACAGCTGCCGGCAATGTACGTAAAGTTTGCCTGCATTTACACAAACCGCGTAATGTGCATTAAGAAAATAGTGTAACTCTGCTTATACATGCAACATCTATGTTATTTTTATGGTGTGCTTCAGTGGCTGACATGGTCAGCATTAGTTAACTAGTAACACTTTATGCAAGAAATGTATAAGTGGTTTGTATTTTGTTAGTGACGCTATTATTAGTATTACGTAGTTTTAGTCAGGGACACCAGGGCACCACCACTCTCTCGCACTCAAAATTTACTGGTGTTTTGTAAGTACACGCCTAAATGTGTAGCATTGTACATACATACATATTTCTCTCTTATTCACCTTTTACTGAAAATATTTAGATTTATGCAAGGAGAATGAATGAACACATTTCAACATGTGGATTTTGCTTTACAAACATATTCAAGGTATTTTATTGTATTCTTATTTCAGTCTGTCCATATCATCTTTTCTGATTAATAAATCAATTACCTTTGGATTTATCTCTGTTTTATTGTATTCTTATTTCAGTCTGTCCATATCATCTTTTCTGATTAATAAATCAATTACCTTTGGATTTATCTCTGTTTTATTGTATTCTTATTTCAGTCTGTCCATATCATCTTTTCTGATTAATAAATCAATTACCTTTGGATTTATCTCGGTCTAGCTCCCAGAGGCACACTTGGCAGGAACCACTGCACTGTACGTTTGGTTCACTACATTATTTATAAGCGTTATATAGGGCAGCTTGAGACTGCAGTAGGTTACTGAATATAGCCATTATTAACTTTTCAGCTTATTAAAATATAAGCAGAATGCTGCCAGTAACCAGCTGGTTTGAGTGCAGTCTTTACACTACAGTACAAGCTAGAGAGAGTGGAAATGGGACAGAATGACTTGTGGGATTTTGCTTCTGTCTGTATTCTCAATGAGGAGATATTCTCTAACTTTCTGCCATTGAAACCTCCATGGCTTTAAAGCAGACCTGAACTCTGACATCTCATTCGTGGTATGTTCTTGAAAGCACTCACAAATGGAAGTGGAAAAAAGCCTTCCGCACTGCAAGAAATTGTGCTTGCAGCCAGCAGAATATGAAAACAGCATTCGAAGCAGGTGGTTTCGATGCATGGCGCTCACCGCCGTGTGCCAAAACCAGACGACTCATAGCAGCAATGTTATGCTGCATAAGAGTAATCGAACCCTGAATTACACCTCGTATTTAACGCTGCTGTGGAGTTTAGCGGCAGCGGGAAGAGCCGTCATTCGGCTCTGCCGAAGCCTAAATCACTGACCGCATACGAACACAATGGCAGGAGGTAATGCTCAGGTGGCTGTAACACAGTGCCCTCCATGTCCTTCCCTTCTGCCCCTTCTTTGTGATACGCTACTGCATCCTCTCTATGTAAGCTATACATGTGCCTGGCATTGTACATTTCTGTGCCACATCTACTGCTGATAACATTTACACTCAGCAAGCTATGGCCATATTACATTGTGCAGAGCAGTCTTTCTCAACCTATTACCTGGAGCAAGCCTTCCGAAAAATGTCAGCATTCAGCGAACCCCTACATAAAAATTATACACTTATGTTAGGTACACACTATGAGATTTTCTGGCCGATTTACTGTCAGATCGATTTCCATTCACTTGAATAGGAACTGGATCAGAAGATGCTTGGAAATCGATCTGAAATCAGATCGAACATGTTGGAAATAATCGATCTGACAGTAAATCGGCCAGAAAATCTCATAGTGTGTACCCACATTACAGCAATATCTATCTATCTTTTCAAAACACACATATTAGTCTGCTATTCATACTGTTCTGAAACCATTACCCACAAAACATAATACAACCCCAACCTTCACCACACAATTGAAAGCAAATGTGACAATAACTGCAGGTCCAAATAACAAATGCAATAGTGATTACAATAACAAATACAGAAATCATTACAATCTCAAGAAAAAATGCAGCTAACTCTTTGTATATAAAAGCATGTACCCCACCCCCTTCTTAAAAACCTGGGGCCCCTTCTTTAGCAGCAGTGGTTGAGACCCTCTGGTATAAAGGTACCTGTGTGTTTGCAGTGTAAGTTTTGGCAGTGTTGCACTCTGAGACAAAATGTAATGTATGGTATTACAGTAGCCCTGCTGTTATATAGAACACTGGAAATGAGGGACCGCAATAAAAATGTGATCGGATTTATTTCCTTCTCAAAAAAAAAAAAAAAAAAGGTTTTATTTGTCTTTCTGTCTGTATTGGAGAGATCCAGCCACTTTCCATCAGGACAAGTAGGAAGACATTATCCAAGATGCATTGGGCACAGAGAACAATGAAAACCCAAAATCAATGTAGCCTAATTTCTACATTATCCAAAACTAAGAAAGCTTTTTTTCATTGAAGATGTGAATACATAAAAGTAGATAATTGAGCTATAACCTACAGTAACTTAAACATAAACCAAATTTGAACTAAATCTTGCTCCACTTAACCCCATGGCCCAGATGCAATTCACTTTTTCTCCTAGGTTTGAAATCATTTTTCAATTTGTTTTTAAAAATTTTTTAGCACTTTGCAATACAAAAAAAAGTACCAAAAAGTAGATGAAAAAGTACCTTAAAACCATGTTAAGTATTTTCTTGTCTGCTGGTGGTTTAAAACGCATTTTATTGACAAGATGTGAAAATACCACCTAGGAGAAAACTCAGGAGGAAAAGTTGCATATGTACCCATGTCTGCTCTCCATTTCTGCATCATTGTATTATTGCAATATTCTCTCACCCAGCTGATCGCTGATCGCGTGGACACTCACAGAGATTCTCTACAGAAAAAAAAACAGTATCTCCTAAAGGTGCTCTAGTTTAGCAAACAAATGATACACAGTAAATCCTCTTATGAGGGGAAACTCATCCATAGGTTGTGTCTGCAAAAACACTTAAATCTCCCTGTATAGCTAAAAAATTGAACAAACAATTAGGACCTTATAAATTCCCTTTTTCTCCTAAGTTTTCTCCTAGGGGATATTTTCACACCTTATCAATAAAAAGCCTTTAAGCCACCAGAAAGCAAAAACATACTCAGAATAATTCTGACAGCACTTTTTCAATTGAACAGTTCTTAAACAGAAGATGAAAATTATCTCCTTGCAGAAAACGTAAAAGAAAAAGTGAATTGAATATGGGCCCAGCTGTCCATCATCGCAGGACCTATATTCCTTGTTTTTGGCTTTCTTGTACCAGTTTTAAAAAATAACAGCAATCATCAAAGCCTAGTACAGTAAGGTGTGTGTGTGTGTGTGTGTGTGTGTGTGTGTGTGTGTGTGTGGTGTGCCTGGGACTTGTAGTGCTGTGTGTGTGTGTGTGTGTGTGTGTGGTGTGCCTGGGACTTGTAGTGCTGTGTGTGTGTGTGTGTGTGTGTGTGTGTGTGGTGTGCCTGGGACTTGTAGTGCTTTGTGTGTGTGTGTGTGTGTGTGTGTGTGTGTGTGTGTGTGTGTGTGCGCGTGTTGCAGGCTCACCACAGGTTACGGAGAGGCTATGGAACAGCAGTGAGATGAACAGCAGCTCATAGATGCATCCCATCCTGCCTCCAGTCTTGTATCTGGCTTTCTGTATGACCATTTTGGGTTTATAACTAAACAGAGGAAGTCATGTTATCAGAAAAAAGAAATTAATTTAAATATTCAACAATTTCTTGTTGTCCTAATGGTTCCTCTTATTCTTCATGCTTGCTTAGACACAGATACTTATTGTTGTGCATACCCAGAAACCTCCTAGGGCATTCAATGGGTTGTACATTAATGAAATGTCTATCCGTAAGTCACTTAAAACAGTGGAGGATAATATTCCATTGGCATACTAGAAAACCCGTATCAGGAAATTATATGTTAACATAGATGACTTAATTATTTATGCTCAGTTTGTTTTCACAGATCTTCACACGAACCAATCAAAAAGCTCACATTCTGTCTTTCATTTTATATCCATTATAACCACAGGAAGAGATAGGACTGAGCTGCAGGAACATATTTCAGTCTGGAGAAATGCTATATTTAAAAGACACCTGAAGTGAGAGGGCTATGGAGGCTGCCATACAGTATTTATTTCCTTTTAAACAATTCACATTGCATGGCAATCCAGCTGATCCTCTGCCTCTAATACTTTTAGCCATAGACCCTGAACAAGCATGCAGATCAGGTGCTCTGACTGAAGTTTGACTGGATTTTCTGCATGTTTGTTTCAGTTGCATGATTCAGACACTACTGCAATCAAAGAGCTTGGCAGGAGGCCATGTAACTGAAATGGCCTCAATTCACTAAGCTTATCGCCTGTCTTTAATAATGTTTCTGAGCTGTTTCTAGTGTTATCAACGTGGTGATAAGGCATGTAGTACTCACTACACAATTTACCTCAGGCAACCCTAACGTTAACTATTCTGTCTTTAAAGGACTTACGAGGCCAAATGGCTAAAAAAAGCCAAGTACCTTTAAGATGTTTAAATGCACGGAGGACGCCGTCCGCGCCCTCCGTGCAGTTTCGCCGGGTCCCCTTCCTGTGATCGCCCCCCGTGCCGATCGCGACCCCACAGACCGGGTCGGGCTCTCGTTCCACTCCCAATATGGCCGCTTCCTCTGGCCGCGGCTGCGCAGTCCGCCTGGCCGCTAGTGCGGCTGCGCAGCTCTACGGCCAACCCCCCGAACCACGCACTGTAGCGTGGATTGGAGGGGTTGGCCATAGAGCTGCGCAGCCGCACTAGCGGCCAGGCGGACTGCGCAGCCGCGGCCAGAGGAAGTGGCCATATTGGGAGCGGAACGAGAGCCCGACCCGGCCTGTGGGGTCGCGATCGGCACGGGGGGCGATCACAGGAAGGGGACCCGGCGGAACTGCACGGAGGGCGCGGACGGCGTCCTCTGTGCATTTAAAAATCTTAAAGGTACTTGGCTTTTTTTAGCCGTTTTGGCCTTGTAAGTCCTTTAAGTTAAGGAGAGATCTCTAAAGTTAACATTTCAATCCTTAAAATAACTTCAGAATTCGCCGAGCAAATCAGTCAAAAACAGTCTTATCAGCCTGCCGACAGCTTGTACTCACGTGCAACCGTCGGCAGAAAGACCGCCCCACAGGAGGTTCTGACGGACCCGTCGTTTGCATAAGTATGCCATGTGTACGCACCTTTAAAAGACAAGTTTGGCAGATAGTTGGACAGATAGTTGGTAAGTGTGTATGAACCTTTAGAGCCTTTATGCTTGATTGTGCTCTCTGAAATTGGATTTCCTGCAATGACTCCACTAACTAGCTTGCAAACAAGCCCGAGGGTGAGTTCACACCGAATCTGTTGTGATGTGCCATGCGGTACATCACAGCGGATTTCAAAATTAGCACATTCTGGTAACGCGAGCACTGCATTGTATGGTACTAAATTGGCATTCATTTGTAATACTGGTGTTATGAAAGTGGTGACTAGTAGCACACAGGTCAGCTCGTGTGCTTATGACAGAATCCATTGCACCGCGTTGGTAATGCGCATGTGTAAATGCACCCATTGTCCGATCATTGCAACATGTTGCTTTTGGATTATAACTTCCATTACAACACAACACGCATAGTGTGAACGTACCCTCAAACTTGCATGAATGCAGCCTGCTAATTGATGTTCAGGCCTAGTGGTGCTATTTCTTGGATGTTATTCAATTATCACAGTTAACGTTGTGGTTTTGGAGTTAAATTGTTGGATTGTCTTGGTGCTCATGCAGGGATACACAAAGAGCTTATTTCCACTAGGGGTGATTCTGTGCGATTTACCAAACACAAATCTGGATCTGAAATCGCAGCCTATGGAAATCAATAAGCTGCTTCTGAATTTGCATGCAGGGAAAAAAATGCAGCACTGCTTCAGAATATTGGACAACACATTAGAATATCCATAGCTGTGCATGGCACAGCTTTAGAGACTTGGCTGCCTAATCACACTGCGCAAGTGTTGGTGTTATGCTGGGAATACACGGCTCGATTCTGAGCCATTTAGATGGCTCGATAGATAATTTTCGACATGTCTAATATCCGGCCTGATCGTTTCGCCGCTCGATTCCGCATTGAGAACAATGCAAAAATATAAGGAAAATGAGCTGAAGATAAGAAAATCGCCTGCGGAATCGAGTGGGGAATCGATTGAGCGGGAGAATTGGGTGGCAAAATCGAGCCGTGTATACCCAGCATTAATCTTGGAGACGGAGGCTCATCTCTAGTGGAAACCTGGCCTAAGCCTCTGTACTAATGAAATGACTGTCAGCACACCAATTCTTATGCAAAACGATTTAATGCTTTATAGTCTTGAGCTGCAATAATGACCGTCACAGTGGATCGGATCGTTGAGATCACCGACAACTCCAGCACAAAGTACTGTGATCGCTTAAAGTGTTACGTGATATCGTGCATACTCGCCATACTCGCCATACTCGCTAACGACCGTCATCAAGGGGATGTCGCTGGACCCGTTGGGTGGTGAGTACGGAGCTTAAGTGTCTAGATCATGTTTATTTATAGTTTCCTCTTTGTCTGGTACTTTAACCTTTTCGGGACCGCGTGCATTAGATTCTACGCCGCACTTGTGGCTGTTCTAGCCTGATGCGGCGTAGAATCTACGCCGGCCCGCAATTTCCGCTCCCGACGCGATCGTGCGCACCCGGAGGGGGAGATTAAGCTGTCATATGACAGCCGACATCTCCCTCGAGTGATCAGCAGCCATCACGTATGGCTGCTGATCACGTGATCACTACGATCGCCGTCGGATCGTAGTGATCAGTTTGACAGCTGCGGTGGCAGGGGGGGGGAAAGAAGAGGATCCACTTACCTCCCTGCCGTTCCCGCGACGATCGGCACCCCCCTTCGCTCTGGCCGGCATCTCCGCTCCATCTGACGTCAGCGCCGGGTCCCGGCTTGATGACGTCATCAAGCCGCGACCCGGAACTGATCGTCAGACAGAACGGAGATGCCGGCTGGAGAAGAGGGTCCCGTGCGGCTCATCGCTGGAGCCTGGAAGGTAAGTGAAGGCTTCTGGCAGAAGGGGGGGGCACAGGCCACCATGGGGGGACACCAATCCAGCCAGCTACACACGGGATCCGGCTGCCTGACCCCCCCAAACGCGCGCACCCCCCTCCCGCGCAAAATGCCTTGGTCCTTAAGGTGGGGTAGGCGGCCGGTCCCGAAAAGGTTAAGTTGCATGTGTGAATGTAGCAGTAGTATGTGTTTACATACAATTATCTTGGATGTATTCCTGAGCCCATACAGTGATTTCCACTACATAATCATGACTGTTTTTAACGAAGGGCTAGGAGATCACGGTCATATGATACTCACCAGTTATGTTACTGATCTGATGCTAATTTTACAGAATTTTTTTTAGCATTATATAACTTTTCCAGTCTTTTGATGTCTTTGTTCTAAGCTGTTGCTGGCACCTGGTTTTAAAATGAGTGTATTTTTTTTATAAAGTAATACAATGTCATCTAATATGCTGTGTGTGTATGATTTCCAATTATAAGTAGTGTTTTAACTATTTTTATTAAGCTTTTATTTACACTTGGTCCCAACTTTCTTGGAAAGCTGTAGTAAATACATACAGATAGCACTCTCAACTAAATACTGTATTGGATAAATATGAAGTCAGGGCGTATGTACACATGCTTAGTATTATACTAACCACATACTAACCATTTTCCTTATTTAACAGGTCATATCTTAGCAGGCTTATTTTAAGGTAAAAAAAATAATCCAGAAAAAAGGAGGTTCATCGGAGTATGAATATATGGTTGGTTTGAGCATCACCTACAGCAAATCATGAATAACAGTGGAGCATTGGGAAAGCCACTAGATGTCTTTTTTGGCCGAAGATCTTCTAGCATGTGTATGAGGGAGACTTAATGCCAAGCTACATACAACTGCCACACTTTGTAAGAGCCAGATGGTTCCTATGCTTCTCCATACCTGAACTGCTGTCCAATCATTGAGGAAGTTGGCCATAGTGTCGGAAAGTGGAGTCAGAGAAACAAGGTACAACAGTCCAGAGATAATAGGACAGAGATGTCTGGATAGGGATGGGCTAAGAATGCAATGAGTTCTGACTCCAAACAGCCTATGGACCTGATATAGGAGTACTTTCTGAACCACTCCAATTGCAGCTGGGCATGAGTTTATGTGTGACTGGCTGCCTTCAGAACAATAGGCAGGCTTACCAATATTATCAATGATGTTCTCCCAGTAATACTGTAAAGCTGCTGGCAGTGGCGTATGCTACAAGTGCCTGGTTAGCAGAGAGACACAGTAGCAATAGAAAGTAAATATATTTACCTTTTCTGAAGGCTGAAAACAATATATGACAGGCAGCCTGGTGGCATAGTGGATAGCACTCTAACCTTGCAGTGCTGGGTCCCTGGTTTGAATCTGGGCCAGGACACTATCTCCATGAAGTGTGAATGTTATTCCTGTGTTTGTGTGGGCTTCCTCCTGTGACATTTTTCTCTCTTACATTCCAAAAACTTACAGATAAGTCAGCTGGCAGCCCCAAAAATTGGCCTTAGACTATCATAAGCATATGGTTATGAAGGAATTAGACAGCAAGCTTCTGTGAATGGACAGTGACAAGATTGTATGCTATGTAAAGCACTGTGTAATATGTCAGCACTATAAAAATAAATGCACTGAACAGTCGAAAAAGAGAGGAAACCTGTAATGTTACATAATGCACAATTCAACATTATCTCTCAAACCCTGAACTACCAACTTTGCTTGTGCCAAAATACTCACAATTGTCTATTGTCTATTGATTGTATAAACAGAACTGCAACTGATGTTACCAGTAAGGGAAGAGAATGTCCCTTTGCTTTTCCAGGATTTTCTGAAAAGGGGAAGAAAGTTTAACATATAAAAATAAGTCACAAGAAGGAAGTGTGAGGTTTATAACTTACCCTGTCCCTGACATATTTAAAATAATTAGTATCAGTAAACGTTACGATTTAGGGCTGAATGTTGTGAGCATGTGGTAACCATTTGCTTAGCCACCAATCTGAAAGGGATCTACTGGCATTCAAGAACAGTAGCAATAGACCCCAGGCTCAACGGCAAAAGTTCATTCACTAGGGAGTCAACCAGTAACCATCTTCTAGCATGTGTATGATGGAGACTTAAAGAGAAACTCCAACCTAGAATTGAACTTTATACCAATCAGTAGCTGATACCCCCTTTTACATGAGAAATATAATGCTTTTCATAAACAGACCATCAGGGGGCGCTGTGTGACTGATTTTGTGCTGAAACCCCTCCCACAAGAAGCTCTGAGTACCGCTGTACTTTTGGCAGTTTGTTACAATGTAACAAGGCTCACAGACAGGAATTAGCTGTTTACAGCTGTCTCTAACAGCCAAAACAGCTAGGAGCAGCTACATAACCTGCCCACAGTAAAAATGTCACCATGTAATAAATGTCCGAATGTAAATCGGGGAGAGAAAAGATTTTACAATGAGCAAACACTGACTAAATCATTTATACATAATTATGGTAAAAAATGAAGCACTTTTTTACTACATTATTTTCACTGGAGTTCCTCTTTAATGCCAAGCTACATACAACTGCCGCACTTTGTAAGAGCCAGATTGTTCCAATGCTTCTCCATACCTGAACTGCTGTCCAATCATTGAGAAAGTTGGCCATAGTGTCGGAAAGTGGAGTCAGAGAAACAAGGTACAACAGTCCAGAGATAAAAGGACAGATATGTCTGGATAGGGATGGGCTAAGAATGCAATGAGTTCTGACTCCAAACAGCCTATGGACCTGATATAGGAGTACTTTCTGAACCACTCCAATTGCAGCTGGGCATGAGTTTATGTGTGACTGGCTCTGGCTGCCTTCAGAACAATAGGCAGGCTTACCAACAACTCTGCAAACCACTCATATTATCAATGATGTTCTCGCATAAGACTGTAAAGCAGCTGGCAGTGACATATGCTACAAGTGCCTGGTTAGCAGAGCGACACAGTAGCAATAGAAAGTAAATATATTTACCTAATAGAAGTTTTTTTTTCTGAAGGCTGAAAACAATATATGACAGGCAGCCTGGTGGCATAGTGGATAGCACTCTAACCTTGCAGTGCTGGGTCCCTGGTTTGAATCTGGGCCAGGACACTATCTCCATGAAGTGTGAATGTTATTCCTGTGTTTGTGTGGGCTTCCTCCTGTGACTTTTTTCTGACTCAGATCCACAAAGAGTGTAGGGAAATATCACATCAAAGAAAGGATAACTGGGTCTCCACCTGGATTTATGCAAATAGCAAGTGTAATTTATTCACACCATAGTAGAAAAAACCCGTTTCAGCCTCACGGCCTTTATCAAGTGTTACCAAACGACAGCCAAAACCAAACATATATAGCAGAAATTAAAACACATCCCAAGCTTAATTGGTAGAAGAGAGTTTTGCATTTAAAGTTACAGTGTGCATTTAATTCATAGAAAGCATCTTGTATTCCGAAGAACACTTTTCTGCCTAAAAAAATGGGCACTTTCCCCTGTATTAGTTGCCAAAATTGCTCAAGCATCATTAAGGGGGACCATGTCAGACACCCTTTGAAGGGCACAAAGATTGACATTAGGGGTATTTTTTCTTGTACCACCACGAATGTTGTATACTTTTTAAAGTGCCCATGTGGCATGGGGTATGTGGGGCAAACCTCTAGAGAAGTTTGTGTCAGAATCAATAAACATCGCAGTAATGAACGTTTATACAAAAAAATATGTTAATGATCCTGAAAAACAATTTGACTCTCCCATAGGCAAGCACTACTATGAGTGCAGTCGCACAGTCGGAGATCTTCGCTGGTGTGTCCTTGAGAAGGTTTTTACAAATGAGGGCAGTGATGGACAAACAACTTTACTCAGAAGAGAAAGCAGATGCATTGACAGGCTGAGTACACTGTCCCCTAACGGACTCAATGATGAATACAGTTTAAGATGCTTTCTATGAATTAAATGCACACTGTACCTTTAAATGCAAAACTCTCTTCTACCAACTAAGCTTGTGTCCGCCCCCTTTGGGGTGTGTTTTAATTTCTGCTATATATGTGTGGTTTTGGCTGTTGTTTGGTAACACTTGATAAAGGCTGTGAGGCTGAAACGTTGTGTTTTTTCTACTATGGTGTGAATAAATCTACTAGCATTCAGCCACCATTCAGTTGCTGTATGATGCATGGATATAGCAGTGTTTGTGTCAGACACTAAGTGCACATTATGCTATGTGTATGTGTGACATGAGGTGCAGTTAAAGTGAACCTCCAGACTAAAAATCTACTCAGCAGCACTAAAAAGGCTTGGTGTTTCTTTAACAATTTCACAGCATCAGAACTTTGTTTTTCTTACTCAGCCTTATTTTTAGCTGCACAGAAGAAAACTGTCCAGGCATTTCCCCCCTGATGCTGCGCATGGGATCTGATTTCTGATGGTTTTGTTCTCCTTCTGCTGTTTTGGCGCAAATTTATTTGTTCTTTCAATTTTTTATTTGACATTTGAAGCCTAGTGCATGCAGCTAGGAGGGGTGATCAGGACACAGGACAGTTGGAACTGTGTCTCATGGTCACTGTCACCTCCTTTCAACCGAAAAGATGGCTGCCCCATAAAAAAGATGGCTGCCCCATGAAATCACAAACATTTGCCTGTTCTTTTAAAACAGGGTGGGTAAGATATTATATTACCTATCTATTTTAATTAACATAACTAATGTAACTTAAAGAGAATCTGTATTGTTAAAATCGCACAAAAGTAAACATACCAGTGTGTTAGGGGACATCTCCTATTACCCTCTGTCACAATTTCGCCGCTACCCGCCGCATTAAAAGTGGTTAAAAACAGTTTTAAAAAGTTTGTTTATAAACAAACAAAATGGCCACCAAAACAGGAAGTAGGTTGATGTCCACACATAGAAAATACATCCATACACAAGCAGGCTGTATACAGCCTTCCTTTTGAATCTCAAGAGATGATTTGTGTGTTTCTTTCCCCCTGCAGCTATCTTCCACTGAAGTGTCAGGCTGTTTCTTCCTGCAGAGTGCAGACAGCTCTGCCTGTATGTAATTCCTCAGTATGCGAAAGCCCAGCCAGCTCAGAGGAGGATTTATCCAGCTTGTAAAAGATAATAGAGCAGAGAGAAGCTGCCCTAATCTAAATAATACACAGGCAGTGTGCAGAGAGGGGCCTGGAGGGGGGAGATGCATCACAGAACCACAACACTGAAGAACTTGGCAGCCTTCCAGACACAGGCCGACAAGTCTGACAAGAGAGAGATAAGTTGATTATTACAGAGATGGTGATAGTGGAACATGCTGCAGTAAGCCAGAACACATTAGAATAGCTTTTGGAACTTGTAGGATGATAAAAAACAGGATGCAATTTTTGTTACGGAGTCTCTTTAATATTAGTATGTTTGTTTAGGCTGAAGTTCCACTTTAATGAATGGTAGATGTACTCTGCATGTAGATGGTTAGATGTACTGTATGTCAATCGCACCATCCACATAGGACTCGACCCTCCTGTGATGAATAGACACATTTTTATTGTGTACAAGAGCGGTGATATAGCAGTAGGGCACACAGAAAGCTTTCTGTGTGCTATATCACTGCTCATGTACGCAATAAAAGTGTGTTGATTCATCATCACAGGAGGGTCGAGTCCTATGTGGATGGTGCGATTGACTGTGACTATATAGAGGGGCTTGATGGACCTCTCACCACACTGGACTCCCCAGAAAAATTTAACCATCTCTGTGGCCGGTAGGTACCAGTTCACATTGCATTAGATGTACTGTATGTGCATCGGTACCACCAGCAGTCTAGAATGCCACAAACTCCTGATACAGTGGGTTGCAAAAGTATTCGTCCCCCTTGAAGTTTTCCACATTTTGTCACATTACTGCCACAAACATGCATCAATTTTATTGGAATTCCACGTGAAAGACCAATACAAAGTGGTGTACATGTGAGAAGTAGATCGAAAATCATACATCATTCCAAACATTTTTTACAAATAAATAACTGCATAGTGGGGTGTGCGTAATTATTCGGCACCCTGAGTCAGTACTTTGTAGTACCACCTTTTGCTGCAATTACAGCTGCCAGTCTTTTAGGGTATGTCTCTACCAGCTTTGCACATCTAGAGACTGAAATCCTTGCCCATTATTCTTTGCAAAACAGCTCCAGCTCAGTTAGATTAGATGGACAGCGTTTGTGAACAGCAGTTTTCAGATCTTGCCACAGATTCTCAATTGGATTTACATCTGGACTTTGACTGGGCCATTCTATCACATGGATATGTTTTGTTTTAAACCATTCCATTGTTGCCCTGGCTTTATGTTTAGGGTTATTGTCCTGCTGGAAGGTGAACCTCCGCCCCAGTCTCAAGTGTTTTGCAGTCTCCAAGAGGTTTTCTTCCAAGATTGCCCTGTATTTGGCTCCATACATCTTCCCATCAACTCTGACCAGCTTCCCTGTCCCTGCTGAAGAGATGCACCCCCCGAGCATGATGCTGCCACCACCATATTTGACAGTGGGGATGGTGTGTTCAGAGTGATGTGCAGTGTTAGTTTTCCGCCACACATAGCGTTTTGCATTTTGACCAAAAAGTTCCATTTTGGTCTCATCTGACCAGAGCACCTTCTTCCACATGGTTGCTGTGTCCCCCACATGGCTTGTGGCAAACTGCAAACGGGACTTCTTATGCTTTCTGTTAACAATGCCTTTCTTCTTGCCACTCTTCCATAAAGGCCAACTTTGTACAGTGCATGACTAATAGTTGTCCTATGGACAGAGTCTCCCACCTGAGCTGTAGATCTCTGCAGCTCGTCCAGAGTCACCATGGGCCTCTTGACTGCATTTCTGATCAGCGCTCTCCTTTTTCGGCCTGTGAGTTTAGGTGGATGGCCTTGTCTTGGTAGGTTTACAGTTGTGCCATACTCCTTCCATTTCTGAATGATCGCTTGAACAGTGCTCTGTGGGATGTTCAAGGCTTTGGAAATCTTTTTGTAGCCTAAGCCTGCTTTAAATTTCTCAATAACTTGATCCCTGACCTTTCTTGTGTGTTCTTTCGATTTCACGGTGTTGTTGCTCCCAATATTCTCTTAGACAACCTCTGAGGCCCTCACAGAGCAGCTGTATTTGTACTGACATTAGATTACACACAGGTGCACTCTATTTAGTCATTAGCACTCATCAGGCAATGTCTATAGGCAACTGACTGCACTCAGATCAAAGGGGGCTGAATAATTATGCACACATGACTTTGCAGTTATTTATTTGTAAAAAAAATGTTTGGAATCATGTGTGTTTTTCGTTCCACTTCTCATGTGTACACCACTTTGTGTTGGTCTTTCATGTGGAATTCCAATAAAATGTATTCATGTTTGTGGCAGTAATGTGACAAAATGTGGAAAACTTCAAGGGGGCCGAATACTTTTGCAACCCACTGTAGCTCTGCAGAGGACTTGGCAAACAGTGACGGCACCACCCACAGCTGAGAAGGTGAACTGGCCCAAATGGTAACGCCAGAAAAAAATCAATAAAATATCTATTTTAAAGCAGTCCTAGTAGCCAATGCATATGGACAAAACTATGGAAATTTTCCAACAGTGAACATGCAATGAATTAAGGATGAACACTGGTCAAATATAAAGCTTTGTACATCCTAGATAACCCTCGGGCAGGGGGTTCTTTCTGCACTGTCTTGGCTGAGAATCTAGCATGTATATGGCAGCCTCCTCACATTGTTTGGTAATTCCACATAACAGATTGCTAAATAAAGTGTGATAAACGAGGATGCATGCTTTCACTTTTTCCCTACTTACCTTACCCACTGATAGCCACTCGCTCAGGTATCATCCTGCCTTTCCTCCTCTCTTCTCTAATGATCAGTACACACTGCTCAGTTATAGTCAGTATAATGCCAGGGTGAGGATGGAAACAATGCAGTCTGTTGGCACTGTCACTAAAGATCCAGCATGCTATGGAGCCCCCATAATGCAAAGATAAGTACTGGAGGTTTGGTACAATTGTCTCATTAATACAATGCTGGGCATACACGTCTTGTTTTTGCCTCTCGATTCTCCTGTTCGATCGTTTCGCCACTCAATTCTGCAGTCGATTCTCTTATCTTCCGCTCCTTTTTCTTATCTTTTTCCATTCACTGCTATCACAGATCGGTTGGAAATTATCTATCGAGCCATCTATCTGGCTCAAAAACGACCGGTGTATTCCCAGCATAAGGCCAATACTCTGCAGGCAGGACACATTACCTCAGCATACTGGCTGCACTGTTTGTCTGTGATAAGGGGACATTCCGGTGGGGACATTTTGTTACTTGTTACATGTCTTCACAGAATTGGTGCTTTTCTTACAGCATTAACCTTTTGTGAGTTTAATTCTAAACTCATTCCACCTGGGGGGATATAAAGGTCACCTTTTTAAAGAGCATTTCCAGATTCCACCAGAAGCCAACCCTACGACTTAGCCCCATTTTTCCTCAGGGGAGAACCAAGGTGGGGATAAGTTCCTAGACATAACATTGAACATGGGGTGCTTTACAAAGGGGAGGAGAGAGATTTGCTGCCTCATTTTGTAAGCCCCCTCCCCATTTTATGGGCCATGTTGACTGGTATTGCTCAAGCAATTGAACTCCATGCTCATTGGGATATGTGTTCTCTGGGAAATGCCAGCCTAATTGGGTCATAAAGGGTTAGAACTGCTATGTGTACTGTAACTTTAGTGGGGCTCCACCCCCTGAACAATACCAGGCCACATGACCAACAGTATTGGTTGGTACATTACAAATTAAGGAAACAATTCTATCCTCACCCCTCCTCCACCCAACCTATAATGCACTCAACATTCAATGTTAGGACAAGGGGCTTATCCATGGTTTCACTTACATTGAAATTGGATGACCCCTCCTATATGGGGTGCATCTCCCCTAAAATTGTGGTGCATCCACTGATTTCTAATGCTATAATACTATACTTGTTGCTCACCTCCCAGTCTGAGGTGGACACTGTGATGTAGGCTGCAAGATCAGCTTTTCTTAGCACTGTGTCATATGTGTTAAGGTTGTAATTTTTAATGTTACAAATCGAATGTTTGTAGCACAAAGTTTACCCATGCCAATTCCACATCCGTGTGTCGTAGAGGTGGGGCAATTTTTTACTAACTTATATACTAAACCTACCAATAAGAACTCAACTTTTCACTACTGGAGTTTTCACACGGTTGGTATTAAGAGCAGCATCCGCTGTAGCCAGTTTATAAGGGTGAATAGGATTGTGAGTGAGCCTGAGGTATGTGAGGCACGGAAGATCGAATTAGCAGATACATTTAGTTCAAGAGGATATCCAGTAGAGGTACTTAATACTGATTCAATGCCATGTAGGCCTAGGTCTAAGTGTTTTTTCCTGTATACCGTTTGTGTCTACGTATAACACCTGTAGTGACATCATAGCCAGGAGTTTGTGTGGACACTGGTATATTCTCCGTGACGGGTTACCTCGAGTGCCGAATTCAGATATCCTCTGTTGATGTCATTCCGTCGTGCTCCCACGGTTAGGGATAAACTACATACTAAATCCATGCCAACATCCCAGGCTTCCTCATCTAGATGTAGTATGTTCCCTTGCATGTCATGCCACATGTGTGGTAATGTCATGCGGGGTAATAAATTCTAGCATCCTACTTTGGGTACCACGCTTTCTGTTAGGGAAAGATATACTTGCGATTCTACTTACGTTGTATATTTACTCAAATGTCCATGCAGTTTCATATATGTTGGTATGACTACGCAAAATCTTAAATCTCGCATTTCTGCACTTAAAACGACCATTAGAAATGCTACTGCTGGTCAAGCAGTAGCTGAACACTTTACCGTGTGTCATCACAGTGTAGCGCAAATAAGGGTTATGGCTATTGATGGGGTTCCTGGAGGTTGGAGAGGGGGTGATTGGGTAAAAGAGCTGCGACGCAGGGAGGTGGGGTGGATTAATAGATTAGACGCAATGGGTAGTGTAGGGTTAAACAGAGAGTATGATTTGTTATTTAAATTGTCCTATTCCTGTTCCTTACTGTTTTTTTGTAGATACTGTATTGTTGTATGCTTTACTTAAGCCTATATGTTTTTAATGTTTTACAGATTCTCCTGGCGGGGTGATGCATTATGTGCAGCGTTTTTTATTTAATCTGGTGCGCGGCGGGTGTGTGAGTATTTTTGCGGCTTCATTTCTTTATGTACATGTTGTCATGGTGACACTTTGCCACACCATCCACCGCTCCTACGCTACAGCCAATCCTTGTCATCATTGGTCGGCTGAGCGGCGCATGCGATTGGCCCCTATTGGTCATGTGCTTTTATGCACATGACCTGGATGTTTTGTCGAGCGCTTCCACATTGCGGAAGTGTCAGCGTGGGGAGAGATGCGCCGGCTGGCGTCGTTATTGATAATGACAGACTGGCGGTTACCGCTGTCTCCTGATTGGTGAGTGCTTATTTAAAAAGGTATGTGCCCATTGGTTGGCACTATGTTCAAACAGTTCCCCATCAGCTCCGCTTTGCTCCCTTGCCATAATTGGTGGAATGGTCACCCAGTGGGCGTGGTTTTGCATATATAAGTTGTAATGTGTACTTGGTTTGGTGTAATGACACGTGAGCAACTTGATAAAGGCTGTGAGGCCAAAACAGCGGGCTGTCGTTTCCTGTTATTGCTTTGATGCTACAATAACGTTTATAGAGCTATAAATACATAGTGTGGTGCCAATCCTTTAATTCTGAAATCTATTGGAATTCTGTTTCTAGTGTGTGGCACACATCAGATAGATTCTTGTCAGAATTTACAGAAATCTATCTGATGTAGCTGCTGCTTGCTTTTTTGGCAGTTGGAAACAGCTGTAAACAGATATTTCCCACAATGCAACAAGGTTCACGGATAGGAAACTGCCAGGACCATGGTCCTCACAGTTTACTGTGCGAGGGGTTTCACCACAATATCAGCCATACAGAGCCCCCTGATAATCCGTTTGTGAAAAGGAATAGATTTCTCATGGGAAAGGGGGTATCAGCTACTGATTGGGATGAAGTTCAATTCTTGGTCACGGTTTCTCTTTAAACAGCCAAGCCACTGTGCCCAATATGCAATTCACTTTTTCTCCTGAGTTTTCTCTTGGGTGATATTTTCACACCTTGTCATAAAATGCATTTTCTAAACCACAGCATGGAAAAAAGTACTCAAGTAATTTTGATGGTACTTTTTCACCAACTTTTGGGTACTTTTCCAATTGGAAAATGCTTAAGAGTTATTTTAAAAAGGATCTAAAAATTATCTCCTAGGAAATAACTCAGGAGAAAAAGAGAATTGCATATCTGTCAATTAGGTGACGGCATGAGATTTATTTATTTTTTACAGCTTAAAATTCAGAGTTTGGATTTTAAACTGCAACTGTGATAGTCTGATGCAATGTTATAAATAAAGCTGTATAAGTGAAAATACAAATATGAAACACTTTACTTTTCTTTGCTACTAATGTTCTATTAATTATGTGTACTATAAATACAATTCAGTATCTAGTTTAGTTTCGCTTCAGATTTGCTTTAAGTCAAACATCTTATCTGCAAGCTTGTTCAGGATCTATGGCTAAAAGTATTAGAGGCATAGGATTAGCAGGATAGCCAGGCACTCTGCATTGTTTAAAAGGAAATATATATACAGCATCCTCTATAACCCTCTCAAGTCAGTTGGGTATCTTATCTCATGCTAGTTCTATGATAGCCTACCTAAGGGAAATAATATTACATTCTGTGACATATATAAATATATTGTAAAACCAAGTGCAAACATATTTAGAATGTTTTCTTGAATGTGCCTGAAACTTTTACACCCATTTATATAATCTGAGCCACGTAGCAAAGAATCTGTTTTGAGTGCAGTTGAACTTGTCCTTGAAACAGATTATATAATTAATACTCTGGCTCACGTAACTAGTGGGTGGTTGCCTGGCCTGTTACTATATTTTACAGCTTTTGTCTGGGAGCTTCTATAATAAGCCATGTTATGCAATGCCTCTCATGTAACTTCTCTGTGAGCCCAGAAATCTCTGATTATCAACCTCACTTTACTAATAAGACTAACAGATTATTGGCTTCAGGGATGGCCGCTTTTTTTAACTAACAGGCAATTACAAATGCTTTTAAGATGCCCTGTTATTATTCAAATAATAGCAATTACATTCTGTTAATATGTTTTGTTTTTACTAACATTTCGGAAACTAAATATTATTGCGATACAATGTTGTTTTTGACGTTCTGGCAATTATTGGTATGCAGTATGCTTATTCACACTATATTTCTCTATATGGTCAGTAAAAACACAGTTTATTTTAAGAGGTATAGCAAAACATGTTTTGTATTTATAGGAATGAATACTACCCTGCAGTTACTAGCCTGAAGTAAAACTAAAAAAACAAAACACTACAGTATACAGTGGACCTAGATAAGGCATTGCTGGGCTGTGCAATCCTGCAAAACTGGCTAGGATTTCCTGAAAGCTGGCTGCTCGTAGGTGGCAATTAGGGGTGGTTCACTTCACTTGAAATTCAACGTAACCAACAGTGAAACTGATATAGGCAGAGCAAGCTTTAAGGTGGCCACACACCATACAATTTTTTAAATATCTTTTCAGTTCAAAAATTGCAATCAATTTTTCTGTTTGATTGTAACATTTCAAAAATCTAATTAATGTACCACACACATACGTTACATTTTTCCCCAATTATGATAAAAATGATTAAAACTCAGAAAAAAAATTGCTTGGGTCTGTACATCAAGAAATTGTCAGTCTACCCTACACCATTCTTTTTTCATATAAATTGATCAGAAAATCCAACACTCCTGATCGTCCTTTATCGAATAAAAAAAGGGAACACTTCGATCAGATTTTTTGAATGTATGATTGTATTTATCAAATTGGTGTAAAATTGGATTGTATGGTGTGTGGCCACCTTTAGGGCCGGTTCACACGGACAACAGGCGGCGTTGGGGCGGCCAGGAAGTCGCGTCGTCCTGTGACGTCCCGTTCGGTGGCGGCGGTACAGAGATCGTCGCGATCGGCGTTTCTCGTCCCCGCAGGGGGACATGAAGACGCGCCGGCTAGCCGTCCCTAGACGTTGCATGCGGCTTCTAGGGACGGCCGAAACGATGCGTTAAATCGGGATCAGAACGCCGCGTTTATGCAATCGACGGTAATCGACGGTAACCGCGCAATGCTAAACGCTCCTATTCACTTGAATGGGAGAGTTTAGCCGATGGGTCCCGAACGCTTGACGGTAGACGCCGCCAAGCGTCCGTGTGAACCGGCCCTAAGGCTTGGCTCCCACTACAGTGGAAAATTTACATTTTTATGTCCTTTTAACTGAAATGAAGGTCCTTTTTTATAAATAGGATCTATTCACACTTGTGAGTCTGCAACTGATCCATTGGATCAGTTGCATTAACCCTTTGGCAGCCAAATAAAGTAAAACTTTTTTTGGCTGCAGGGCCAAATTTTTCCTGCCGCTGGGGAAGTGTGCCTTTCCCAGCCTGGCATGCTTGGTGGGGTATGTGGTGGCAGGGTAGGGGTTGTGGCAGGGAGCTCTCATGCCTACCAGTCTGGATCATAGATTCACTCATCCAGGCACCACTGTTATCCCTACAGCTAAGTTAAAAGCCGGGGTCTTAGTTCACAGAAGAATGCATTCTTATGCTTAGTTACCTACACTGCGCAGAAGTACCCAGGGCCAGAGTTAGGACACCTACGTTCACCTGGGTACTTCTGCGCAGTGTAGGTGACTAAGCATAAGAATGCATTCTTCTGTAAACTAAGACCCCGGCTTTTAACTTAGCTGTAGGGATAACAGTGGTGCCTGGATGAGTGAATCTGTGAATGTATTTGTTTGAACATTTGCATGCGAGAGTGCGAAGGGTTGCTGATTTTTGCTAATTTTCTGACCACACCCCCTTCAGCACCTCCCTTTCCTTAATAACGTATTTAATGTCCTAACTAGAGGCGATGTGCCTGGATATATGTGTTTTTCTTGTTATCTGTCTGGATCGTCTTCTTATTCCTCCATTGCAGCAGCAACGTACTCTCGGCAGGGCTCCTCGGTTCTGATCACATGATATGACCTGATCGGGATCCAGAAAACCATGCCAGAATTACAGCGCCACCCAGCAGGGGAAGAGGGGTGATGGAAGAGTCTCTTCCATTTCGTCCACCACGCCTCTTCCACAACTGGGTGGCGCTGTAACACTGACACGGTCTCCTGGATCCTGGTCACATATCATATACTGTGCTTGGTAGTGACCGGGACCCAGAAGACCTGCCGAAAGCTCAGAGCCATTGGTGGAGGAAGAGAAGAAGCCATCTGGAGCAGGTAAATATAACTTTTCACTCACATGCACTCGTTTGGCTACACTAGGCAGCCAAAAGAGTTATCCTGTCAGAGGTTTTTATTGCATAAGCAGCTTCAAACAATATCTCGTTTGAAGCTGCCCTTGGGTTAAACAGAACACACTCTTGTGCTGTCCATGATTTTTCCAGTTGAGCAGATGCGTTTCCCATACAGCCTATGGTGGACTGCACTGTCCGCTCCAGCTGGTCATTAGATTTCAACACAAGTGGTAACCTAGTCTATCATCTTTCACATTGAAGGCTGAAGTGCATGCTTGTCTGGCGGTTTAATCTCCCGTCTGCCAGCGAATAAGTGCCTTCTGGCTGCAATTTAATGCAGCCAAATGGAAGTTTTTTTAAAGATAACCTAAAGGCAAAAAAAAAAAAAAAATGAGATTAACTCACCTGGGGCTTCCCTCAGCCCCCTGCAGACGATCGGTGCCCTCGCAGCTCCGCTCCGATGGCCCAGGACCCGCCGGCGACGACTTCCGGTTTCGCCGTCACCGGCCGACAGGCATGGGAACGCGAGTGATTCTTCACGTTTCCAGCCTGTATATCGCCCCCTATGCTGCTATAGGAGGCCGCAATAGCAGCATAGGGGGCGATAAACAGGCTGGGAACGCGAAGAATCACTCGCGTTCCCATGCCTGTCGGCCGGTGACGGCGAAACCGGAAGTCGTCGCCGGCGGGTCCTGGGCCATCGAAGCGGAGCTGCGAGGGCACCGATCGTCTGCAGGGGGCTGAGGGAAGCCCCAGGTGAGTTCATCTCATTTTTTTTTTTTGCCTTTAGGTTCACTTTAACCCCACATGTCAGCATTTTACACGCGGGAAGCAAAAAACTGCATCATTTTTCCATCTGAATGCAGCCACACTGATTTTTGAGTCTATGCAGTGGATATCGCTCCGTTGCTCATATGGAGCACCAGCAACTGCCTGTCCAATGCATGAGAGCAGCTGTCCATGTGAAACAGGCCTTGGCTTGATTGGGAGGACTGTAAGGCCTTGTGCACATAGACAGACACATGGGCAATCTTGTGGATAAATTCTTTCAATGTATTTTCTTGTTGTTATTCGATCAGGTTGAAATGTAAAATGAAATACTCTGGCGCTGCTCGAAATTGCATAGGTACTGGAAAGAGGTTTTGGATATTATTGAAACTGTCTCTAAACAGAAAATGAATAGAACCATTCAGCTTTGTATCCTGGGCCTGTCTTCTGGTCTGGCTGTGCAGGAGCATGTGCGTCTAATGATAATCCGTTTGCTGTTTCAGGCTGCTTACACACAGGGACGTTACAGGCGCCTGTAACGCTCCCCCAACGCACAGCAATGTAACACAAGTGGGCTGTTCACACTGCCCACGTTGCGTTACATGTAACGCTGCACGTTGTCGGGAAGGTGCAGCATGCTACGGCATTAGAGCGGCTATAGCCGCGTTAGACTGTTTGCACATGCTCAGTGGGGGACGGAGAGGAGGCGGGGAGAGCCAGCTACAGTAGCCGTGCTTATGGCTACTTAATATTCACTGCACTGGAGGCCGCTGATTGGCCGGCGGGACCACGTGATGCGGAGTGTCTCGCTCCGCATCACGTGGTCCCGCCGGCCAATCAGCGCCACTCTGGGAGACCTTATAGGGATAGAGCCGCCTAACGCGGCTCACTCTACCGTCCTTTCTTGCAGCACCACACGTTGTGTTAGGTGCACGTTATGCGACCTTAACGTGGCACCTAACGCAACGTCTTGGTGTGCAAGTAGCCTCAAGCAAGGAAACTTATTCTGTTGATGTGGAAAGATCTAAATCCCCCTTCTGTTGATCTGTGGGTCAAACAAGTAAATCATACCTCCAAACTATTTGAGATGAGAAAGAGGGACACTTAAGCCACGCCTCTGCCACACCTCTAATCACACCCCCGACACACCCCTAGTCACGCATACCATACAGATTTCATTAGAAAAAAATGTTGTTTTGTAATTCAAACCACACTGGTCCGACTCCTTTCTATCCTGGCTAATTTCCCTTCATATTAACATTTTAAAATGAATAATATATCAATTTAATGGATGGTAAGTAAGTTTAGAGAAAGAAAGGGTTCTCAAAGAGGGACTTTTGGGAGCTATGAGTAAATTCCTATCTTAACCAGTTGCCGACCGCCCACAGCCGATGGGCGGCGGCAAAGTGGACGCCGAAAGGACCGCAATACGCCCAAGGGCGTTGCGTCCTTTTGGCATGCCCGGGGAACGATCGCGTCACTGATGACGCGCTTCCCCCGGCAACTGGCTCCGCCCACCCGCGATGACAACCAGCCGGCCGTTCGGAAGCGCCGGCGGGTTGTTAACCCCACGATCGCCGCATACAAAGTGTATAATACACTTTGTAATGTATACAAAGTGTATTATACAGGCTGCCTCCTGCCCTGGTGGTCCCAGTGTCCGAGGGACCACCAGGGCAGGCTGCAGCCACCCTAGTCTGCACCAAACACACTGATCCTGCCCCCCCTTCCCTCTGATCGCCCGCAGCACCCCTCAGACCCCCCCTGCCCACCCCTCAGACCCTTGTTTACACCCAGTCACTCCCCTAATCACCCATCAATCACTCCCTGTCACTATCTGTCAACGCAATTTTTTTTAGTTTAGGTCCTAACTGCCCCCTGGGGGCTCCTGATCACCCCCCACCCCTCAGATTCTCCCCAGACCCCCCCCCCCCCGTGTACTGTAATAACCCACTGATCACCTGTCAATCACCTGTCAATCACCCATCAATCACCCCCTGTCACTGCCACCCATCAATCAGCCCCTAACCTGCCCCTTGCGGGCAATCTGATCACCCACCCACACCATCAGATCTCCCGCAGACCCGACGTCAGATCACATCCCAAGTGCATTGTTTACATCTGTTCTCTCCTCTAAACACCCACTAATTACCCATCAATCACCCATCAATCACCCCCTTATCACCACCTGTCACTGTTACCCATCAGATTAGACCCTAATCTGCCCCTTGTGGGCACCCAAACACCCGCCCACATGCTCAGATTGCCCTCAGACCCCCCTTATCAATTCGCCAGTGCATTATTTACATCTGTTCTTCCCTGTAATAACCCACTGATCACCTGTCAATCACCTGTCAATCACCCATCAATCACCCCCTGTCACTGCCACCCATCAATCAGCCCCTAACCTGCCCCTTGCGGGCAATCTCATCACCCACCCACACCATCAGATCTCCCCCCCCCGTGTACTGTAATAACCCACTGATCACCTGTCAATCACCTGTCAATCACCCATCAATCACCCCCTGTCACTGCCACCCATCAATCAGCCCCTAACCTGCCCCTTGCGGGCAATCTGATCACCCACCCACACCATCAGATCTCCCGCAGACCCGACGTCAGATCACATCCCAAGTGCATTGTTTACATCTGTTCTCTCCTCTAAACACCCACTAATTACCCATCAATCACCCCCTTATCACCACCTGTCACTGTTACCCATCAGATTAGACCCTAATCTGCCCCTTGTGGGCACCCAATCAACCGCCCACATGCTCAGATTGCCCTCAGACCCCCCCTTATCAATTCGCCAGTGCATTATTTACATCTGTTCTTCCCTGTAATAACCCACTGATCACCTGTCAATCACCTATCAATCACCCCCTGCCACTGCCACCCATCAATCAGCCCCTAACCTGCCCCTTGCGGGCAATCTGATCACCCACCCACACCATCAGATCGCCCGCAGACCCGCCGTCAGATCACCTCCCAAGTGCATTGTTTACATCTGTTCTCTCCTCTAAACACCCACTAATTACCCATCAATCACCCATCAATCACCCCCTATCACCACCTGTCACTGTTACCCATCAGATCAGACCCTAATCTGCCCCTTGCGGGCACCCAATCACCCTCCCACATGCTCAGATTGCCCTCAGACTCCCCCTTATAAATTCGCCAGTGCATTATTTACATCTGTTCTTCCCTGTAATAACCCACTGATCACCTGTCAATCACCTGTCAATCACCCATCAATCACCTCCTGTCACTGCCACCCATCATTCAGCCCCTAACCCGCCCCTTGCGGGCAATCTGATCACCCACCCACACCATCAGATCGCCCGCAGACCCACCGTCAGATCACCTCCCAAGTGCATTGTTTACATCTGTTCTCTCCTCTAAACACTCACTAATTACCCATCAATCACCCATCAACCACCCCCTATCACTGTTACCCATCAGATCAGACCCTAATCTGCCCCTTGCGGGCACCTAATCACCCACCCACATGCTCAGATTGCCCTCAGACCCCCCCCTTATCAATTCGCCAGTGCATTAATTACATCTGTTCTTCCCTGTAATAACCCACTGATCACCTGTCAATCACCCATCAATCACCCCCTGTCAATGCCACCCATCAATCAGCCCCTAACCTGCCCCTTGCGGGCAATCTGATCACCCACCCACACCATCAGATCTCCCGCAGACCCGACGTCAGATCACATCCCAAGTGCATTGTTTACATCTGTTCTCTCCTCTAAACACCCACTAATTACCCATCAATCACCCATCAATCACCCCCTTATCACCACCTGTCACTGTTACCCATCAGATTAGACCCTAATCTGCCCCTTGTGGGCACCTAATCAACCGCCCACATGCTCAGATTGCCCTCAAACCCCCCTTATCAATTCGCCAGTGCATTATTTACATCTGTTCTTCCCTGTAATAACCCACTGATCACCTGTCAATCACCTGTCAATCACCCATCAATCACCCCCTGCCACTGCCACCCATCATTCAGGCCCTAACCTGCCCCTTGCGGGCAATCTGATCACCCACCCACACCATCAGATCGCCCGCAGACCCACCGTCAGATCACCTCCCAAGTGCATTGTTTACATCTGTTCTCTCCTCTAAACACCCACTAATTACCCATCAATCACCCATCAACCACCCCCTATCACCACCTGTCACTGTTACCCATCAGATCAGACCCTAATCTGCCCCTTGCGGGCACCTAAACACCCACCCACATGCTCAGATTGCCCTCAGACCCCCCCTTATCAATTCGCCAGTGCATTATTTACATCTGTTCTTCCCTGTAATAACCCACTGATCACCTGTCAATCACCCATCAATTACCCATCAATCACCCATCAATCACCCCCTGTCACTGCCACCCATCAATCAGCCCCCAACCTGCCCCTTGCGGGCAATCTGATCACCCACCCACACCATCAGATCTCCCGCAGACCCGACGTCAGATCACATCCCAAGTGCATTGTTTACATCTGTTCTCTCCTCTAAACACCCACTAATTACCCATCAATCACCCATCAATCACCCCCTATCACCACCTGTCACTGTTACCCATCAGATTAGACCCTAATCTGCCCCTTGTGGGCACCCAATCAACCGCCCACATGCTCAGATTTCCCTCAGACCCCCCTTATCAATTCGCCAGTGCATTATTTACATCTGTTCTTCCCTGTAATAACCCACTGATCACCTGTCAATCACCTGTCAATCACCCATCAATCACCCCCTGCCACTGCCACCCATCATTCAGCCCCTAACCTGCCCCTTGCGGGCAATCTGATCACCCACCCACACCATCAGATCGCCCGCAGACCCACCGTCAGATCACCTCCCAAGTGCATTGTTTACATCTGTTCTCTCCTCTAAACACCCACTAATTACCCATCAATCACCCATCAACCACCCCCTATCACTACCTGTCACTGTTACCCATCAGATCAGACCCTAATCTGCCCCTTGCGGGCACCTAAACACCCACCCACATGCTCAGATTGCCCTCAGACCCCCCCTTATCAATTCGCCAGTGCATTATTTACATCTGTTCTTCCCTGTAATAACCCACTGATCACCTGTCAATCACCTGTCAATCACCCATCAATTACCCATCAATCACCCATCAATCACCCCCTGTCACTGCCACCCATCAATCAGCCCCCAACCTGCCCCTTGCGGCCAATCTGATCACCCACCCACACCATCAGATTGCCCGCAGACCCGACGTCAGATCACCTCCCAAGTGCATTGTTCACATCTGTTCTCTCCTCTAAACACCCACTCATTATCCATCAATCACCCCCTGTCACTGCTACCCATCAGATCAGACCCCTATCTGCCCCTAGGGCACCCAATCACCCGCCCACACCCTCAGAACGCCCTCAGACCCCAGCCCTGATCACCTCGCCAGTGCATTGCTTGCATCTATTCCCCCCTCTAATCACACCTTGAGACACCCATCATTTACCTCCTGTCATCACCTGTCACCCCCTAGCACACCTACACATCAGATCAGGCCCTAATTTGCCCCGTGTGGGCTCCTGATCACTCGGCCAAACCCTCAGATCCCCCTCAGACCCCCTTCCGTTTACCTCCCCAGTTCATTGATTGCATCTATTTTCCCCTCTAATCACCCCCTGAGACACCCATCAATCACTTCCAGTCACCCCCCCCCCCTAGCACTCCTATCCATCAGATCAGGCCCAATACAACCTGTCATCTAAGAGGCCACCCTGCTTATGACCGGTTCCAGAAGATTCGCCCCCTCATAGACCACCTGTCATCAAAATTTGCAGATGCTTATACCCCTGAACAGTCATTTTGAGGCATTTGGTTTCCAGAATACTCCTCACGGTTTTGGGCCTCTAAAATGCCAGGGCAGTATAGGAACCCCACAAGTGACCCCATTTTAGAAAAAAGACACCCCAAGGTATTCTGTTACAATGCGATTGCTGGACTGCGCTCTCCACTTCCTATAACAAGACAAGATTGCACATAGCGTAACTCTGTATACATTAGTTCACACACCACCCGTGTTTCAGTGATCAAAAGTGCAACACACGTGACCACACACTCCTTCTCTGATTCTGCTCACCGGATTTTCACCACCTCAGAAAACAGGTGGATCTAGCGATTATATATATATTCCACAAGGCACTTTATCAAATCTTCATCTTTTCTTTAATGTAAAAATTCCTCACTAAAACACATAAAAACACAATAGTGTAATTCTGTTTAAAATATCAGCCGCAATGCCCGCGCACTAATGCGCACTCACGTGATAGTTTCTTGAAATCAAGCACATGAGAATAACAACAGCAAGGTCTGCCCGGCACCTGGATAAATGGATGAGCGGCGTCCCGACTCCCCGTTACCCTCCGCGGCGATCCGGCTGCTGTTGTGGCGCTCGAATCTCCCTCTCCGTATCCTCGATCAATCCCAGTATGGTGACGTCAGATGCGCTGGACGTGGCTCCGCCCTACGCGTTTCGACCAATCGGTCTCATCAGGGGCTGTCCAGTAATCGCATTGTAATTACTATCTGGTAAAGTGTGACAGCGATCCCATTGAAGTGTGTGGACATTGTATGGACAATTCTTATTGTGATCTCAACTTTGGAGGACAGTAAATATATGAATATATGATCTATTGTGGACAGCGCAGCCTAGTTGCTAAATATAAGGTATTCTGTTAGGTGTATGACGAGTTCATAGAAGATTTTATTTTTTGTCAAAAGTTAGCGGAAATTGATTTTTATTGTTTTTTTTTAACAAAGTGTCATTTTCCACTAACTTGTGACAAAAAATAAAACCTTCTATGAACTCACCATACACCTAACGGAATACCTTGGGGTGTCTTCTTTCTAAAATGGGGTAATTTGTGAGGTTCCTATACTGTCCTGGCATTTTAAGGGCCCTAAACCGTGAGTAGTCTAGAAACCAAATGACTCGTGAATAGGACGTTGGGCCCCTTAGCGCACCTAGGCTGCAAAAAATTGTCACACATGTGGTATCACTGTACTCAGGAGAAGTAGTATAATGTGTTTTGGGGTGTATTTTTACACATACCCATGCTGGGTGGGAGAAATATCTCTGTAAATGACAATTTTTTGATTTTTGTACACACAATTGTCCATTTACAGAGAAATTTCTCCCACCTAGCATGGGTATGTGTAAAAATACACCCAAAAACACATTGTACTACTTCTCCTGAGTACAGCGATACCACACTTTTTTGCAACCTAGGTGCGCTAAGGGGCCTAACGTCCTATTCACAGGTCATTTTTGAGGCATTTGCTTTCCAGACTACTCTTCACGGTTTAGGGCCCCTAAAATGCCAGGGCAGTGTAGGAACCCCACAAGTGACCCCATTTTAGAAAGAAGAAACCCCAAGGCATTCCGTTAGTAGTATGGTGAGTTCATTGAAGTTTTTATTTTTTTGTCACAAGTTAGTGGAAAATGACACTTTGTGAAAAAAAATCAATTTCCGCTAACTTGTGACAAAAAATAAAATCTTCTATAAACTCACCATACTACTAACGGAATACCTTGGGGTGTCTTCTTTCTAAAATGGGGTCACTTGTGGGGTTCCTATACTGCCCTGGCATTTTAGGGGCCCTAAACCGTGAGGAGTAATCTAGAAACCAAATGCCTCAAAATGACCTGTGAAATCCTAAAGGTACTCATAGAATGTTGGGCACCTTAGCACAGTTAGGGTGCAAAAAAGTGCCACACATGTGGTATCGCCATACTCAGGAGAAGTAGTATAATCATGGGCGTAGCAATAGGGGTTGCAGAGGTAGCGGCCGCATCGGGGCCCTTGAGCCAGAGGGGCCCTGAAGGGCCCTCCCTCAACTACAGTATTAGGTCTCTATTGGTCCTGTGCTCATAATAATCATTTCTATAGATACATAGATACTTTGAATAGTGGTAATCCTTAACAAACCGTTCCCCATCCCCTTCTTGCACCTCTGACACTGTAGTTGACATTGGTAGGTTTTGGTGCGCCGTTTCAATTGTTACGTATAGAGTGCTTGGGGGGGCCCCATTGTAAAACTTGCATCGGGGCCCACTGCTCCTTAGCTACGCCACTGAGTATAATGTGTTTTGTGGTGTATTTTTACACATGCTCATACTGGGTGGGAGAAATATCTCTGTAAATAGACAATTGTGTGTAAAAAAATCAAAAAATTGTCATTTACAGAGATATTTCTCCCACCCAGCATGGGTATATGTAAAAATACACCACAAAACACATTATACTACTTCTCCTGAGTACGGCGGTGCCCTAAAATGCCAGGGCAGTATAGGAACCCCACAAGTGACCCCATTTTAGAAAGAAGACACCCCAAGGTATTCCGTTAGGGGTATGGTGAGTTCATAGAAGATTTTATTTTTTGTCACAAGTTAGCGAAAATTGATTTTTATTGTTTTTTTTTTCACAAAGTGTCAATTTCCGCTAACTTGTGACAAAAAAAAAAATCTTCTATGAACTCACCATACTCCTAACAGAATACCTTGTGGTGTTGTCTTTCTAAAATGGGGTCACTTGTGGGGTTCCTAAACTGCCCTGGCATTTTAGGGGCCATAAACCGTGAGGCGTAGTCTTGAAACCAAATGTCTCAAAATGACCTGTGAAATCCTAAAGGTACTTATTGGCCTTAAGGGCCCCTTAGCGCAGTTAGGGTGCAAAAAAGTGCCACACATGTGGTATCGCTGTACTCAGGAGAAGTAGTATAATGTGTTTTGGGGTGTATTTTTACACATACCCATGCTGGGTGGGAGAAATATCTCTGTAAATGGACAATTGTGTGTAAAAAAAATCAAAACATTGTCATTTACAGAGATATTTCTTCCACCCAGCATGGGTATGTGTAAAAATACACCCCAAAACACATTATACTACTTCTCCTGCGTACGGCAATACCACATGTGTGGCACTTTTTTGCAGCCTAACTGCGCTAAGGGGCCCAAAGTCCAATGAGCACCTTTAGGCTTTATAGGGGTGCTTACAATTTAGCACCCCCCAAAATGCCAGGACAGTAAGCACACCCCACAAATGACCCCATTTTGGAAAGTAGACACTTCAAGGTATTCAGAGAGGGGCATGGTGAGTCCGTGGCAGATTTCATTTTTTTTTGTCACAAGTTAGCAGAAATGGAAACTTTTTTTTTTGTCTCAAAGTGTCATTTTCCGCTAACTTGTGACAGAAAATAAAATCTTCTATGAACTCATCATGCCTCTCAGTGAATACTTTGGGATGCCTTCTTTCCAAAATGGGGTCATTTGGGGGCTATTTATACTATCCTGGAATTTTAGCACCTCATGAAACATGACAGGTGCTCAGAAAAGTCGAAGATGCTTCAAAATGGGAAAATTCACTTTTTGCACCATAGTTTGTAAACGCTATAACTTTTACCCAAACCAATAAATATACACTGAATGTTGTTTTTTTTATCAAAGACATGCAGCACAATAAATTTGGACAAAAATGTATACAGAAATTTTACTTTATTTTACAAATTTTATCACAGAAAGTTAAAAAAATCATTTTTTTGACAAAATTAATGTCTTTTTTGATGAATATAATAAAAACTAAAAATCGCAGCAGCAATCAAATAGCACCAAAAGAAAGCTGTATTAGTGACAAGAAAAGGAGGGAAAATTCATTTATATAGTAGGTTGTATAACCGAGCAATAAACCGTTAAAGCTGCAGTGGTCTGAATGGAAAAAAAGGCTCTGGTCCTTAACCTCCCTGGCGGTCTATTAGAAACCGCCGGGGGGCAGCGCAGCACTGTTTTTAAAAAAATTTTTTAAATCATGTAGCGAGCCTAGGGCTCGCTAACATGATAGCCGCTGTACAGCAGCATCCCCCCGCCCGCTTCGATCGCCTCCGGCGATCTTTTATCAGAAAATCCCGTTCAAAGAACGGGATTTCCTGAAGGGCTTACCCCGTCGCCGTGGCGACGGGGCGGGATGACGTTACCGATGTCATGGACGTCGTGACGTCTAAGGGAGTCCCGATCCACCCCTCAGCGCTGCCTGGCACTGATTGGCCAGGAAGCGCACGGGGTCGGGGGGGGTGCGTTACGGCGCGGCGATTCAGCGCGGAGTGGCGGCGATCGGAATGCACACGCAGCTAGCAAAGTGCTAGCTGCGTGTTGCAAAAAAAAAAGTATGCAAATCGGCCCAGCAGGGCCTGAGAAATCCTCCTGTGCGGCATAGCCCGAGCTCAGCTCGGGCTTACTGCCAGGAAGGTTAAGGGGTAGAAAGACTGTGGTCCTCAAGTGGTTAAACTAGAAAAGTGTAAGGAGACAAAAAAGTAGAGACGGGAGCCCCCAATTGTGTATTATTGATGATATTGGATGGAGATATGATAAGCAGATAGAGATATACTCACAAACACGGGTTGCCAGGATACAGGCAACCACTTTATGCGCATATGGGGATATTAGACCTGTCCCCACTCAGGCTAAGAAGTCGCTCTCTGTAGCAGGAAAAAAAGGGGGTGTTCACACCCATCCATCAGGTGGATAACAATGTACGATAATTACAGAGGCGCCAGCAGAATAAAACAAGAACCATTTAAAAACGATAAAAGCAAGGGGGTAAGGGTGGACTTACCTCCCCAAATTCCAAACACAACCACTGTGATCGGTATGCAAAAACATTTAATCTGTACTCCAAGTAAAACAAATGCAACGCGCTTCGCGGGTCTAAAGCCCGCCTCCCCAGGCAAAAAAATTTTGCCTGGGGAGGCGGGCTTGAGACCCGCGAAGCGCGTTGCATTTGTTTTACTTGGAGTACAGATTAAATGTTTTTGCATACCGATCACAGTGGTTGTGTTTGGAATTTGGGGAGGTAAGTCCACCCTTACCCCCTTGCTTTTATCGTTTTTAAATGGTTCTTGTTTTATTCTGCTGGCTCCTCTGTAATTATCGTAAACTAGAAAAGATGATCTATTTGCATGGAGGTGCTGCTCATGAATTTGACAAGATATGGGAGGGCTGGCTTGACACACCTGGGTTGCCAGATTTTACTTTAACCACTTGCCGACCGCACACACATACCGTGCGGCGGCAAAGTGGTAGCTGGAGGACCAGCGACGCACCTCTGCGTCGCCAGGTGCCTCCCTAATTAATCAGGAAAGACCGCTCGCGCGAGCGGCTGTTTCCTGTTAGATCATGGAGCGGGTCTCCGTGAATAGCCTGCGAGCCGCTGATTGCGGCTTGCAGACTAAATGTAAACATAGGAGACATTTGTCTCCTTTGCTTACATTGTACGGCGCTGCTGCGCAGCAGCGCCGTAAGGCAGATCGGCGATCCCCGGCTAATCAGCGGCCGGGGATCGCCGCCATGTGACAGGGAACAGCCTGTCACTGGCTGCACAGGACGGATAGCATCCTGTGCAGCCCCGATCACCGGGGATGAGCAGGTAGGAGAGGGAGGGGGGAATTTCGCCACGGAGGGGGGCTTTGAGGTGCCCCTCCCCCCCCCCCCCCCGCAACATGCCAGCCAGGAGGAGCGATCAGACCCCCCCTGCACATCATCCCCATAGGGGGGAAAAAAGGGGGGCGACCTGATCGCTCTGCGTGCCAGCTGATCTGTGCTGGGGCTGCAGAGCCCACCCAGCACAGATCACAAAAAATAACGCTGGTCCTTAAGGGGGGGGGTAAAGGGTGGGTCCTCAAGTGGTTAATACAGGATAGCATATTTGGTGTTCTCACTTAAAGTGTAATTCTTGTTTTTTGAGGGGAAAACATTCAATTCTCCTGGCTGACTCTCTCCCTCTTGGTTCTATTTATATGGCTGGCCTGGTGGAGGTATTACCAGGAGCTTATCATTGTTCATTTAGTCTGATCACATTGTATTCACACTATTTATATGATATTTGCTTATGACATAGTTTGCTGCTGTATGCAACAGTTATTTTCCTATGACTTGTTTGTATATGCCTACTTTTGTTTAAAGGGAACCTGAACTGAGAAAGATTATTTAAAATAAACACATGGCGTAGCTGCAAATGAATATTACATAGTTACCTCGCAGTCAGTTCCTTTCAGAAGCTCACCATTTTTTTCTTACAGTGATCCCTTCCAGTTCTGACAATATTTTGTCAGAACTGAAATATACCAGTTGCTGTCAGTTATATATCAGCTGCTGTCAGTTACAACTGAATATGCAAGGTAATGTCCATGTTTTCCCTATGGCTCAAGTGGGCGATATTACAGTTTAACAGTGTGCTGACCAGGAAGATGTTATGGGGTAATGACCATTTTCAGTATGGAGGACGGAGAATTACATTGATCACAGTGGACAAACAGGACACAGGAGAGGAGAAAGAGATTGAAGAGGGGACTGCACAGGAGGCAAGTATGACTTGGGTATGTTTATTTTGACTTTTAATTTTCAGTTCAGGTTCTCTTTAATAAAGGCTGATTAAAAAAAAAAAGAAATGTAAAATGAATTAATGTGAATGTGATTATGTACAATGGCTGTCCCATCTGATGTTTTGTCCCAGTGGTAGTTCCTGTGGATTCCGGCCACCATCACATTATATTGATTGATCTAGTGAGCAATCAATATTAAATTGCACATCTGATCACTTCTCAACTGTTCAACCATTTATTGTTTTGTTTTGTTTTTTTCAATTACCAATTACTTTTTATTCATCACTGTGCTTACAACCCTTTGCTTCAGTCTGCCATGAGCAACAATACCATATCTAAGCCAATTTGCAGCACCATTCATAATATCCAGCCTGTATATAGTTTAACTCTGAGGGCCCTTTCACACTGTGCAGGCTACATTGTGATACGTTTGCGACCCAATGCTAATGAAAAGTCGGACCGTGCATTAGATGTGCAGTGCGACTATACACTGAAGCATACAGTACAATGTAAGTATGTTTCACTGCCACAGTAAACACGAGCATTGCACGGTTAATGCACAGCACGATGTGCATTACTCAGTTGGAACCCGCCACACTGAACTCAATTTGCTAGCCCTAAAGGAATATTGCTGCATCGTTGTGACACAACGCCAAGGGACACAGTACGAAAAGGCCATAATACTGAACACACACTGCTACACAAGAGCTAAATTAAAGTATATGCTACGGTATAAAAATGAGTTTGGGTTGGAGGATGTTAGGAAGGTTATCTGATAAACAACATGAAATATATTATTCCTAAAAATAGATATCCTGTTTTAGGACATTAGTAACCACTGAAGCAAAATATCCCTTCCTTCATGAACAAACTTCATCTGGACTTTATGCTGTTTTGGAAATTTGCCCATTTTCATGTTTCTCAGAGTTCTTTGCAATCCGCCTGTCAAAGAGAATAGAAATTATACTGGAATCACAAGCTGACCTTAAGCACATTCAATAAAAATCTGAATACAGAATATGAAAACAGAGCTACAAGCAGGATAAAAATCATTCAGTGTGAAAGTTATTTATAGGGAAATTCCAAAAAGAACAACTGGAGTTAGGCAGTCACATGATAGCCATTTTTTTCCCGTTTTGAAACTCCAGAAGCAATGTTGTTGCAATTCCCCTGCCATGGGCATGAACTACAAGTTTGGTCATTTCATGGCATCACTAGCTATAATGATGAAAAAACTGGATTAATATTCAAATTAGACCTTCCCCAGAGACAGAATTTGAGATCCCAAATCCCAGGCGCCAGCAGTTGATCTACATAACCAGCAGTATGAATTTCCCAGTGAAGCTAGGAGAATTTTTCACCCACCACTTATGACCAGTGTCACTCAGTGGTATGTCCTTAAAGGACACCCGAGGTGAAAATAAACGAATAAAATAAACAATTGTATCTATCCTCCTTCTCCTAAAAATCACTTTTTAAAATATTCCACAGTGTTATTTTATATTTAAATCTACATTTTAAGTTTTTACTGTTTTATTGTTTTTGCTCAATGACACATTAATTGAAGTATGCCAGAGCTAAAATTGACAATTTTTATCTCTTTCCTGCTCTCAGAAGCCATTTTCTGCTAGGAAAGTGTTTTGTAGTTTAAATTTATGATCAGCGAGGGTCAAACTGTAGTCTGACCCAGTCCTGACTCAGACAGGAGCTGCCACTTACATAACTGATATTTAACTTTTTCAAGCAGAGAAATTCAAAAAGGTACACAGCATAGTTGTTTGTGTGCTAGGCACTGTACATACACATGTCTATCTCATCATGTCATATGTCACCCTCGGGTATCCTTTAACCCGATACATTGGTAAATATCTGCCAAACCACATCCCCAGTACACTGACTGGCAAGATGAATGGAACTCTACAGGAGTGCAGATCACCACCAATGCTCCAAAAACATGGCGTAACCAAAAGGGATGATTTGAAGTGCTCTTGCAGCCACTCACAGGGCCGAGCCGAGGCAGAGGCAAGAGAGGCTCCAGCCTCAGGGCACACTGTAGGAGGGGGCGCACAACTCACTCAGCTATCATTCCCCCATTGTGTTTGAAGCAGAGAGAAATAAGGAAAGGGAATACATGGCAGTGGCTGAAAGACAGATAACTACAGACTAAGGGACGGCTGGGGTGGGAGAGATGGAGGGGAGTATTTTGGTGTCTCAGCCTTGGGTGCTGGAGGACCTTGTCCCAGCTCTGGCCACTCATGTCACTTCCTTGCTGCTCTTCTGGCTGGGCAATAATGTCTGACTCTTCTGGCCGGGCAATAATGTCTGACTCTTCTGGCCGGGGAATAATGTCTGACTCTTCTGGCCGGGGAATAATGTCTGACTCTTCTGGCCAGGCAATAATGTCTGACTCTTCTGGCCGGGAAATAATGTCTGACTCTTCGGGCCGGGCAATAATGTCTGACTCTTCTGGCTGGGCAATAATGTCTGACTCTTCGGGCTGGGCAATAATGTCTGACTCTTCTGGCCGGGCAATAATGTCTGACTCTTCTGGCCGGGCAATAATGTCTGACTCTTCTGGCCGGGCAATAATGTCTGACTCTTCTGGCCGGGCAATAATGTCCGACTCTTCTGGCCGGGCAATAATGTCTGACTCTTCTGGCTGCGCAATAATGTCTGACTCTTCTGGCCGGGCAATAATGTCTGACTCTTCTGGCCGGGCAATAATGTCTGACTCTTCTGGCCGGGCAATAATGTCTGACTCTTCTGGCCGGGCAATAATGTCTGACTCTTCTGGCTGGGCAATAATGTCTGACTCTTCTAGCCGGGCAATAATGTCTGACTCTTCTGGCTGGGCAATAATGTCTGACTCTTCTGGCCGGGCAATAATGTCTGATTCTTCTGGCCGGGCAATATAGTCTGACCAAGGGCGTAGCAATGGGGATAGCAATCATAGCGTTGCTATGGGGCCCCTAAGTCACGGAGGGCCCGCAGCAGGATGCCCCGCTAGGTGCTGGAGGGGTTGCAGCATGAGGGGAGAGCTTGGTGGCACGTCGGTGGGGAGGGGGGAAGGGCCCCCCCTCCCTCACCTCGGGCTCTCCCCTCTGCGCTCTCCCCTCCAGCATTAAACAGGGATTGTATGCAGGAGGAGGCGGCGGGGCAGCGGTGGTAGATACATACCTTCCGTGCGCTCCAGCGTGGATGGTTCTCCCTCTAGTGTCTGACGCGACTTCCTGTTTATACCGGAAGTCGCGTCAGAGGCTAGAGAGAGGAGCATCCGTGGAGCGCACGGAAGGTATGTATCTGCCGCCGCTGCTCCGCCGCCTCCTCCTGCATACAATCTCTGTTTAATGCTGGAGGGGAGAGCGCAGAGGGGAGAGCCCGAGGTGAGGGAGGGGGGGGCCCTTTCCCCCTTCCCACCGACCTGCCACCAAGCTCTCCCCTCATGCTGCGACCCCTCCAGCCCTCAAAAACGGCCCTGAGCGGGCCCGGGGGGAGGGGGAGGGGCGGCCTAACCTGGGAGTCCCTGTCACTCACTACTTAACTGGGGGGCGCCTGTCACTCACTACTTAACTGGGGGGCGCCTGTCACTCATAACCTAACCTGGGGGTCCCTGTCACTCACCTAACTTGGAGGTCCCTGTCACTCACAACCTAACCTGAGGGTCCCTGTCACTCACAACCTAACCTGGGGGGCGCCTGTCACTCACTACTTAACTGGGGGTCCCTGTCACTCACAACCTAACCTTGGGGTCCCTGTCACTCACAACCTAACCTGGGGGGCGCCTGTCACTCACTACTTAACTTGGGGGGGGGGGGGTGCCTGTCAATCACAACCTAACCTGGGGGGCGCCTGTCACTCACAACCTAACCTGGCGGTCCCTGTCACTCACAACCTAACCTGGGGGGGCGCTTGTCATTCACTACTTAACTGGGGGGCGCCTGTCAATCACAACCTAACCTGGGGGTCCCTGTCACTCACAACCTAACCTGGGGGGCGCCTGTCACTCACTACTTAACTGGGGGGCGCCTGTCACTCACAACCTAACCTGGAGGTCCCTGTCAGTCACTTCCTAACTGGGGGTCACCTGTCACTACTTACACTGGGGGTCACCTGTCATTACTTACACTGGGGGGCTCCTGTCACTGCCTGAACTGGTGGGGCTCCTGTCACTACCTAAACTTGGGGACTCCTGGCGCTACCTTAACTAGGGGGCACCTGTCACTACCTAAACTATCCAGGCCAGCCAGCCTAGCATCACCACCAGCCAACCAGCTCAGAATCACTGTCAAAAAGGCCACAGCATCACCACCAGTCAGGCCAGCATTTACTGCAACCAGCTAAGCACAGCCCAGCATCACCGCCAGCCAACCCAGCCACAGCATCACCGCCAACCCAGCCACAGCATTGGCCACAGCATCACCGCCAGCCAACCCGGCCACAGCATCACCGCCAGCCAAGCCACAGCATCACTGCCAGGCCTTTCAGCCCACACATCATCCCCAATCCAGCCAAAAACAGTATTGCCAGGCACAGCAGCCAGTACAGGAGAATTCAGAAGCCAGGTGAGAGGTGTCTACCATATTAAGGGGGCATTCTGCCTATTTATGTGAAATGCTGTCTATTTATGTGCCTCATGATTGCTGAATTTGTCTTGTTGGGGGCCTCATGATTGCTGAATTTGTCTTGTTGGGGGCCTCAGGATTGCTGAATTTGTCTTGTTTGGGGCCTCACGATTGCTGAATTTGTCATGTTGGGGGCCTCATTTTTGCTGAATTTGTCTTGATAGGGGCTTCATGATTGCTGAATTTGTCTTGTTGGGGGTCACATGATTGCTAACTGCGAGACTATGGGAAAAGCTGAATCATCATCTTATGAGACAATAGCATTAAACCTACTTTTTTTAGCTTTTTAAAATTGAAAATAAAACTGGGAGGTTGTACAAAATGAATTTATTTTTCAGGAGTAGGATGGATGGAATTGTTTATCTTCACAGTTTATTTTCAACTTGGATTTTCCATAATGTTCATGTATGAGTTAAAACGACTGTACAGTATTTAGGTTAAATTGCTGTTGCCACAAGGGGACCCAGTGATTTCTAGTTACGCCCCTGACTACTACCTAAACTGGGGACACCTATAGACCTGGCTACTTATACTGTACTTAGAGGGGTGTGGGGTTGGAAGGTCGTGGGGGGGGGGGGCATAACATTTTTTTTGCTATGGGGCCCAGTCATTTCTAGCTACGCCCCTGTGTCTGACTCTTCTGGCCGGGCAATAATGTCTGACTCTTCTGGCCGGGCAATAATGTCTGATTCTTCTGGCCGGGGAATAATGTCTGACTCTTCGGGCCGGGCAATGATGTCTGACTCTTCTGGCTGGGCAATAATGTCTGACTCTTCTGGCCAGGCAATAATGTCTAACTCTTCTGGCCGGGCAATAATGTCTGACTCTTCGGGCCGGGCAATAATGTCTGACTCTTCTGGCTGGGCAATAATGTCTGACTCTTCAGGCCGGGCAATAATGTCTGACTCTCCTGGCTGGGCAATAATGTCTGACTCTTCAGGCCGGGCAATAATGTCTGACTCTTCTGGCTGGGCAACAATGTCTGACTCTTCTGGCCGGGCAATAATGTCTGACTCTTCTGGCCGGGCAATAATGTCTGACTCTTCTGGCTGGGCAATAATGTCTGACTCTTCTGGCCAGGCAATAATGTCTTACTCTTCTGGCCGGGCAATAATGTCTGACTCTTCCGGCCGGGCAATAATGTCTGACTCTTCGGGCCGGGCAATAATGTCTGATTCTTCTGGCCGGGCAATAATGTCTGACTCTTCTGGCTGGGCAATAATGTCTGACTCTTCGGGCCAGGCAATAATGTCTGATTCTTCTGGCCGGGCAATAATGTCTGACTCTTCTGGCCGGGCAATAATGTCTGACTCTTCTGGCCGGGCAATGATGTCTGACTCTTCGGGCCGGGCAATAATGTCTGTCTCTTCTGGCTGGGCAATAATGAACGGAGTGCATTGAACAATTTACATTTGTGTCAGTAAAATGGAATTATAATTTGAGCTATGCAGCTCCTTTATATCATTTCTATAGCTTTTTAACTGAACTTTTAAACCAGTAAAAACTCAAAATTTACACCTGCGTATAAGGGTATATATTTTCATATATAGTACAGTATAAACAATAGTGCACAGCAATAAGCCCTGCTTGCATCTTAGTACCTATGATACCACATACTTTGTCAGTTAAATACACTTTAATGGTAATGGCCAGCCACTGGGTATTTTCCATTTATTTCTTGAAACTATTGACAAGCTATTAACAAAGTGTGCATATCTGCTATACAGTCATACTCTCAAAATTCAAATGGAGATTTATTTGACACATAGGGGGTGGAAATCTATTTCCATTTAAGGCACCTTTATTTTTTTCTCACATGAATAGGAAATATTATACTAGGTGAGTTTCTCAGTTACACAACTGCAAATGGGGGCCTCAGCATCTCATTGGATAGTTCTGCTATCTCATATTAAATATGAATGTTGTGTTATCTATAGCCATCTGTGTAATCTACTTTGTCAAATGTGAAACATGCTAGTTCCAGGGCCATTGCTACTAAAGGGGCAAACTGGGCAATTGCCTGAGGGACTGAAGCTGGCTGCTGGTCAGGGCTCCAGGTAACTCAACAACTTAGAAAAACCACACACTACCAGTATATGCTGTTCAACCACCTGCTATTTATTGGAGTGAAAATATAATTCCTACTTTTAAAATTTAAATTTGAAAAAGGAGAGAGTTTGCAAGGCAAAAAATGACTCAATTAATGAACAGTAAATGTTGCATACAATTATATGCACACAGGTTATCCCAAAAGGCAACAGTGGCCAAAAATTGTCCCAACTGCAGACTCCCAAGGTGACCGCACACAATCCAAATACAATAAATATTACATGATAAATATTACTTTACCAATATTGCACAAAGGACAAGTGGGCAAGGTTATGTATATTAAATAACCACGAGGTGGTGTTTATAGCCCCTAAAGAACTCCAAGCTCCTAAATTGCCCCATGTGCAAGTGGTAATAGTGGTTAAACAGCCACTTAAAAGGTTCCCGCCGCCCCCCTATATGTCTCAACTCAAAAACGTAACTGTGGTCCCCTGGGCCCCTGTAGGGTCCTCAGCACTGCAGTGTAACGATTCACCTGTCTAGACTAGCGCTCTGCTCCATTGGTCCATGGCTCTGTGGACTCCAGTCTCCATTTTCGCAGGGGCGCGTCTCCTCCCTGACCTGGCATGTGATTATGTAATATTAGACTGAGCCATGGAGGAGAGGTGGTCCTGTGAGGATGATGACTGTTGTACAGAGCCAGGGACCAATGGAGCAGCTGAAGACTCTGCAGGGGCCCAGGGACCACAATCGAGTTTGGGGACAACTGGGGAGGCAGGAGCCAGCTCAAGGGGGGGAGGGGGGATTGTGACTAGGACTAGCCCTGGTCAGTTCTATATTATAATGGTGCATATTGTACATTTTATTCACAATGGTGTTGCTCCACTTATAACTTTACTTACTGTCTTAGCCGAGGTATGACACTTGCAAACCATTTTCCCTTTGCATCGATACAAACTTTATTCTCATTGAGTAATGTTATTCTAGGAGAAAAATACAGGTTATGTAAAACTACAGTTGTCACTTGATGGCATTTTTTTCAGCTGTAAACACATTCATTTTCTTTGAGTTCTTGTGTTCTTAGCTTTGTTTTATATTATTTCCATGTTATCCATAACTATGTTGGACAAAGGCCCTAATTTAGTTTTTCATGACTTCTTGACGCACATATCTCAGTAATAAACATGGTCAATTATACCAGGGGTCTGAAATCACATTACAACTGACAGCACATGTACATGAATAGGCCTGTTCACATGTTATCAATAAGATGCCTTTTAATCCACCAACAAGCAAGAAAATCCTTCAAGATTGTGCTTTCTCATCTAGTTTTTGGTACTTTTTCATTTGCAAAGAGCTGAAACTTTAGTTCAAAGAGACCATGAAAAATGATCTCCTAGGAGAAATCTCAGGAGAAGAAGTGAATTAAATAAAGGCCCAAGTGTCGAGAAAAATGCACATAAAAAATTGTGCAGATTTTCCAGGAGTGTGAACACTGCCTGACGGGCAGGCACATTAACTCCAAATACTTGGGCACTGCCTGCTGCTATTAAAATGGGAAGCTAAAGTTACTAAAAAGAGAGGCACATGTTTAGTATTTGTTAAGTATGGCCCCTGTAATACAAACTTTTCTTTATTTTGGTGAAGGAAATTAAGGTTTTACTTTAATTTTTTTATTAACTTAAAGTGACACTGAAGTGGAAAAAAAAAACTTAAAGTGTATTGATTTTTGTATGTGTAGTGCTGATAATTAATAGAACATTAGTAGCAAATAAAAATATTGTAATTTTTAGATACATAGCTTTTTTTTTTAGCTTTTTTTTTTTTATAACGTTAAAGTTATTTTAAAGAGAAGATGAAAAGATTATCACTTATGAGGAAACTTAAATTGAACCAGAGACGAAGCACCTTCATGTATTTTACCATATACAGTATATCAGTGAGAACATCATAGAAAACACCTACCCTGCTCTCTGTTTCATTCTTCACTGCTCAGCCTGCTTGTTATCAGCCCTGATAAAATCCCAGACTGAGCATTCAGTCTGGCTTTGCTCAGGAGTCATTATAGCTGAGTCCTTATAGCAGAGGCAGAAGGGGCAGGCTTGGGCTTGAAAAGACATCAGAGAAGACAGACTCAGCTATAATGATTCCTGAGCAAAGCTGGACTGAATACTAAGTATGGGATTTTATCAGGGCTGATAAACAAGCAGACTGAGCAGTGAAGAATGATACAGAGAGTAGAGTAGATGTTTTCTCTAATGTTGTTCCCACTGATATATATGGTAAAATACATGAGGGTGCTTTGTCTCTGGTTCACTTTAAGGGGAAAAGTGAATTGCATACAGGCCACTGCTTCCTATACTAAAAAAAATAAGTGTAACATGCAGGATGGCAAAGTTTTCTTTTTTACACAGTATAACATTTGATGCATGCAGCAAAAGGTGTGTGTGTGTGTGTGTGTGTGTGTGCGTGCGTGCGTGCGTGCGTGCGTGTAAAACTTCTGGAAGAATGGAGAGACAACTATGTCATGCTTACAGACATCTGCCGGTGGAAAGTTATGCCTCCTATGCATTTCGCCTGGCAGGTATTGGGATGTGATCCCTTGGGTGACATTGAAGGGCTGAGGCTGTACAGAGGCATTGCTAGCCTTCAGGCTAGTGTCATGTTTTATTATGCAGGCGGGAGGAGGAGTGACTGAAGGGCGTGTAAGTGACTTCATGCAGTTACTGGGGTGAGTGGGGAGAACAATGCTTTTGGCTGGTGCTCTGCCGAAGTGATCCGCTGAGGTGATTAATGAGCAAGGCATTGGAGGGCAAGGAGGGGCCACTGTGCTCATACTAGATGCTTAGCTGCCTTGTCCACATTTAATTTCATGTGTGTACTGTGCTCATTATCCTTATTGGCCATATCCTGCATCACATTAGGAAATATTACATGTGAGCTGTAACGCTCATTGTTTTATTGTATTTATTATTTGCTGTTTTATTTAATAGCCCTAATTCAGCTTCAATGTATATGTTTTACGTTTAATTAGATTCAGTCATTGCTTTGCAGGAGCTTTATCCGCTTTTGACCCAGTGCAAGTCAGCCGTCAATGAATAAAGACATGTGTTGGTAATGTTGATATGCATATGTGTATTTATATTACTGTTTACGAAATACTTGTGGTACCTAGTGTATCATGATGGTACAGTTTTACCACTTTAATGCTATTTTTGTTCAGAAATCAAATATTTAATTGGATGACATGGTCAAATTGATTTTATTACTTTCAGTTTTCAGTTTACTAGTAGAATATTGGAAAATTTACTGATATTTTACTATTATGAGGTGCAAATTATGATAGTAAAATATTGGCAAATGATACTGATATGTTACTACAGCTAAACCTAACCTGATTTTCACACAGAACCCTCTCTCTACCTATGCCTAACACTAACTACCCCCGCCAATGCCTAACCTTAATTCTGCACATCTAACTGTAACCCACCCATGCCTAATCTTAACTCCCTATGCCTAACTGTAACCCGCCATGCCTAATCTTAACACCCTATGCCTAACTGTAACCCACCCATGCCTAATCTTACCTCCCCATTCCTAACTGTAACCCACCGATGCCTAATCTTAACTCCCTATGCCTAACTGTAAACCCCCCCCCCCCCATGCCTAACCTTAAAGGATCTCTGTCGCGAAAATCTTAAAGTTTAAAATACATGTAAAAATATACAATTAAAGAGACACTGAAGCGAAAAAAAAATTATGATTTGTATGTGTAGCACAGCTAAGAAAAAAAACATTAAGATCAGATACATCAATCTAATTGTTTCCAGTGCAGGAAGAGTTGAGAAACTCCAGTTGTTATCTCTATGCAAAAAAGCTATTAAGCTCTCCGACTAACTTAGTCGTGGAGAGGGCTGTTATCTGACTTTTATTATTTCAACTGTAATTTAACTGTTTACTTTTCCTCTGCTAGAGGAGAGTTCATTACTTCACAGACTGCTCTGAGAGACTCATTTTGAATGCTGAGTGTTGTGTAATCTGCACATATTATAGAGTGATGCAATGTTAGAAAAAACACTATATACCTGAAAATAAAAATATGAGAATATTTTCTTTGCTGCTAATCTTCTAGTAATTATTCATAGTACACAACCAATTCATTATATCATATATTTTTTTCCGCTTAAGTGTCTCTAAGTACATTTCTTTCAGAGTAAAATGAGCTATAAATTATTTTTCTCCTATGTTGCTGTCACTTACAGTAGGTTGTAGAAATCTGACAGAACCGACATGTTTTGGACTAGCCCATCTCCTCATGGGGAGTTCACAGGGATTTCGTTATTTTCAAAAAGCACTTAGTGCATGGCAGTTGCTCCGTCCAACCGCCAAAAAAGTGTACGATGAGCAGGGAGCCTGGCCAGCATCTTTGTATAAATAATTTTCAGGGGATGTCTTTATAAAGAATAAGTGCCATGCTGAGAATCCCCCATGGAGAGATGGACTAGCCCAAAACCTGTTGGTAATGTCAGATTTCTACTACCTACTGTGAGTGACAGCAACATAGGAGAGAAGTAATGTATGGTTCATTTTATTCAGGAAGAAACGTACTTCTTATTTGATTTTCGCGACAGTTCCTCTTTAAACACCCCACATGGACAATCAACCTTAACCACCCTCCCGCTTGAAAACCCACTGCAAAAAACAGTAATTATCAGATGCCACAAAAAGGTAAATATCGATCACTGCAGAGACAGTAAATATTGGGCGCCACCAAAAGGCACCCATACAAATATCATTAAAGTGGACCCAAATTAAAAATACAAGATTTCAGAAATAAAATCTATTTTCTAAATTATAGTGATAAATAGCAGCCTTGTTTCAGCTTCATGATGACAAATATAAAATATTTTACATTTATTGGAGGAACCCCTCCCTTCCTTTCAAATTGCCGGGATTTTTCAGGCAAACTGGTGGAGGAGATAAAAAACAAAAATAAAACACAGGCTGCTACTGATGAGGTCACACGGGAGGTGATCTCAGCTTGTGTGAGATTTCACATAGACGATGCCCCTGTGAGGGAGGGTAGCTGATGTCAAAAACACCCATGATCTAAAACCTCCTACTAAGCTCAGAAGTAATGGCTGCCACCTGTATAACACTAGTTATGAAAAGAGAAGGGTGAAAAGCATACACTGAAATGCTCATAGGCTTAAAGATAAGTCATAAAGTCTGACTTATCTGTCTTTTAACTAATGACACAAAATTTTGCATGTAAGATTAACCACGTCACCCTACAGGCTATTTTACCCTTCCCGCCAACAGCCATTTTTATATTTCAGCGATCCTCCCATTCATTTGGCCATAACTTTATTACTTCTTATCACACCTAAATGATCACCTAAATGATCTCTTGGTTGTTGTTTTTTTTTGCACAAATTAAGCTTTTTGTGGGCGATACTTGTTTTCAGTAATTCCTTTATTTTCTATGCATTTTAAAGGGAAAAAGGAAAAAATATACTATTTCTCCAATTCCATCCTCTATAGTTTTAAAATAAACAGTGCTACTGTAGTTAAAACCCACACATTTTATTTGCCCATTTGTACTGGCTATCACAACATTTTTTCTGCGACCACCTAATGCCAATCGGCGGCCGCAGTGTGCCTCCTCCAGGCCCACCTAACGTCAAAAGGCGTCAAGTCCTGGGGAGGAGATTAGCAGGGACAGCGCGCATCCACCCTTGAGTGACGGAGCTCCGCTCTGTTAACGGCCTGCCAGCGGCGATCGTTGCTGGCAGACTGTAAAAAAAAAGAAACAACCATTTATTTTAGTTGTACAGCGCTGCGATCTAATGCAGCACTGTACTGGGGACAGCCCTGTCACTTGGCTGTCCCCTGGAGCGGATCACCACTTGATCCCCTCTCATGGGTTGATGCCTATGAGAGAGGATCGCTCTGATTGTACCACCATTTTATTCAAAATAAATATACAATTTAATTAATAAAAAAAACTAAACCTGGCAGCAGCGATCAGAGCCCACCAACAGAAATCTCTGTTGGTGTGCAGAAAAGAGGGACAGACTCATTTGGCTGCTAAGTTGTATGGCCATGCACTACACTGTTAAAGCTGCTGTGAGCTGAATTGTAAAAATAGCCTGGTCACTAGTGGGGTGTAAGCCTGTGGTCTTTAAGTGGTTTTAAATGATGTCTCTTGTACAATGTATGACGACAATATATTATTTAGAAATAAAGATGTATTTTTTCTGTTTTGTGTTTTATCAATAATTACAAAGCCCTTATTTACAAAAATAATTTACCCTCATATTATACATATTAAAAAAAAAGCTGAGTACCTAAGGTAACAATTTTTTTTCTAAATACTGTCACTTTGGTTTTCTTTGTGTATTTTATTTTGGTAACTCTGGGGACAGAGGAGGGGCAGAGGGGGTTAATGACTAACTGGGATTTTTTAAAATGTATTTTTATGTCCACTAGATGGTGCTACACAATTTATCCTGCTCACAGGAAGTGTATTTTTTTTCACTTTTGTTTTTATGAATGAACATGGCTCCTGATTGAAACCATGCTCATTCATTCACAAGCACTTTGATTGGCTTTGGGAACACATGTTCCCATTCACCAGTCCCTACAAAGTAAGTCCTGCCATGAACCAGCAGCAGGCACCTGCCGCTGACTGACAGGACATGCCTGTATGTCCTAATATCGCAGCTCAAATTGGATACGTGGTTGTACTGATGGCTAAGTGACAGTAAAGGGGTGAGCTACCAATCCTAACTAGCATGCTAATAGGTAATCCACTAAACAGTCAAATCATCTAGAAATCACCTCTCCATCCTTATAAGGTTATACCTTCACTGATCTTTGATTTCTGGAGATTTTCAAGTTCACTAAAGTTGAGCAGAGTTTGACAGTGTGATTGTGAGAACTTGTACTGCATTGTATTATGCTGCTAGATAAATGTCTGCAAACAATGTTGCAGCGTTGTTGTTTGCCGGTGTATTTGTTAATATTTTTTTTTATGAATCAAAAAACTGTAAAAAATATTTTTTTTTAAAATAATGTCAATAAGCATACAGTATGTACAAATCACAGCAATTGTGATACTTACATGACTTCTTCCATTGGACAATGTGGTCTTGCTGGGAATATTTCAATCTTCTTAATCCTTGCCAAATTTACACGTGCTGTTACTGAGTTACATTTACATCTTCCACCTGGCATGATTGGCTCTAGCTTCATTCCTGCAATCATACATGTGTATGCCACTATTAGTATATATACTTACAACATGACTGAAAGTAAGTATACGTCTAAAAATGACAATCATAATAGCTGCAGCCTTCAAAAACCCACAGAAGGGCAGTTCTACACGTACCAACAGGTATCGCCAAGGTACTGGGACTAGAATAGCAGTTGTTAAACTAGCAATTTAATCATTAAAATAAAATACCTCTGAACTGAGAAGGATATGGAAGCTGCCATGTTTATTTCCTTTTAAACAATACCAGTTGCCTGATAGTCCTACTGATCTCTTTGGCTGCAGTAGTGTCTGAATCACACACCTTAAACAAGCAAGTGGCTAATCCAGTAATGCTAGGTACACACGATACAATTTTCTGTTAGATTTACCTGCCACATCGATTTTTTTCCAACATCAATTTTAATTTTGATCGATTTTCCAATCAATTCACTTCTATGGAAATTGATAGGAAAATGTATCAGAAAATCGATCAAAATTAACATCAGACATGTTGGAAAAAATCGATTTGGCAGGTAAATCTAACAAAACAAATTGTATCGTGTGTACCTAGCATTAGACTTCAATCAGAAACATATGATCCGCATGCTTGTTCAGGCTCTATATCTAAGGATATTAGAGACAGAGGCTCAGCATAACAGCCAGGCAATCCTCATTGTTTAAAAGGAAATAAATATGTCACCCTCCATATCCCTCTCAGTTCAGGTGTGCTTTAACTATTAAGTACATGCAACATTGCTACACAGTACCCCATTAGGAACTAGGTAAAAGATGCTACTGAAAAAGCTACTCACCAGCTACATCATGAATCTCCACTAGCAGTCCCATCACACACACTACAAACAGGCACTTCAGGCTCATTGTAGAGTAACAAGGTCTGAACATCTGTGTGGTTAGTCAGTTCTCTGGGTCAGTGCTTCTGCTTTTCATGTCAAGGCGCTTATATTAGGCAAAAAAAGGAAGTTTGCATCAATTCAGCATGTCAGTGCCAACTAATCACAAAAGAGGAGGTTTTTCATGTTGTTTAAAGTCAGCACATTTATTGTGTTCCACCTAAAGTTTCACCAAGTTACCAACTTTGGAAGTAGACACAAACTGAAAGAGACCAGTTGAATTTATTTTATTTCTTAATGCATGTGAAAGCTCCATGCCTTGGTTTGTACATTTGGCATTTATTACAAAACAAAAATACTTGTGATAACTGTAAAAAAAAAAAAAGTTAAGAGTATAATTAAATAGAGTAGATTCAAGCTATACCCCGATGATTAAACAACCCTTTATTTGATATTATTTAAAGGACACCTTGCATTAGAAGAAAGTTTTCAAACAACGTACTACTGTGAATATACACACATCCAGATTTATATTAGTCAAGCTCCTATGTAGAAGTTACTGTTATCTAATTTTTATGTCTACTTCCTGTTAACTCTAAATCCATCCAGGACTAAATTAATGTAAATGGCAATGTTTGATGAAATTACAATTAGTTTCCATATTTAAACCAAAGTTGGACAGATAAAAGGGAATATGTGGTGGAAGGAATAAGGAAGTGAATAATGAGATTTTGTTCCAAAAATGTCAGATGAAGTAAATACAATTCTTAGCTCCATATTCCTTCCACCACAGGTTCCCCATGATCTGCTTGTCTTTGATTTTAGATCTTGGAATGCAGGTTCAAATACACAGCATTTAATAATGGTCTTTCATGATCGCTTCATTAAACATTTTTACACTTCTGTTGCTGGTCAAAATGTTCTTTACTGTGAACAGAGGGGATTCATTCATGCCTACAAGCTTCAAATGAAAATATGAGTTAACCACTTCTCTACCACGGGGTTTTTCACCTAAAAACCACAGCAATTTTCACATTTAAGGGAGGCAAGGGTTAATGGGCTTAATGGGGGTATAATTTATTTAAAAAAAAACTCACTGATGCTGATCAGTCACTAATGCTGTGTTAGTTATCTGAGATCCTCTCACGAGTGATCTCAGTAACTGTAACAGCATAGTGACTGATACAATGTTTACACACATTCTGCATGAATAAGCACTGTCATTGGCTTTGTGAACACATGTTCACATCAGCCAATCACAGACCAGCGGGTGCCCGACGCGTATGCACGTCCGCGTGCACGCGGACGCGAACGCGCACGCGAACGCGATCGCGCACGCGAACGCGATCGCGCACAGCAGGAAAATAAACAGGAGTTGCCTATCTACGCCCCTGTGACTCAGGTGAATTTTAAAGGGGCGTAGATAAGCGTGGCAGAGGTTGTTAAGTGGTTAAAGTACATACTAAAACAGGTAGTATAATACATGAAAATGTATTACAAAGCAGCAAATATCAAACCTTGTAGTTGCATAGTTCACTTATAACTTCCACATCTTTTAGTAACTGCTTTAATCTGCTACCTTTTGGGCAGGTACAAATATTTGCAAGTGTTCATTGTCAGTAGTCAATGAACTAGCTTAGATTATGCTTATTGCAAGTGTACATATGGACAAGTATTTTTATTAGTTGTTGTGGCAGCTTAGCCAAGTCTGCATGGTAGTATACATATAAACAAGTGGCCATATCTAAAGCAATTTTCAAATCAGTTTAGTTGCAGAGCACCTTACAGAAATCTATTAATATAACACTGTTATCTGACTATCCTGCCATACAGTAAATCTAATATACCAAAGCAGGATATAATACAGGATATAAAACTGCTATGATCATTGTACAATCACCTGCATATAGCTGTATCAAACTACTGTCCAGTTAACTGCCACATACTAGGGACCTATGCCTGCCTTGATCCGTGATCAAATGCTGGCTAGAGTTGGGCCGAACGGTTCGCCGGCGAACGGGGTTCGCGCGAACTTAGGTGGTTCGCGTGCGGGTACCGCACGCGAACCTTTTGCGGAAGAAGTTCGGTTCGCCCCATAATGCACCTGAGGGTCAACTTTGACCCTCTACATCACAGTCAGCAGGCCCAGTGTAGCCAATTAGGCTACACTAGCCCCTGGAGCCCCACCCCCCCTTATATAAGGCAGGCAGCGGCGGCCATTACGGCCACTCGTGTGCCTGCATTAGTCAGAGTAGGGCGAGCTGCTGCAGACTGTCTCTCAGGGAAAGATTAGTTAGGCTTAACTTCTTCCTGGCTGCATACCTGTTCTGTTCAGTGAGCCCTCAGCCCACTGCATACCTGTACTGTGATCCTGCCACTGCATAGCTGTTCAGTGATCCTGCCACAGCATACCTGTTCTGTTCAGTGAGCCCTCAGCCCACTGCATACCTGTACTGTGATCCTGCCACTGCATAGCTGTTCAGTGATCCTGCCACAGCATACCTGTTCTGTTCAGTGAGCCCTCAGCCCACTGCATACCTGTACTGTGATCCTGCCACTGCATACCTGTTCAGTGATCCTGCCACAGCATACCTGTTCTGTTCAGTGAGCCCTCAGCCCACTGCATACCTGTACTGTGATCCTGCCACTGCATAGCTGTTCAGTGATCCTGCCACAGCATACCTGTTCTGTTCAGTGAGCCCCCAGCCCACTGCATACCTGTACTGTGATCCTGCCACTGCATACCTGTTCAGTGATCCTGCCACAGCATACCTGTTCTGTTCAGTGAGCCCTCAGCCCACTGCATACCTGTACTGTGATCCTGCCACTGCATACCTGTTCAGTGATCCTGCCACAGCATACCTGTTCTGTTCAGTGAGCCCTCAGCCCACTGCATACCTGTACTGTGATCCTGCCACTGCATAGCTGTTCAGTGATCCTGCCACAGCATACCTGTTCTGTTCAGTGAGCCCTCAGCCCACTGCATACCTGTACTGTGATCCTGCCACTGCATACCTGTTCAGTGATCCTGCCACAGCATACCTGTTCTGTTCAGTGAGCCCTCAGCCCACTGCATACCTGTACTGTGATACTGCCACTGCATACCTGTTCAGTGATCCTGCCACAGCATACCTGTTCTGTTCAGTGAGCCCTCAGCCCACTGCATACCTGTACTGTGATCCTGCCACTGCATACCTGTTCAGTGATCCTGCCACAGCATACCTGTTCTGTTCAGTGAGCCCTCAGCCCACTGCATACCTGTACTGTGATCCTGCCACTGCATAGCTGTTCAGTGATCCTGCCACAGCATACCTGTTCTGTTCAGTGAGCCCTCAGCCCACTGCATACCTGTACTGTGATCCTGCCACTGCATAGCTGTTCAGTGATCCTGCCACAGCATACCTGTTCTGTTCAGTGAGCCCCCAGCCCACTGCATACCTGTACTGTGATCCTGCCACTGCATACCTGTTCAGTGATCCTGCCACAGCATACCTGTTCTGTTCAGTGAGCCCTCAGCCCACTGCATACCTGTACTGTGATCCTGCCACTGCATACCTGTTCAGTGATCCTGCCACAGCATACCTGTTCTGTTCAGTGAGCCCTCAGCCCACTGCATACCTGTACTGTGATCCTGCCACTGCATAGCTGTTCAGTGATCCTGCCACAGCATACCTGTTCTGTTCAGTGAGCCCTCAGCCCACTGCATACCTGTACTGTGATCCTGCCACTGCATACCTGTTCAGTGATCCTGCCACAGCATACCTGTTCTGTTCAGTGAGCCCTCAGCCCACTGCATACCTGTACTGTGATACTGCCACTGCATACCTGTTCAGTGATCCTGCCACAGCATACCTGTTCTGTTCAGTGAGCCCTCAGCCCACTGCATACCTGTACTGTGATCCTGCCACTGCATACCTGTTCAGTGATCCTGCCACAGCATACCTGTTCTGTTCAGTGAGCCCTCAGCCCACTGCATACCTGTACTGTGATCCTGCCACTGCATAGCTGTTCAGTGATCCTGCCACAGCATACCTGTTCTGTTCAGTGAGCCCTCAGCCCACTGCATACCTGTACTGTGATCCTGCCACTGCATAGCTGTTCAGTGATCCTGCCACAGCATACCTGTTCTGTTCAGTGAGCCCCCAGCCCACTGCATACCTGTACTGTGATCCTGCCACTGCATACCTGTTCAGTGATCCTGCCACAGCATACCTGTTCTGTTCAGTGAGCCCTCAGCCCACTGCATACCTGTACTGTGATCCTGCCACTGCATACCTGTTCAGTGATCCTGCCACAGCATACCTGTTCTGTTCAGTGAGCCCTCAGCCCACTGCATACCTGTACTGTGATCCTGCCACTGCATAGCTGTTCAGTGATCCTGCCACAGCATACCTGTTCTGTTCAGTGAGCCCTCAGCCCACTGCATACCTGTACTGTGATCCTGCCACTGCATACCTGTTCAGTGATCCTGCCACAGCATACCTGTTCTGTTCAGTGAGCCCTCAGCCCACTGCATACCTGTACTGTGATACTGCCACTGCATACCTGTTCAGTGATCCTGCCACAGCATACCTGTTCTGTTCAGTGAGCCCTCAGCCCACTGCATACCTGTACTGTGATCCTGCCACTGCATACCTGTTCAGTGATCCTGCCACAGCATACCTGTTCTGTTCAGTGAGCCCTCAGCCCACTGCATACCTGTACTGTGATACTGCCACTGCATACCTGTTCAGTGATCCTGCCACAGCATACCTGTTCTGTTCAGTGAGCCCTCAGCCCACTGCATACCTGTACTGTGATCCTGCCACTGCATACCTGTTCAGTGATCCTGCCACAGCATACCTGTTCTGTTCAGTGAGCCCTCAGCCCACTGCATACCTGTACTGTGATCCTGCCACTGCATAGCTGTTCAGTGATCCTGCCACAGCATACCTGTTCTGTTCAGTGAGCCCTCAGCCCACTGCATACCTGTACTGTGATCCTGCCACTGCATAGCTGTTCAGTGATCCTGCCACAGCATACCTGTTCTGTTCAGTGAGCCCCCAGCCCACTTCATACCTGTACTGTGATCCTGCCACTGCATACCTGTTCAGTGATCCTGCCACAGCATACCTGTTCTGTTCAGTGAGCCCTCAGCCCACTGCATACCTGTACTGTGATCCTGCCACTGCATACCTGTTCAGTGATCCTGCCACTGTATACCTGTTCTGTGAACCCGCCACTGTATACCTGTTCTGTTCAGTGGACCCGCCACTGTATACCTGTTCTGTGAACCCGCCACTGTATACCTGTTCTGTTCAGTGGACCCGCCACTGTATACCTGTTCTGTGAACCCGCCACTGTATACCTGTTCTGTTCAGTGGACCCGCCACTGTATACCTGTTCTGTGAACCCGCCACTGTATACCTGTTCTGTTCAGTGGACCTGCCACTGTATACCTGTTTAGTGAACACGCCACTGCATACCTGTTGTGTTCAGTGAACCTGCCACTGCATACCTGTTCTGTGAACCCGCCACTGTATACCTGTTCTGTTCAGTGGACCCGCCACTGTATACCTGTTCTGTGAACCCGCCACTGTATACCTGTTCTGTTCAGTGGACCTGCCACTGTATACCTGTTTAGTGAACACGCCACTGCATACCTGTTGTGTTCAGTGAACCTGCCACTGCATACCTGTTCTGTGAACCCGCCACTGTATACCTGTTCTGTTCAGTGGACCCGCCACTGTATACCTGTTCTGTTCAGTGGACCTGCCACTGTATACCTGTTCTGTTCAGTGGACCTGCCACTGTATACCTGTTTAGTGAACACGCCACTGCATACCTGTTGTGTTCAGTGAACCCGCCACTGTATACCTGTACTGTTCAGTGAACCCACCGCATCAGTGCGCATACCTGTGCAGTTAAGTGAACCCACCTACCTACGTGAGTGCACGCAGTGTGATATACCACTCCGTGCATACCCGATATGGACAAAACAGGTAGAGGAAGAGGAAGAGGTAGTGGCAGAGGCAGAGGAAGGCCACCCGGCAGGTCTGCGCGAGGTCGTGTAAATGTAATTTCGTGTGGACCTGGCCCACAGTACAGTGCTCGGAAGAAGGCACGTCCCATCACCTCCCAAGATTGTCAGGACGTGGTTGAGTATTTAGCGACACAGAACACCTCATCTTGCTCAGCCACCAGCGCTACTACAAGCACCACTTCCGCTGCATTTGACACTTCGCAAGAATTATTTAGTGGTGGTGAAATCACTGATGCACAGCCATTGTTACAGCCAGATGAATTTTCACCAGCTCATATGTCTGCGTTACGCGACAACACTATGGATGTAACGTGTAAGGAGGATGAAGGACCTACACATTTGGATTTTTCTGAGGCAAGCGAAGCTGGGCAGGATGATTACGATGATGACGATGATAGGGATCCTCTGTATGTTCCCAATAGAGGAGATGAAGAGGGGGACAGTTCAGAGGGGGAGTCAGAGAGTAGTAGGAGGATAGAAGTTGCTGAAAGAAGCTGGGGCAGCTCTTCGTCAGAAACAGCTGGTGGCAGAGTCCGGCACCATGTATCGCCAGATTCGCCACCTATGTACAGCCAGCCAACTTGCCCTTCAGCATCAGCTGCTGAGGTGCCCACATCCCAGGGTGGCTCAGCGGTGTGGAAATTTTTTAATGTGTGTGCCTCAGATCGGACCAAAGCCATCTGTTCGCTCTGCCAACAAAAATTGAGCCGTGGAAAGGCCAACACTCACGTAGGGACAAGTGCCTTACGAAGGCACCTGCAGAAAAGGCACAAACAGCAATGGGATGGCCACCTGAGCAAAAGCAGCAGCAGCACACAAAAGCAAAGTCACCCTCCTTCTCCTCTTCCTCCTTCAGGTGCATCATCTGCTTATGCCGCTCTCTCCCTTGCACCTTCACAGGCACCCTCCTCCACTCCGCCTCTGCCCTTGAGCGGTTCCTGCTCCTCTGCCCACAGCAGCAGTCAGGTGTCCGTGAAGGAAATGTTTGAGCGGAAGAAGCCACTTTTGGCCAGTCACCCCCTTGCCCGGCGTCTGACAGCTGGCGTGGCGGAACTGTTAGCTCGCCAGCTGTTACCATACCGGCTGGTGGACTCTGAGGCCTTCCGTAAATTTGTGGCCATCGGAACACCGCAGTGGAAGATGCCAGGCCGCACTTATTTTTCCAGAAAGGCCATACCCCAACTGCACCGTGAAGTTGAGAGGCAAGTGGTGTCATCTCTTGCGAAGAGCGTTGGGTCAAGGGTACACCTGACCACGGATGCCTGGTCTGCCAAGCACGGGCAGGGCCGCTACATTACCTACACAGCCCATTGGGTGAACCTGGTGGTGAACGATGGCAAGCAGAAAGCGGCGGACCAAATTGTGACACCTCCACGGCTTGCAGGCAGGCCTCCTGCCACCTCCTCTCCTCCTGCTACATGCTCTTCGCTGTCCTCCTCCTCCTCCTTGGCTGAGTGGCAGTTCTCCTCTCCAGCTACACAGCCCCAGCTCCGCAGGGCCTATGCTGCATGCCAGGTACGACGGTGTCACGCCATCTTAGACATGGCTTGTCTCAAAGCGGAGAGTCACACTGGAGCAGCTCTCCTGGCTGCTCTTAAGAAACAGGTGGATGAGTGGCTGACCCCGCACCACCTGGAGATAGGCAACGTGGTGTGCGACAACGGCAGCAATCTGCTTGCCGCTTTGCATATGGGGAAGCTGACACACATACCCTGCATGGCACATGTCATGAATCTGGTGGTTCAAAGATTTGTGGCAAAGTACCCTGGCTTAGCGGATGTCCTGAAGCAGGCCAGGAAGTTCTGTGGGCATTTGAGGCGCTCTTACACAGCCATGGCACGATTTGCAGAAATTCAGCGTAAAAACAACATGCCGGTGAGACGCCTCATTTGCGATAGCCCCACTCGCTGGAACTCGACCCTCCTCATGTTCTCCCGCCTGCTAGAACAGAAGAAAGCCGTCACCCAGTACCTCTACAACTGGAGTAGAACGAAACAGTCTGGGAAGATGGGGATGTTCTGGCCCGACAACTGGACAATGATGAAAAATGCATGCAGGCTCATGCGGCCGTTTGAGGAGGTGACCAACCTGGTGAGCCGCAGTGAGGGCACCATCAGCGACTTAATTCCCTACGCGTACTTCTTGGAGCGTGCTGTGCGTAGAGTGGCGGATGAAGCTGCGAATGAGCGTGACCAGGAACCGTTACGGCAGGAACAGGCATGGGACCAATTTTCATCAGACCCAGCTGTTTCCTCAACACCTGCGGCAGCACAGAGGGGGGAGGAGGAGGAAGAAGAGAGGTCATGTGCAGAAGATGAGTCAGACTCAGAGGATGATGAGCAAGGTGTTTCTTTGGGGGAGGAGGAGGAGGAGGAGGGGACAGCGGCAGGAGAACAACCGCAGCAGGCGTCGCAGGGGGCTTGTGCTGCGCAACCTTCCCGTGGTATTGTTCGCGGCTGGGGGGAGGAGGTTGACTTACCTGACGTCACTGAGGAAGAGCAAGAGGAGATGGAGGGTACTGGATCCGACTTTGTGCAGATGTCGTCTTTTATGCTGTCCTGCCTGTTGAGGGACCCCCGTATAAAAAACCTCAAGGGGAATGAGCTGTACTGGGTGGCCACACTACTAGACCCTCGGTACAGGCACAAAGTGGCGGACCTGTTACCAACTCACCGGAAGGTGGAAAGGATGCAGCACATGCAGAACCAGCTGTCAACTATGCTTTACAATGCCTTTAAGGGTGATGTGACGGCACAACGCCAGCAAGGTACCACTGCCACTAATCCTCCTCCCGTGTCCACGCAGTCAAAGACAGGACGCTCCAGCGATCTCATGGTGATGTCGGACATGCGGACGTTCTTTAGTCCAACGCCTCGCCGTAGCCCTTCCGGATCCACCCTCCACCAACGCCTGGAACGGCAGGTAGCCGACTACCTGGCCTTAAGTGTGGATGTAGACACTGCTGTGAACAGCGATGAGGAACCCTTGAACTACTGGGTGCGCAGGCTTGACCTGTGGCCAGAGCTGTCCCAATTTGCCATCCAACTTCTCTCCTGCCCTGCCGCAAGCGTCCTCTCAGAAAGGACCTTCAGCGCAGCTGGAGGCATTGTCACAGAGAAGAGAAGTCGCCTAAGTCACAAAAGTGTTAAGTACCTCACCTTTATAAAAATGAATGAGGCATGGATCCCGGAGGGCTGCTGCCCGCCCCAAGACTAAGTCAGTCCCCGCACATACAGCATCTCTGCCTGCACGCCGTGTGACTGGCTGCCTGGCCTGCCCCAAGAAGACTAAGTCGCTCCCAGTCCCTCCACACAGCATGTCTGCCTGCAGGCCGCTTCACTACCTTCTCCGCCACCACCAACAGGGTCCGGGACTCCAGGCGGATTGCTGAATTTTTTAGGCCGCTGCTAGCAGCGGCCGCTGTAATAATTTTTCGGGTGCGTGTACATGACTGCCTAATTTTTCTGGCTGCACTGCGGGCAGCTGCAACAACAAAAGAAAAGGCATGAACATGCGCCCATTCCCCTTCGTGATCATTACCTTGCCGTGGTGAAGGGGCTTGCGTATCACAATGGAGCAATGACCGGCGCCTAGATGAGTGTCTCGGGGGGCACACCCACGATAATAAGGTCGTTGCCTCATTGTGGTCAGACCAAATTTGATCAGCTGGACAGTCACTGTTCTGTCATTCAGCTACATCAGCCAGGTGACTGACCATATGGGCTGTAAAGCCACCAAAACCTGCACTCTCGCCATGGTGCGCACCAGTCCAGCACGGCCGTCACTACACAAACAGCTGTTTGCGGTGCGTTACACGATGAGTTTGGTGCGTCAGTGTGAAGCAGTACCTTAATTACACTACCTGATTGATGTATACACATGCAAGATGTTTGAAAGCACTTTAGGCCTGTCATTTAACATTCAATGTGATTTCTGCCCTTAAAACGCTGCTTTGCGTCAAATCCAGATTTTTCCCGGGGACTTTTGGCATGTATCCCACTCCGCCATCCCCCCCTCCAGGTGTTAGACCCCTTGAAACATCTTTTCCATCACTTTTGTGGCCAGCATAATTAATTTTTTTTTTCAAAGTTCGCATCCCCATTGAAGTCTATTGCGGTTCGCGAACTTTAACGCGAACCGAACCTTTCGCGAAAGTTCGCGAACCCGGTTCGCGAACCGAAAATCGGAGGTTCGGCCCAACTCTAATGCTGGCATAACTGCCACAATCTATGATATATTGCTTGCACAACTGCTAACCACGAACTACAAACTATTGCTACAAACGGCCCCACCTACTACCCCGGTACACCCACGTCACTCACTGCTTTCCCGCTTCTCCATTTAAAGTCCACCGTTAACGCATGGCCGGCACAGAGGTGCCAAGCAACTTCTTGACGTGCTGGTAAGTCCTCCACTCACACAGCGCTCCCCTATACCTACGCCATACACGTACCTGCACCCCTACCCCTCCCCTACCTCCAGGCACCATGATTGAATATGTTTTAGATTAACTTAGCGCTCCCGCCACCCAATAGGATAATGCCTTTGCCCTTAAACTATAAATACCCCAATCTAATCCTATATACAATTTTGCACACAGACATAAGGAAACACTTATGTGTTTTTGCGGTCTTTGATATAGTTGCAAAGAAACCTTTTATGTCACATCTAAAGATATTGTATATTCATGTGAATTGTGAGCACAGAATGTTTTGTTATTATTATTGACCCCATCTGAAACTTATCAATTGTATAGTTGATTTTGTATATAAAGATGACACCCTTACTGTAGGATGTATATATATATATATATATATATATATTTATATATGTATGTATGTATTTATGTGTATATATATATATATATATATATATATATATATATATATATATATATATGGGGGTGTCCCATGAAGTTATCTTGGGACCTGATATAGGACCAAATACCGACTGTTTTAATAGCCATATGTCTCTATAGCACATTTTAGTCATTTAATTGTACCACACACGGTTATCTGATGGTTGTTATTTATCTCTGTCATTTTCCAGTGTATTGCTCCTGTTATTTATTACCTGAGGAAGCGGGTTCTAGCCTGCAAAACTTGTTGCGACTTTCATTGGGAGTATATGAATAAAATTGTGTATTACGTGAATTTCGACAGTACATGTGTCTGTTTTGGGTTGGCTGGTCCACCACCGCAGCCCGAACATTTTTAAACATTTTAGTGACTTTTATCCTACCGGCGCCTCTGTACATCTCTGCGCATACAAACTATTGCTGCTTAACTGCTACATAACTTGACCTGTCGCCCGACCTGTTGTTGTATAACTGCCACAAACCCTGAGCTTTTGCCTGCATAACCGACGTGCTTTGAGCTATTGTCGTATACTCTGGGCCACCTCCTTCACGTGCTGCCCTAGCCCTGCCATTGTCACACAACCGTGCTCTGCTGTCCCACCCGTAGGCCACTAGGTACTCAGCTTTGCCGTCCCCAAGGTATGCTCGGGCACCCTGCATCATCCCTTCCAGTGCCCCCCGTCCCCGACCCACCTGAAGGCGCCCTGCATCCCCTCTCATTGTGTCCTATACCACCAACCCAGGCCGCAGCACTCACAGCCATGGGAGTGGAGTCAGCCTCTCAGCAGATCATCTCCACCTTGACCAGAGAGGAGCTCCTGAAATGGGAACCCCTTGCCAAAAACATCCTGGCAGAGGGAAAGCCCCTGTGGGATACGGTCACTGAACACCTTAAAGAGAACCCGAGGTGGGATTTTATTATGCTAGTGGGGCACAGAGGCTGGTTGTGCACACTAACACCAGCCTCTGTTGCTCCATGGTGTGCCTCCAAGACCCCCCTGCGCGCCGCTAATACCCCCTGCAGTGCTGGCGACACGCAGCGTGTTGCCAGCACAATGTTTACCTAAGCACTGTCTGTTAGCGCCGCTCCCCCACCTCGCCCGTATCGGCGTTACCCGCCTGTGTCCCTTTCCTCCCGCTGATTGGAGGGAAGTGACGCAGACGGTTAGCACCGATATCTTACAAATAGGATTGTAGGTGCCCCTAACAAACGTTACAGAGGGAGAAGAGCTGGTACACTTGTGCGCCTCAATAGGAAAGGCCTTCGCTCCTCTATTCCTGCCATCCTGATAGCGAATGTCTGCTCTCTCCCCAACAAAGTGGACGAGCTGCTCCTACTACTTGGCGGCAAATCCTCGATTGGCAAGAACACCCCAGTCCTCTGCTTCACGGAGACCTGGCTGAGTGAATTTGTCCCAGATCACTCCCTGCATGTACCAGGTTATGACCTCCTCCGCGCTGACCGTGACCCTATGCTCTCTGGGAAAAAAAAAGGAGGGGGCATCTGCCTTTACATAAACACCACCTGGTGCACCAATACCATCATCCTCAGCAAGGTCTGCACCCCAGAAGTCGAGTTCCTAGCCATCATCTGCAGACCACAGTACTCCCCCAGAGAGTTCTCATCGCTCATTCTCATTGGAGTCTACATCCCACCTGACGCTAGCACCAGAGATGCTCTGCGAGCACTCAGCGATAGCATCTCATGGTGGGAGACCACCCATCCAGAGGCCCTCTTCATCATCCTGGGCGACTTCAACAATGCAAATCTGCGCCAGGAGATGCCCTGCTACAAGCAGCACATCACCTGCCCCACCAGACATCACATCACCCTGGATCACTGCTACATGGTCCACAAGGACGCATACAAGGCCACCCAGGGCGCCCCCTTGGGGAACTCCGACCACAACCTAATCCATCTAAACCCTACCTACAGGAGGCTCCTTGAGACTGCCAAGCCCACTGTCAGGACTGTGAAAAAGTGGACAGAAGAGGCTAAACTGGAGCTTCAGGCTTGCTTCGACCACACCGACCTCATACCTGGAGGCACCCACCCTTGACGAATGATCACAGAATGTCACCGCTTACATTAGCTTTTGTGACGAAATGTGCATCCCTTCTAAGACCTTCAAAGCCTTCCCCAATGACAAGCCTTGGTTCAACAATAAGCTGCGCCAACTTCGAAAATGCAAGGAGCAGGCGCACAAGGCCGGCTCCCCAGAAGAGTTCAGGGAGGCCAGGTACGCCCTGAAATGGGAACTGCGTGTCACAAAGAGAGCCTACTCTGACAAACTGGGCCTTCAGTCCAACAACTCGAGGGAGGTATGGCAGGGCCTCAGAGCGGTCACTAACTTCAGACCCCCTCCTCAACTGGTGACCCCGAGCACCCAACTGGCCGAGGAACTCAACGAGTTCTACTGTAGGTTCGTGCAACAGCCTAAGCAGCTCGGAGCCCCAGGGCCAATGATGAAGATAGCGGCTCCCTCCGTACAGAGAGATCAAGATATTGCTGCACCTGTCGCAGTCCAGGAAAAAGAAGTTCCCAGGCTACTTCGCAAGCTCAACCCCCGGAAAGCTTCAGGCCCGGATGGTGTTTCATCAAACTGCCTAAGAACCTGTGCGGATCAGTTGGCTCCGGTGCTCACCACTCTGTTCAAGAGGTCACTAGCGGAAAGCTCAGTCCCCTCCTGTCTCAAGAGGTCCACAATCATACCAGTCCCCAAAAAGCCAGGCAGCACAGACCACAACAATTTCAGACCCGTGGCTCTAACATCTACCATCATAAAGGTCCTAGAACGGCTAGTCCTCGCTCATCTCAAAAGCACCACCGACGCACTGTTAGACCCTCTCCAATTCGCATACAGGGCCAACAGATCCATAGAGGACGCCATAAACATCAGCCTAGCATACATCATGGAGCACTACGACAGGCCTGACTCCTACGCCAGAATCCTGTTCCTGGAATTCAGCTCGGCCTTTAACACGATCTGCCCAGACACCCTGGTCGATAACCTGGCGCAGCTCGGTGTTGACTCCACGCTTTGTGCATGGGTCAAGAGTTTCCTCACGGACAGGACACAACAGGTTAAGCTCAGCAACTGCTGCTCCAGCGTGAGGACGACCAATACAGGGGCACCTCAAGGATGTGTACTGTCCCCGCTCATCGGCCTCATCAGCAGCAATGGAGAATCTGCAATTGGTGCAAGGACAACAACCTTGTCCTCAACGCAACAAAGACTGTTGAGCTGATCGTTGATTTCAGGAAAAACCCTACTACTCCCCCTCCAGTCTACATAGGGGAGACCGAAGTCTCCAGAGAATCATCAGTCAGGTTCCTTGGCACAACCTTATCCACTGACCTTAGATGGGGGCAGAACACTATCAAAATTCAGAAGAAGGCACTGCAGAGGCTATTTTTCCAGCGCCAACTCAAAAAATTTGGTATGCCTCGAGAGCTGCTGACCAGCTTCTACACCGTCACCACGGAGTCTATACTTTGCTCCTCAGTCATCGTCTGGTATGCCGGCGCAACAGCTGGTGACAGATATAAACTGCAAAGAATCATTAGTGAGGCAGAAAAGATCATCAGATCACCCCTGCTACCTCTAGATCTCCTCCACATGGCTAGGATGAGGAAAAGGGCCACCAGGATCTCCTGTGACCGCTCCCACCCTGGCAGCCGCTTCTTTGAGCACCTCCCATCTGGCCGGCGCTTCCGAACTCTCCGATCCAAAACCACCAGGCGCAGCAATTCTTTCTTCACCCAGGCAATTTTATTGCTTAACCCATTCGCGTTCCATCGTTTTCACTTGAGAAATGTTCACCTCTCATTCATTAGCCTATAACTTTATCACTACTTATCACAATGAACTGATCTATATCTTGTTTTTTCCGCCACCAATTAGGCTTTCTTTGGGGGGTACATTTTGCTAAGAGCCACTTTACTGTAAATGCATTTTAACAGGAAGAATAAGAAAAAAGCGGAAAAATCTTTATTTTTCAGTTTTCAGCCATTATAGTTTTAAAATAATACATGCCTCCATAATTAAAGCTCACGTATTGTATTTGCCCATATGTCCCGGTTATTACACCTGTTAAAATTATGTCCCTATCACAATGTATGGCGACAATATTTTATTTGGAAATAAAGGTGCATTTTTCCCGTTTTGCATCTATCACTATTTACAAGTTTAAAATAAAAAAAATATAGAAATATATCATCTTTACATTGATATTTAAAAAGTTTAGACCCTTAGGTAAATATTTACATGTTTTTTTTTTATTGTAATGTTTTTTTGTTTTTTTTATATTAAACATTTTATTTGGGTAGTTTTGGGAGGGTGGGATGTAAACAATAGGTTTGTAATGTAAATGTGTGTTGATTTTTTTTTTTTTTTTACTTTTAGTTGTAGTATTACTTTTTGGCCACAAGATGGCGGCCATGAGTTTGTTTACATGACGTCACTCTAAGCGTAACATACGCTTAGAGCGACGCATGGGGGAGGTAACAGCCAGAAAAGGCGCAGCTTCCGAGAGAAGCTGTTGCTTTTTCAGCGGGGGAGAGAATCAGTGATCGGGCACCATAGCCCGATTCACTGATTGCCTGGCTAACGAACCGCGGGCCGGGAGCGCGTGTGCATGCGCACGATCGGCCGCGGGAGCGCGCATGGTTCCTGGACGTAGTTTCTACGTCCAGGAACCAAAATAGGTTAACAACCCCTGACTCCTGACTGACTGTGGCGCTCACTGCCTTTTTGCTCTGCGCCTCACACACTACCGGATGCCATTGCACTGTTAATGTTGCTAGTATGTGTAACTATAGCTGTAAATGTACTTTAAATGTATTGTATTGTTAATGTTGCCAGTATGTGTAATTTGTAGCTGTTTATGTAACACTGTTGTTGTGTACTTTGCCTAAAGCCATGTGTACCACAAGCAATTCCGAGTACCACCGTACTTGGCGAATAAATCCTTCTTGAATCTTGAAACTTGAATACACCCTCCATCTTCACATGACACAAAAACACACATTATCTAAACTGTACAACTCTTGCCACAGCAGAGGAAGCTGCCTGGCTACAATAAATACAGCATATTAATTCCTGAAAGCCTTTTTCTATGCACAGGCCTAATAATATCATCCAATAGCTTAGTAACAGCACTCCTGAGTCAAATATTATGTTTTAGTGTAAATGAGATTTCTGCAGCTAAAAATCTTGTCTTGAAATTGTGACCTCATGACCAGAACCACAGGGTATTGTGGGTGTGGCTGCTGCTGAGGCCTGGATGTCCTCATCACCAGTGCAAACTGCAAGAGTGAGAGTATAGCAGCTTATTACAATGACAGTGTGTAATGGCCCATACTCACGGGCTACAATTGTCGCCGCAACCACGTGGCACTCGCGTGTTGCGGCGACAGGTCGCCCGTGAGTATGGCGCGTGCGCCCTGAACCATCGCTTGTCGCTGCTGTCACCAGGCGATTGGCGCGGTCAATTGCCTGGAGACAGTTGCCGCCGCAACTTTGCCGCAACTGTCGCTAGTCCGCGTGTGTATGCGGACTAGCGACAGCAACCTAATAGCTGGTGCATTGAGTTTCCGGCAGGGGGGAGGAACGTCGGTGACAGCTTCCGTCGCATCCCTAGTCCCTCTTCCGCGTGTATATGCGGAGGGACCTGGCGACGAGCTGTCGCCGAACTGTGGCGCACACGCTCCCGTGTGCTAGCGACAGGCAACAAAAGTAGCCCGTGAGTATGGGCCATAACACAGGAAGTCTCTAGTCTTTAGACCCCTGGTCTGGTATTTTTCAGTTGTAATCCAACATATTTATATGTAGACCCTACTTTTTTGAAGCAAGGGACATATTTTTAACTGACAGCAAGTTTGTTTCTGTAATTTATTATTACCTGAGAAACCACACTTATATTATAGTATATGTATATTGTTAGAAAAAGAACTCAAATGAGAAAATAAGGGGAAATGAATTTACCAATTACAGAAAAAATAACATTTATTTAATGAAAAAAATAATAATTTGAGAAGCAATTTGTTAAGGTGATTTTTTGACTTTGGGTCTTCTTTCATTTTGTGCTCCTGCTTGCCCTGATCTCACATTGAATCAATCCAATATGTGAAGCAGGATGAAAAAAGGATCATTTGATATTTCTTGTGTAAAATATCTGGTGGCAGCTGTTATTTTTAGACTTCTGGATCACTTTCACAGTTCTATACACCATTTTACAGGCATCACAGACAGCAAATTACAAAAGAGGATATTCAGGAATATCAATGTGAAGTTCAATCATTTTACTGTAACAGGTTTTCTGAAATGCAAATTTATATTATTGAGCAATTATGTATAAACAATCCTTCATTGTACACTTATCTGTGTCATGGGAAATTTGGGACAGTTCTCACAAAGCTATTCAAGTGACATGAGTTACAAGTCAAAGGGAACAACAGAGAAATGTGAATGTAAAAATAAATGTTACACTGTAAGTATGCAGCTAGGATTGGCATTCAAACTAAAAGGCTTCAGATAAGTTTTTGACTCTTTATATCAGGGCCGCGCCTGGGCGGGCGCTACGGGTGCATTGCACCCAGACGCCTGTCTCTGACAGGCACTGCTCGGCCGCCGCTCACCCCCTCTTTGGCCGCCGCTCCCCTCCTCTAGCCGCCGCTCCCTCCCGCCCTCTAGCACGTCGACCTCGATCAGGCGGCGACCAATAGTGCGGGCGCTAGGACCTAGCACACTGCACTGATATGCGGAAGTGACATCACTTCCGCATGTCCGGCTCTTACTGGTCGGGTTGCCCGCTGATCCTGAGGTCTGACACTGCAAGGTGAGGGGGGAGCGGCGGCGGCTCACTACCTAAAGGGCTCCCTGTCACTCACTACCTAAAGGGGTCCCTGTCACTCGCTGCCTAAAGGGGTCCCTATCACTCACTGCCTAAAGGGGTCCCTGTCACTCACTGCCTAAAGGGGTCCCTGTCACTCACTGCCTAAAGGGGTCCCTGTCACTCACTACCTAAAGGGGTCCCTGTCACTCACTGCCTAAAGGGGTCCCTGTCACTCACTATCTAAACGGGGGTCCCTGTCACTCACTACCTAAAGGGGTTCCTGTCACTCACTACCTAAAGGGGTTCCTGTCACTCACTGCCTAAAGGGGTCCCTATCACTCACTACCTAAAGGGCTCCCTGTCACTCACTGCCTAAAGGGGTCCCTGTCACTCACTACCTAAAGTGGTCCCTGTCACTCACTGCCTAAAGGGGTCCCTGTCACTCACTACCTAAAGGGGTCCCTGTCACTCACTACCTAAAGGGGTCCCTGTCACTCACTGCCTAAAGGGGTCCCTGTCACTCACTGCCTAAAGGGCTCCCTGTCACTCACTACCTAAAGAGCTCCCTGTCACTCACTACCTAAAGGGCTCCCTGTCACTCACTACCTAAACGGGGTCCCTGTCACTCACTACCTAAACGGGGTCCCTGTCACTCACTACCTAAACGGGGTCCCTACCTAAAGGGAGTCCAGGCTGGCTACATATACTGGGGACACTGGCTGTTTGTCATTATGTGCATTTACAGGTGAAAAGCTGTCTCTTATTATGTGCATTTACTGGTGAAAGGCTGTCTCTTATTATGTGCATTTGCTGGTGAAAAGCTGTCTCTTATTATGTGCATTTACTGGTGAAAAGCTGTCTCTTATTATGTGCATTTACTGGTGAAAAGCGGTTTCTTATTATGTGCATTTACTGGTGAAAAGCAATCTCTTATTAAGTTATTATGTGCATTTACTGGTGAAAAGCGGTCTCTTATTATGTGCATTTACTGGTGAAAAGCGGTCTCTTATTATGTGAATTTACTGGTGAAAAGAGGTCTCTTATTATGTGCATTTACTGGTGAAAAGCTGTCTCTTATTATGCGCAATTACTGGGGAAAAGCTGTCTCTCATTATGTGCATTTACTGATGAAAGGCTGTCTGTCATTACGTGCATTTACTGGTGAAACGCTGTCTCTTATGTGCATTTAGTGGGGAAATTTTGTCAGTAAAAATAATCTTTTGTCAGTAAATTTTTAGGTATTTGTCAGTAAAAAATAACGTGAAAGGTTGGCAACACTGGCAGGCTGCGCGGTGCTACGGGAAAGATACAGGCAGCCCACCTCACGCTTGGGCTTGGCGAGAGGAGGAGCCGACGACAGCGAGCGAGAGTAGGGTGGCCGCAGGCAGCCATAAATACGCAGTGTGTGACTGCGTCACACTCGCAGAGCCTCTCAGCCTGAGTCAGTCCAGAGACTAGCAGACTCGCAGGCAGCCAAAGCCAGCCAGGAGCAAGCCCATGGAAGAGGGGTAGGAATGGGGTATCACATGCATGCGTAAAGAGGTGGAAGGTGTGGGTGTGATTAGGCAGGACATGGGTGTGGTTATGTGGTTGGGCGTGGTTAATTTAACCACTCCCATCGGCGCCAGAGAAAATCTTGCACCCAGGTGCCAGGCACCTCAGGCTCACCCCTGCTTTATATGCATTATTGTATCACTTGGTACATTTCATGCACTGTATTTTTTGGACTATAAGACGCTCCTGTCCATAAGACGCACCCAGGTTTAGAGGACAAAAACCTGGGGAAAAAAATATAAACTAAACCTGGTGCATCCAAGTTGAAAGGACATCTTGGGGATTATGCTTCCTTTGTACCTCATATCCCCTTGTACCTCTTGTGTCTCCCTTGTGTCCCCCTGTGTCCCCTATGTGTCTGCCTCTGTCCTCCTCTATGCCCCATTGTTGTCCCCCTTGTGTCCTCTATGCCCCTTTGTGTCCCCGTGTCTTCCGTTTGTCCCCCTGCGCCCTCCTCTGCATGGGCACAGTACTACCTGCATTTGTACTGTAAGACCTACTTTTGGGGGAGAAAAATTGAGTCTGTTAGTACAAAAAATACAGTATGTTAGATCCTAATTATTAAAAAAAAATCTGAGTAACTCCTCCTTACAGAATATTAGTAAATGTAAGCAGTGGCAGCTCCAGCTTCTAATTTTTGGTGGGGCACAAAGAGGACACGATGGCTGGCGGGTAGGGCCCATTTGGGTGATCAAAATCGGTTTGTATAGCAAGCTAGATATTTTTTGCCTAACTCAGGTCCTGTGTGGACAGATTGCAGACACATTTTCCCAGCCCCCAGCCTGTGTCTCACAACTCAACAAGCAAGCTGAGGGAGTAGAGGTAGGAGGGAGAGGAACACTGTGTCCTTATCTTAGTAGCTAAGCATTGCTGGAGACTAGAGCTTGTATTTTACAAACAGGAACTTTTGAATCAGGATTATTTCTGTCTGTAAAATGCAAGCTCTAGTTTATTTGATAATTTAAAAGAAAAACAGTAAGTTTTCAGCTTGTAAGCCTTATTCAGACTTTATTCTTGTTGACTGACACGGTTAGAACATACAATAAGAAGGAGGTAGAGATATTTGTTTTGGAAATATAAGTGTCATCAAGATACATTAAAATTGCAAAGGGAACTTGCAAGGATTGTGAGGTATGTTTGGCAAATAGATAAGACCCTTGGTTTACTTAATGCCTAAACAGATCCAGGCTGACACGAAAAGGTTTTTTTTTACAGACCCTATCATGTTCACGGTACACTGCTGGAGCCTGGAAACAGTAAACTGTAAGTTACTGAGCAGGGGGGAGGGGCACTTAGAGGGGCACAGTGATTCCTGGGGGGGGGGGGGGGGGGGCAGTGACCCAGTGCACTGCCCCCATGAATTTAAGGTACCCATACAATAAAAGATTTTCACTCGATGTGGTAAAAGGATAGCTCCCCTTTGATCTGAATCTGACCGAAGAGGCATTGATTCCTTCCACACACTGCCCAGAGAAACTCAATAGATTTCAGCACATTGAACCACAGCGTTGCACCGCTCAATACAGTGCAATGCTTTGGGCCATCAGCCTACTGCCAATACTGCTCCACCCATGATCAATCAACATTTACCAATTTAAATTATGATCAGGTATGGGTACCTTTATTCTGATATTACACATGTTACATGGTCGGGCCCGACCACCTAATAGCAGGCAATTTTTAATTTGTCCTGTTCAAGTTGGATCATTTGTTATATAGCCACTGATGATGCTTGAAGATCTCTTGAGATGTTTACCTTACTAGGTTATTTGGTTAATTTGTCAATTTTACTTTTTGCTGACAGACTGTACACATGCTCTACTGTCGGGAGAACGCCCGCCCAGCGGGAGGGTCTGACAGACCCGTCCTTCTTTACAGTAGTGCGTGTGTACGCACCTTTAAATGTTTTTTATCTGGCATTATCACTAAAACAATCTCCTACAATCCTGTAGTCTTATTTACATATACTGTACATATAACCTAGTGTTGTTCAGTGACTGTATTAATTGTATACAAGACAATTAAAAATAAGAATGTGCAAAGAGGTTAGTACTAAGTAAATAATGTCTGTAATACTTCATAGAAATAAATGTAAAGTGTAAATCTTACCACACTACTTATTACCTTACTATGGTAAGTGCTGTGTTTCATCATATGGGTTTTTTTGTTTGTTTGTTTTTTTGTTAAAGCAGATAAACTTAGACACTGAGGAAATGGAAACTTTCTACTTCTGTCTTAAGTTTCTTTTATTTTTTCCAGCAAAATGAACATGTACTCCTCTTCCCAAATTTGCTGTATTTTATTGTTTTTTACTGAAACAAAACCATCAACATAGTATTGTGTCAGCAAGACATTTCAGTAGTAAGACAATACAGGTTTCCTTTGATCCCACCTGGCCATACACCTAAAGTGGATCCGAGATGAAAAAGTAACTATAACAAATAACTTGTCTATATAGATTATCTAAAGTCTAGATAGTTTAAACGGCAAATCTAGCTGCAAACAGCTTTAAAAGTTTATGATTATTTATTTCTGTGATACAATGAGGGCAGCCATGTTCTGTTGGGCTGGAGATGCTATCAGCTTGCCTGTGTGTAAATTCAGTGCCCTCTCCTCCTCCCTCCTCCCCTCTGCTTCTGAAATCAAGGGCTAGTAACCTCCTCTTCCTCCTGCCCAGACTGAGCTCCCATAAGCCCCTGCTACCTGGGACTGAGTGCCAAGGCTCTCTGAAAAACTGTGGGACAGGCTTGTTTAGTTTATAGGGAATTAGAGTATTAAAACAAAACAAAAAAAGTATTTGACTTGATGAATGCCCTATAAACTATACGAAAGGAACACAATTATGCAATGAGTAAATGTTTATCTCGGATACACTTTAACCACTTGAGGACCGTGGGCTTTAACCCCCTTAAAGAGACACTGAAGCGAAAAAAAATATATGATATAATGAATTGTTTGTGTACTATGAATAATTACTAGAAGATTAGCAGCAAAGAAAATATTCTCATATTTTTATTTTCAGGTATAAAGTGTTTTTTCTAACAATGCATCATTCTCTAATATGTGCAGATTACACAACACTCAGCATTCAAAATGATCCTTTCAGAGCAGTCTGTGAACTAATGACCTCTCCTCTGCCAGAGGAAAAGTAAATAGTTAACTAACAGTTGAGATAATAAAAGTCAGAAAACAGCCCTCTCCACGACTTTGAAAGTCGTAGAGATAATGGCTTTTTTGTATAGAGATAACAACTGGAGTTTCCTAACTCTTCCTGTACTGGAAACAATTACACTGATGTATCTGATCTTAATGTTTTATTTCTTAGCTGTACTACACATACAAATCATAATATCTGAGGTTTTTTTTCGCTTCAGTGTCTCTTTAAGGACCAGGCACTTTTTATCCATTCAGACCACTGCAGCTTTCACGGTTTATTGCTCGCTCATACAACCTACCACCTAAATGAATTTTGGCTCCTTTTCTTGTCACTAATAAAGCTTCTTTTGGTGCTATTTGATTGCTGCTGCGATTTTTACTTTTTATTATATTCATCAAAAAAGACATGAATTTTGGCAAAAAAATTATTTTTTTAACTTTCTGTGCTGACATTTTTCAAATAAAGTAACATTTCTGTATACATGCAGCGCGAAAAATGTGGGCAAACATGTTTTTGATTAAATAAAACCCATTCAGTGTATATTTATTGGTTTGGGTAAAAGTTATAGCGTTTACATTTACATTTTCAAGCATCTCTGACTTTTCTGACCCCCTGTCATGTTTCATGAGGGGCTAGAATTCCAGGATAGTATAAATACCCCCCAAATGAACCCATTTTGGAAAGAAGACATCCCAAAGTATTGACTGAGAGGCATGGTGAGTTCATAGAAGATATTATTTTTTGTCACAAGTAAGCGAAAAATGACACTTTGTGACAAAAAAAAAAAAAGTTTCCATTTCTTCTAACTTGCGACAAAAAAAAAATGAAATCTGCCACGGACTCACCATGCCCCTCTCTGAATACCTTGAAGTGTCTACTTTCCAAAATGGGGTCATTTGTGGGGTGTGTTTACTGTCCTCGCATTTTGGGGGGTGCTAATTTGTAAGCACCCCTGTAAAGCCTAAAGGTGCTCATTGGACTTTGGGCCCCTTAGCGCAGTTAGGCTGCAAAAAAGTGCCACACATGTGGTATTGCCGTACTCAGTAGAAGTAGTATAATGTGTTTTGGGGTGTATTTTTACACATACCGATGCTGGGTGGGAGAAATATCTCTGTAAATGACAATTTTTTAATTTTTTTTACACACAATTGTCCATTTACAGAGATCTTTCTCCCACTCAGCATGGGTATGTGTAAAAATACACCCCAAAACACATTATACTACTTCTCCCGAGTACGGCGATACCACATGTGTGGCACTTTTTTGCACCCTAACTGCGCTAAGGGGCCCAAAGTCCAATGAGTACCTTTAGGATTTCACAGGTCATTTTAAGAAATTTCCTTTCAAGACTACTCCTCACGGTTTAGGGCCCCTAAAATGCCAGGACAGTATAGGAACCCCACAAATAACCCCATTTTAGAAAGAAGACACCCCAAGGTATTCCGTTAGTAGTACAGTGAGTTCATAGAAGATTTTATTTTTTGTCACAAGTTAGCGGAAAATGACACTTTGTGAAAAAAAACCAATAAAAATCAATTTCCGCTAACTTGTGACAAAAAATAAAATCTTCTATGAACTCCCCATACTACTAACAGAATACCTTAGGGTGTCTTCTTTCTAAAATGGAGTCATTTGTGGGGTTCCTATACTGTCCTGGCATTTTAGGGGCCCTAAACCGTGAGGAGTAGTCTTGAAACAAAATTTCTCAAAATGACCTGTGAAATCCTAAAGGTACTCATTGGACTTTGGGCCCCTTAGCGCAGTTAGGGTGCAAAAAAAGTGCCACACATGTGGTATCGCCGTACTCGGGAGAAGTAGTACAATGTGTTTTGGGGTGTATTTTTACACATACCCATGCTGGGTGGGAGAAACAACTCTGTAAATGGACAATTGTGTGTAAAAAAAATCAAAAGATTGTCATTTACAGAGGTATTTCTCCCACCCAGCATGGGTATGTGTAAAAATACACCCCAAAACACATTATACTACTTCTCCCGAGTACGGCGATACCACATGTGTGGCACTTTTTTGCACCCTAACTGCACTAAGGGGCCCAAAGTCCAATGAGTACCTTTAGGATTTCACAGGTCATTTTTGTTTCAAGACTACTCCTCACGGTTTAGAGGCCCCTAAAATGCCAGGGCAGTATAGGAACCCCACAAATGACCCCATTTTAGAAAGAAAACACCCCAAGGTATTCCATTAGGAGTATGGTGAGTTCATAGAAGTTTTTATTTTTTTGTCACAAGTTAGCGGAAATTGATTTTAATTGTTTTTTTTCACAAAGTGTCATTTTCCACTAACTTGTGACAAAAAATAAAATCTTCTATGAACTCACCATACTCCTAACGGAATACCTTTGGGTGTCTTCTTTCTAGAATGGGGTCATTTGTGGGGTTCCTATACTGCCCTGGCATTTTAGGGGCCCTAAACCGTGAGGAGTAGTCTTGAAACCAAATGTCGCAAAATGACCTGTGAAATCCTAAAGGTACTCATTGGACTTTGGGCCCCTTAACGTACTTAGGGTGTAAAAAAGTGCCACACATGTGGTACCGCCGTACTCAGGAGAAGTAGTATAATGTGTTTTGGGGTGTATTTTTACATATACCTGTGGTGATATATTGGGGTGCTGATGATGTTAGGAATAAAGGAACATATTCTTTCATTTTTCTGCCTGTGTTCCGTGTAGGTCTGCCAGAAGGGAGCTGTTACCTTGAGTTGCTTGGGGCAAGGAAATGGGTGATTGTCTTGACCATATGAGGTGCTTTGAGTTTCTGTATGCAGTTCCTCTGAGAGTGCTAATGGGATTATCTGCCTGGCTTTTTGAACCCAGGAGACAGCCCATTGTCTCAATACACAAAGCAAGAGGACCAGAGTCTGGAGACTAACACAGGAATTTTGGAAATGTACATGACAGGCTACTGGAAATTAAATTATTAGTGGAGGTGCAAACGATACCCTGTAAATTACATCTATTGGAAGGGGGTTGGAATCTCTGCAGACTTTAAAAACGGAGACAGGAAAAAGCCTTAATCAAGTTTTCACCTGGAGTTGAAAGCCTCACTTCACAATCTTTGATGTATAGACTTTTACCTGGAAATGGAATATGTCTGAGATTTAATTAAAACCTAGTTCCTCCCCTCTCCAAGGAAGTTGCAGCCTCCAGGCGTAGCTCAGAGTATAAAAAGCAGAGGCAGATGCCTAGTAAGAATCTTCTCTTGGAGATAGCGCATAGCTAGAGATGATCTCGACTTCTGGTCGAACAAGCGGCATGCTCCTGCCAACAACGTTGAGACCTTCAAGTTGGTAACGTTTTTAATCCCCATTTTTATTTTTACGCAAATATCCGTGTGTGTATCTTTGTAACCTCTTATTTTTGTAACTTTTATCTTTGTAACTTTTTTACTTTGTTTTTGTACATCTTTTGTATGTAATAAGTTCTGCATTGTTCCACGTTTTTTATGGAATATTAAATCGTTATTTAATAAGCTTGACTTCTGCTGTGCTAAACTAACACTCATAGCCTAGAAGAGACTGAAGTGTAACCGTGTATAAGTTCATGCCTAATGGTACGCTTGAGCAACACTACCGTATGAAATTGTAATTGCATTGTGTGTATGAGGCACTTCTGCGCTCGACAGCCGAGTGGGAAGTCTAACAGTATCGTTCGGAATGACTGTTAGTGGTTTTGCTTCATTACAGCGTAAGATTGCAACTGTGTGTGTGTGCGTGGCGTTCTTGTATTCGGCCTAAGCGCAAAGCTGACCCAAATACGAAAACGCGGAGTGCGTGTTGAGCACTCGACAGCTGAGTGAACGTGTCTAGCAACGGCTAGTGGTGGCAGTGGGAAGTGTTTGAGGGGTCCCAGCCTTGTTTTTAGCTTAAATAAGGCTGTTCCCCGCTCGATCAGGTCAAACCCGCAGTCGGGAACCATATACGCAGGCGTGCCGCGGGCCGGTTCCTGACAATACCCATGCTGGGTGGGAGAAATATCTCTGTAAAGGACAATTTTTTAATTTTTTTTACACACAATTGTCCATTTACAGAGAGATTTCTCCCACCCAGCATGGGTATGTGTAAAAATACACCCCACATTATACTACTTCTCCTGAGTACGGCGATACCACATGTGTGACACTTTTTTTGCAGCCTAGGTGCGCTAAGGGGCCCAACGTCCTATTCACAGGTCATTTTGAGGCATTTGTTTTCTAGACTACTCTTCACGGTTTAGGGCCCCTAAAATGCCAGGGCAGTATAGGAACCCCACAAGTGACCCCATTTTAGAAAGAAGACACCCCATGGTATTCCGTTAGGTTTATGGCGAGTTCATAGAAGATTTTATTTTTTGTCACAAGTTAGTGAAAAATTACACTTTGTGAAAAAAAAACAATAAAAATCAATTTCCGCTAACTTTTGACAAAAAATAAAATCTTCTATGAACTCGTCATACACCTAACAGAATACATTGGGGTGTCTTTTTTCTAAAATGGGGTCACTTATGGGGTTCCTATACCGCCCTGGCATTTTACGGGCCCAAAACCGTGAGTAGTCTGGAAACCAAATGTCTCAAAATGACTGTTCAGGGGTATAAGCATCTGCAAATTTTGATGACAGGTGGTGTATGAGGGGGCGAATTTTGTGGAACCGGTCATAAGCAGGGTGGCCTTTTAGATGACAGGTTGTATTGGGCCTGATCTGATGGATAGGAGTGCTAGGGGGGTGAAAGGAGGTGATTGATGGGTGTCTCAGGGGGTGGTTAGAGGGGAAAATAGATGCAATCAATGCACTGGGTAGGTGATCGGAAGGGGGTCTGAGGGGGATCTGAGGGTTTGGCCGAGTGATCAGGAGCCCACACGGGGCAAATTAGGGCTAGATCTGATGGGTGGGTGTGCTAGGGGGTGACAGGAGGTGATTGATGGGTGTTTCAAGGTGTGATTAGAGGGGGGAATAGATGCAAGCAATGCACTGGCGAGGTGATCAGGGCTGGGGTCTGAGGGCGTTCTGAGGGTGTGGGCGGGTGATTGAGTGCCCTAGGGGCAGATAGGGGTCTAATCTGATGAATAGCAGTGACAGGGGGTGATTGATGGGTAATTAGTGGGTGTTTGGAGGAGAGAACAGATGTAAACAATGCACTTGGGAGGTGATCTGACGTCGGATCTGCGGGCGATCTATTGGTGTGGGTGGGTGATCAGATTGCCCGCAAGGGGCAGGTTAGGGGCTGATTGATGGGTGGCAGTGACAGGGGGTGATTGATGGGTGGCAGTGCCAGGGGGTGATTGATGGGTGGTAGTGACAGGGGGTGATTGATGGGTGATTGACAGGTGATTGACAGGTGATCAGTGGGTTATTACAGGGAAGAACAGATGTAACTAATGCACTGGCGAATTGATAAGGGGGGGTCTGAGGGCAATCTGAGCGTGTAGGCGGGTGATTGGGTGCCCGCAAGGGGCAGATTAGGGTCTGATCTGATGGGTAACAGTGACAGATGGTGATAGGGGGTGATTGATGGGTGATTTGATGGGTAATTAGTGGGTGTGTAGGGTAGAGAACAGATGTAAACACTGCACTTGGGAGGTGATCTGACGTCGGATCTGCGGGCGATCTATTGGTGTGGGTGGGTGATCAGATTGCCCGCAAGGGGCAGGTTAGGGGCTGATTGATGGGTGGCAGTGCCAGGGGGTGATTGATGGGTGGCAGTGACAGGGGGTGATTGATGGGTAATTGACAGGTGATCGGTGGGTTATTACAGGGAAGAACAGATGTAACTAATGCACTGGCGAATTGATAAGGGGGGGTCTGAGGGCAATCTGAGCATGTAGGCGGGTGATTGGGTGCCCGCAAGGGGCAGATTAGGGTCTGATCTGATGGGTAACAGTGACAGGTGGTGATAGGGGGTGATTGATGGGTGATTGATGGGTAATTAGTGGGTGTTTAGGGTAGATAACAGATGTAAACACTGCACTTGGGAGGTCATCTGACGTCGGATCTGCGGGCGATCTATTGGTGTGGGTGGGTGATCAGATTGCCCGCAAGGGGCAGGTTAGGGGCTGATTGATGGGTGGCAGTGACAGGGGGTGATTGATGGGTGATTGACAGGTGATTGACAGGTGATCAGGGGGATAGAGGTATACAGTACACAGGGGGGGGGGGGGTGATCAGGAGTCCCCAGGGGGCAGTTTAGGGTTAAAAAAAATAGCGTTGACAGATAGTGACAGGGAGTGATTGATGGGTGATTAGGGGGGTGATTGGGTGTAAACAGGGGTCTGGGGGGTGGGCAGGGGGGGGGGGGGTCTGAGGGGTGCTGTGGGCGATCAGGGGGCAGGGGGGGGAGATTAGTGTGCTTGGGTGCAGACTATGGTGGCTGCAGCCTGCCCTGGTGGTCCCTCGGACACTGGGACCACCAGGGCAGGAGGCAGCCTGTATAATACAAAGGTGGTGACACGTCATATAATACAGAGTATTAAAAATGGACATACCATGTGAAGAGGCCGTGCGGTGATGGTGGGTGCTGGGCCAGGGAAGCCTTACGGCCGTTTCGCGCTGGGTACGCGCTTCTACGGAGGCTATGAGTGGTGTGCTGTTTGGCCGGGCTAAAATAAGCCATCTTGCGGCAGGCGGCGGACTTCCGCCATCTAGAACCGCCCATTGTGTTTCTCTCTTGCCTATCACGCTCTGGAGCGCATCTGCGCTCCAGCTCCAACCAGGAGTACACGTGACCTAGGATGCAGACGGAGGCTCATGCAGACCACACTGTATTAGGTGGCTGCCTGTGCTATTGCACTGAACGGCCTCCTGATCATGCATTGGCGCCATCTTGTGGCGAAAGGCCTAACTGCACTGTGCTTCCTGATGGAGTGAAAGACCTATTGCAAAAAGGCCTGAATTATAGCCTCTCCACTGACTTCGATTTTGCGAAATTCAGGGTTGACCTATATAAGAATATTCGAGGCCTGAGCATCAAATTGCATTTCTTAAAGAAAGAATACACTTCCAAACAACCAGGCACCATGTGTTGGGGAGATGCTAGAATTAGCCCACTAGGCTTTAGCCCTGATATAGAATGGTCCAAACAAGATCAACAGAATCTCGACATCCTGAGGGAACTAGAATTGCAGGGAGTGAGGGAGGAGCAGAAGGTAGAGAGTGGTTTTAAACCCTGCAGATCCACAGCCCCCTTCCATGTACAGCCGGGTTCTAGCCTAGACATTTTCCAAAAAACCATAGAAAGGGAACTTAAAGCACAGATCTACCCCAAGGCCGACAATAATCTATCGGTCAAGTAAGCGAGAGCATTGAAATGGCTACAAACACGTACAGACCTACAGATACGTCGAGCGGATATAGGAGGGACAATTGTAGTAATGTCTGCAGACCAATATCGCAGAGAGGCACTGAGACAGTTACAGGACCCTGCGATCTATCAACGACTAACAGCAGATCCTACTATCCGCTACCAGAATCTACTTAGATCTTTGTTGAGAAGAGGGACTGAACAGGGAGTGATAATCCCCAAACTGGCTAACGATCTGTTGCCGAGCCACCCAATTAAACCAATTTGGTATTATATACCTAAGGTGCACAAGTCCCGGACCAACCCTCCGGGCCGCCCCATCGTTTCTGGGATGGGGTCGGTCACGGAAAGGCTGTCCAGATATCTGGACCACGTCCTGAGACCATTACTGGAGCAGGTCCCCTCCCACTTAGTGGACACCATGGATGTCCTAAGGGGGGGTTGAGGACTACACCTGGCATGAGGGCGACCTCATAGCAGCTGTCGACGTGGAAAGCCTATATAGTAGGATCCCTCACAATCTAGGGGTGGCGGCAGTCAGGAGATTCCTGGACCGCACAGACAAGGTCGAGAAATATAAAGACTTCATCTGTGAAAGTTTGTGTAACGATCCGCTCAGCTGCCTGCGCAGGCAGGCAGCCTTTTGATCATTATTCAGGTCTGCATGCTGCAGGACTCTGGAAAGTAGACCTTCTGTCAGTTTTGCAGCTTGTGCTTGCTGAGGAATTTGCATACGTTGTCATGCAAATTGCCTTGCCACATTCATTGTAGGCGTGTACTATAAGTAGTATGTGTGTCCCACAATGCTTCGCTGCTCATAGAGGTTTGTTCCTGCTGGACTCACCTGGAGTGTCAGCCACTGCTATCTTAGTATAGTTAATTCTTGGGGAGTGCTCCTTGCATTCCTAGTTAGTGCAGTCAGTTTGTGTATAATTTGTACTGCCTATTCTGTCTTGTCTTGTCTGTCGCGATTGCGCTGTCACCAGCGGCGGTTGATAGCGAATCGCTCTGTCTTGTTTGGATCTCACTAGCCTCTAGCGGTAGCGGCTGTGGATCCTTCTGATCTAAATTCCTGGAGTGTAAGCTGGAGCAGCGGTTGCTACCGGCTACCTCATCTGATCTGTCTTGTTTAGATCGCACTAGCCGCTAGCGTTAGCGGCTGTGGATCTTTCTGATCTGTGTTCCTGCTTGGATCACACTTGCTCTGGCGGAAGAGCGGTGGATCCTTTCTGCCTAGTTCCTGTTTCTCGTTTGTCTGTCTTGTCTGATACGGGCGCTTGCTGTAGGCTCGATGAGGTAACCGTTAAGCAAGCGTTCACGTTCTTTGTTTCGTGTTTGTCTGTTGATGGTTAGTTAGGCGTGCTTGTCTCTATTGTGCTTATCACGTGGAGACCGCGCATAACCGCGTGCACTGTTGCGAATGAGTGCGGTGTTCGCGGTTAGCTAGCGTTTATTATTTTCCGTATATTCTCATTGTATTATTTGCTGTGCCTTTGCTAACCTCGTATTCTGTTCTGATCTGCCTTGTGTCACGTCTGGCGATCGCACCTCTCGCGATCGCGTTCCTATTTCATATCTGCTGTTGTGTATGCGCGGTCGCGGGGTGGCGACTAGATTGGCGCACACACATACAATCTGTCCCTTTGCTCGTTCTCATTCGCAATCGCCTCTCTTGCGATTGCGTTCTGCGCTTCGTACAAATTCCTGTCTGGCATTTGTGGAGGTACAGAGGATTGGTTCCTCTGCACTCCTCAGCGCCATCTGCCGACAGGAATTTTCCCTCTACTGGTGCTTGCACCAAAAGCTGGGTTCTAGTATCTTGACACGCTTGTGGAGGACCTCCGCAGTGTCAGCGCACATCTTTGTGCGCTGAACACGGAGATATCCCACAATCGTTACAGTTTGGAGTTCGTTTTATCACATAACTCCTTTATGTTCGACGGGAATTGGTACTGGCAGACCTCAGGGACTGCCATGGGGACAGCTGTCTCCTGTACCTATGCCAACTTGTTCCTCGCTTGGTGGGAGGAGGAGTATATCCACTCCCCCCGCAATCCGTTTAGAAGTCAACTTGGGGCGTGGTCCAGATATGTGGATGACGTGCTGGTGTTTTGGTCTGGGACTTGTGCTACCTTTGTCGACTTTATGCATTATGTTAATGCCAATGAAGCTAATATGGCCTTCACAGCTACCATAGCACAAGACAAGATAGCTTTCTTGGATTTAGAACTGGTCATTAGGGAGAATCGCTTGGTCCCAATGGGGTTCCGCAAAGAAACAGCTTCCAATTCTTTACTCCACAAGACCAGCTTTCATCCAGACCATGTCACCCGTACACTCCCCTATGCGCAGTTCCTCCGACTACGGCGCAATAACGCGTTCGACGGCGATTTCCGTAGACAGTCGGAGGAGCTGGGCGGTAGATTGCTAGCTAGGGGCTATGAAACTAAATCCATACAGCAAGCTTTCAAGAAAACAAACTCCCAGGAGAGGAAATTATTATTGGGAAATGTAAGGAAGGACCTCTACAACGGCTAAGAAAGTACCAATGTCATTTGATTTTACAGCAATGGCGGATCAGATTAAAAAGACTATGACCAAGAATTGGGATATACTCCTGAGGGACCCGATTTTGAGGCCCTTGGTAGCAGAGGGACCCCTATTTTCATTTAGACGTGCCCCCACAATAGCCTCACAAGTAAGTAGGAGTGAATTTAGAACCCCGCATAGAACCACCTGGTTGGAAAAGCTGAAACCACACGGAAACCATAGGTGCGGTCGTTGTATATCTTGTAATTATATGAACGTCGGGAAGATTTACCAGTTGGGACCAGTCCGACGCAAGGTTAGTGAGTTTTTCACATGCCAGACAGAGTATGCGGTGTACGCGATATGGTGCCCGTGTGGTAGGTTTTACCTGGGAGAAACGACAAGATCGATCAACAGACGGTTCAGAGAGCACTTCAACTCCATAAAGTCAGGTCATGGCTCACCAAGGCTAATTGAGCACATTAAGGAAGCCCACGGTGGCAACCCCACTGTCATGTCCTTTGCTGGGATTATTCACGTCCCCCCCATTAAGAAGAGGGGGAGACCGAGAGAAAAAGCTCAAAAAAGAGGAAGTGCTTCTTATTTTAAGAACTGATGCTATGGGCCCTTTAGGCCTTAACGATTATACAGACTTTTCCTGTTTCTTAGACCCATAATATGTTTGCTACGATTTTGATGTTTTAGGTGGAGTGCTGGATGGATCCCCTCAGTATTCCTGATAACCCCTTACTTCCCCCCCCCTCCCCTTGCCCTTTTCCCTTCCTGGTCCTTTCCCATTTTTTTATTATTTTATCCCCCCTCCCTTCCCTACCCTGCAACCCTCCCATTTCCCCCTGCCTGCCCCGTTCCCCTTTTGGATAACCCTACAGGTTTATATTGTCCAGAATGGTTGGTATAACATCCTCCATTCACCCTATATGTCCCTCTTGTTATGCCCATTTTTATGTGCATTTTTAATCACAATCACATAGACTATTACACGTTTAATCTTAAGCCAGTTTACTATCCTGGCCTGGTGCACCTATTTAATTAATGTCAATGTCAAGATTATTGCCATTTTTGTATTAATTTGCACAAGTAGAATCTATTGCCACAACACTGTTTTTCACTATGCAGTGCAGTTAGGCCTTTCGCCACAAGATGGCGCCAATGCATGATCAGGAGGCCGTTCAGTGCAATAGCACAGGCAGCCACCTAATACAGCGTGGTCTGCATGAGCCTCCGTCTGCATCCTAGGTCACGTGTACTCCTGGTTGGAGCTGGAGCGCAGATGCGCTCCAGAGCGTGATAGGCAAGAGAGAAACACAATGGGCGGTTCTAGACGGCGGAAGTCCGCCTCCTGCCGCAAGATGGCTTATTTTAGCCCGGCCAAACAGCACACCACTCATAGCCTCCGTAGAAGCGCGTACCCAGCGCGAAACGGCCGTAAGGCTTCCCTGGCCCAGCACCCACCATCACCGCACGGCCTCTTCACATGGTATGTCCATTTTTGATACTCTGTATTATATGACGTGTCACCACCTTTGGAATAAATGAAAAGCTACAGCAAGTGCCGACTTATCTTCTTTGTCCTCACTACGCCATTCCTACACATATCCAAGCCTGAGCACGCTGTCCATACCAAAGGGTAAGAAGGCTGTGCCTCCTGCCACCTCCCTCCTGCATGCAGAGAGAGTTGTAGTGCCGACTCCTTACCTTTTTTCCCTGTCTGCATTTTTCCCCAAACCTGTATAATACACTTTGTAAACATTACAAAGTGTATTATACACTTTGTATGCGGCGATCGTGGGGTTAACATCCCGCCGGCGCTTCCGTATGGCCGGCGGGATGTTGTGGCGAGTGAGCGGAGACAGGCGCCGGCGGAGGATCGCGTCACGGATGACGCGATCACTCCGCCCATGCCCCTACAAGGACCGCCGCCATTTGTCAATACGGCGGTCCTTGGTGGGTCCACTTCCCGGCCGCCAATTGTCTATACGGCGGTTGGGAAGTGGTTAAGGTTCATACACGCGTATGAAAAATCTAGCCGGTCGGTTAAATTGCAGAGCTGACACTGTACAGTTGTGTCGCTAGCCTGCTGGCTAGTGATGTGTTCTGTTGCAATGCGGGGAGTGGAGGACGGCCGACGATGCAGTGCAGGTGTAACGTCATACAGCGGATGAAGTGAGTGAGGAGACCAAAGCGTTTGGCCGGCAATCTGCCTGGCTGATTGCTGGCCAAGGCATAGGGGGCCACTGTACACACTCTAGATTCTCTGCAGAGGCTGTTATCGGCCGCCTTTCCTGATTTCTATCTAGTGTGTGTACGCTGCTTTATAGATTGCCATTCGATGTGGCAAAACAATTGATTCCTCTTTGATTCCAATTTCAGAAATTCCCATACTGTACATCGATTTTCAATAGTCTGGCAGGGAATCTATTTAAAATCAATCAAACTGCAGCATTGCAGTGCAACACTATGGCCTATCGATCAACCTACCGCTCCTGCCCCAGCCATGATCAACCTAGATCATGTCTAATTGATCATTTTGATTGATTTTTGGTTAAAATAGATTGAAATTCAATCGATCTGACATTTTGGAGAACCAATTCCCAGCAGATGAATCATATCTGCAGGGAATCTAATGGAAATTGATGGGTGTATAGGAACTACTTATTACCTTATTATGCTGAGTGTAGTGTTTGTGTATTTCATCATTGGAGAAAGGGGTGACGGGGGGCTGATTGTCTGCTTAAAAGAGATATATTTAGACTCTGAGGAAAAGGGAACTTTCTACTACTGTCTCTAGTTTCTTTTTGCTTTTTCCAACAAAATGTAAAAAATCTCAAAAGGGTAAATTTCTTACTAATCTAAGACCATAAATGTAGTATTGTGTCAGCATAAAGACTGAACATTTCAGCAGAAAGACAAGACGGAAGTTTCCTTTGTTCCCACTAAGTAATATTTTCTACATTAAAGTAAACATTGTAGGGACCCCACTGCCCATGATAATGGTCAGATACCAAGACTATACAAACAACAAGTATATAACAACAACAATATAGAACAACAATATATAACAAGTATATATACTGTATATAACAATTTAACAATAACAATATTGTTATTAATAAATATATATATATATATATATATATATATATATATATATATATATATATATATATATATATATACAGTATATATATATATAAAACAATATATAATAAGTATATAACAATATACAACAGCACCTCCAGCAGCAGCCATTACACTCCTTGGGACAACAATCCACTGTCAGATCAAATCTGATAGTGGATTGGAAAGACTTGAAGTGAATCTGAACAAAACACTAGAAGCTTCCCCAATTCTCCAAAACCTCCTCCACTGCTGCCGAGATCCCTATTCTTGTTCAGGGCCACGCTCCCCTCCCTGTACAAGCATGGCCTTACTGCGCAGACACCAGGAGGATGTGCAGTAGCATGGAGCCACTCGTGCATGGACAAAAGAGGCATGCATAAGTGGCTCCATGCTATTGTGAAGGTGTGGGACACACATTGCATCTGTGCAATGCGGCCGCGCTTGTATGGAGAGGGAAGTGTACATGTGAGCATTATTCAATATTAACACACATTTTAGGTTTTTTTTCAGGAAAATCTAGGTTTTCTCTGGATAATATTGTTTTTCCCCCAAAATGATTTTATTTTATAGCCATTCATGACAAAAATTAGGCGTAACCCTTAATAATTTTCACATGGTAAGTCCCACAATTACAAAAATATATTCTTGGGCCCTTCCCAGTTACAATGATACCACATATTGTATGTTTTTTTTTCATTAATAGCTGGGTATGTGGTGGAATATTATCCCTAGGCTGCTCGTCTGTAGTGATCAGATATGATTGCTCGGATGACAGTTCAGTGGCCCCAGGTGCTGTAAAGATGCATCACTAGGCAAAGCAGAGCAATGCATTTGTAGAGCACTGGGGCCCTGAATCATTGATCTAGCAATCACCTTCGATCGCTATAGGCGGCAGTCAATTAAAGCTGTATAAAAAGGTATAGGTATTACAGGAGTTAACCAAGGGTCGGTAGGCTCAGTAGGGGTTAAAACTTAACTACCCCCCCTCCCCCCCCCCCCCCCCCCCCCCCCCAGAAGAAAAACACTTTATTTTTTATTGTGATCGTGTCACTTTAACTTTCTTACTTTTTTTTAGCTTGTAAAACTCTTTTTTCCCCCCCTAATGTTTAATGAATGATTGTTGCTATTTGCTATAGCACTGGTAATTCCAGTGACGAAATTAACACAAATAAAATGTGTAGCAAATACCAAGACACAAAAGGGTGAGAGAGCCCTGCCCCTGCGGGATGACAATCTAAAGGCGAGTTTACAATCTAATGCAGCTGTTACATCACACTGCAATGCCGCACTGTGAATGTAGCCTAAAGGTGCGTACACACGCACTACCAGCGGCAACGACAGGTCTGCCGGACCCTCCCGCTGGGCAGTCTTTTAGCCGACAGTAGTGCGTGTGTACACGCTGTCGGCGGACTGATAAGGCTGTTCCTGAACGATCCGCTCAGAAACAGCCTTATCACTCCGCCAACAGCGCGTACACACGCACTACTGTCGGCTAAAAGACTGCCCAGCGGGAGTGTCTGGCAGACCCGTCGTTGCTGTTAGTAGTGCGTGTGTACGCACCTTTAGCCACTCACCTTGGGCCTGTGTTTGTTTATTTTAAACTGTATCTCCATAGTGGTGGTTTATTTTTCCCATTGTTTAGTCACAGTGAGTTGAGGCAAACAGAGTGGCGTAACTAAAACTTTTGATTAGAGAAAAAAATCACAATTAAAGCGGTATTAAACTCGGACATAATTTTCAATAAAAATGTGTTTTCCTACTTTTTACATCCCACACAGTTATCATATTAGCTTTTGTGCATGGATATTATTATTCATTTAGAAATTACAAGTTCCCAAAGTACAGTTTTATTTGCTCTGAAAGCCGCCACTGCATTTTATTCATAACTGATGTATTTATATTGTAAGGTACCCAGTAATGATTTCTGAGCAGCTGTCTGTGTTTTGGACACATTAGAAGACGTTTCTGCACGCAGTCAGGGAATGTTTACATTCCTCTCTGCTACAATTAAGTAAACACAAAATAATGTCCTGTGTTTTAACCCTTTGAATGCTGTTCTGCTAACAAAAATGTGGTAGTATATTATATGCTGTAAATAATCTTTTAGAGCAAAGAAGAAATGCTGGGTTTTATACCACTTTAAGTGTGAAACCTTATTTGACCCCGGCCACATCCTTTTTTCAATCAATCTGGGATTGACCTCAGATAGCTGCTTTCTGGAAGAAATTGGTTCAGTTCTAGCACAACAACATGGGTTGCCCCGTAAAACTAGACACATCATTATGTCTTTTGGGGCTAATAAAGGTTTTGATATGTTTTTGAATTTCTTTGTCAGTTATGTCACAAACTTTATTTCATGCCACACAGGAAGTCACAATGAAATGGCTATCCACAGATTCTCCTACATATCAAAGCTGGAAGGCTAAAATAGACCATATTATCCCTTACAAGAAACTTATACATGCCCACAAGAAATCTGTGACTAATTTCACTTGATATGGGATAAATGGATACAAAGATTACGGTTAAAATGTGGTTCCTCCCATTGCAAATACTTACCTGATATTATGCTTGTACATCTTTTGTGTGAGACCTCTTAAGGGTGACAATGCTGAAGTATTCTCCTACTCACCTGACCATGTCTTGCTACTTTTTGCCTCCTATAGCAGTCCTTTTGTACTTGTTGTAATAAATAGATATCTGCTATTACCAGCAGTGTTGTAAGATTAGTCCTTGATTATATCAATAAACTTTTTCTTGGTTAAAAAAAAAGTGAAACTTTATTAAAATGTTAAACATTTAATGTGCAATATTTTTGTATGTTTTTCTAAGCTAATAGGACTTGTAAAAGCAACTAGTAAACCAAAGATCTCACTTAACCATGTGGTTGCAGGCTGGATAGTCAGTTACAGATGCTGGTAAAAGTGGGAAGTGGCAGCAGAGTAAGCAAAACATTTACGATCATAGAGAAATGTGTGGGTCGTCCAAAAGGACGTTAATTTGATCAATGCCCCCTTCTTCTTTGTTTACTACTATAAGCCGATAGGAAATAAATTCAGTGCACCATGTTCAAAATGCCAGCTCAGTTTCAAAGAAACTCATTATTATTTAGTATATATATAGTGCTGACATCTTCCGCAGCCCTGTACAGAGTATAATATCTTGCCACTTAACTGTCCCTCAGAGCAGCTCACAATCTAATCTCTACCATAGTCATATGTATATGTACTGTATGTATTATGTAGGATGTGGATGGAAACCGGAGTGCCCAGCGCAAACCCACACAGATGCAGGGAGAACATGCAAACTCTGTGCAGATAGCTCGAATCCTAGCTAGGATAAGACAAGTTGAGAGCGCTATCCACTACGCCACCGTGTCATCTCAGTCTTGGGGTTATATGTAGTCCTGATTAAGTGAAGCTGAAGCATACGTTTTAAAATACTGTATTCACTTCACTGGCAAATATGAATGCTTTCTAGGTCTGCCTAAGAAGTTACTTTCAAACATAATAATTTTAAGCACTAAAATGAAGAAACCATTATGCGCTAAGTGAAGTAACCTGTAACAAGCTTTCATCTTATAACTGACTGTATTTAGATTGCAGACTGGCTGTTAGGGGTCACTGCCCTTACCTTGTATTCACCGCCTTTCTGAATCTTTTATTGAATAAGCCAGTTTCTTTGTGAGCAATAAAAGCATATCATCTATAACCTTTACCTCAGTAAACAGAGAATTTTTCTCAGAGTTAGTGAACTATGTGTGGGAGGGAATTATGTCCCGCAGTGAATATCTCTGCCCGGCTTACTGCCTCTGTACAGTTTCATTCCTGGTATCTGTGGAAGGTTCAGAGTGATCTATAAGCTGGGTAAACACAGTACAATTTTCCATCAGATCGACAGATCTATTAGATCATTTCCAACCGGTCCAAGCGGATTGTGATCGATTATGGGTACTTAACCACTTGCCGACCGCACGCTTATACCGTGCGTCGGCAAAGTGGCAGCTGCAGGACCAGCGACGCAGTACTGCGTCGCCAGCTGCAGGCTGATTAATCAGGAAGCAGCCGCTCGCGCGAGCGGCTGCTTCCTGTCAATTCACGGCGGGGGGGCTCCGTGAATAGCCTGCGGGCCGCCGATGGCGGCTCGCAGGCTAAATGTAAACACAAGCGGAAATAATCCGCTTTGTTTACATTGTACGGCGCTGCTGCGTAGCAGCGCCGTAAGGCAGACCGGCGATCCCCGGCCAATCAGCGGCCGGGGATCGCCTCCATGTGACAGGGGACGTCCTGTCACTGGCTGCACAGGACGGATAACGTCCTGTGCAGCCCGGATCACCGGGAGGGAGAGGTAGGAGAGGGAGGGGGGTGAATGTCGCCGCGGAGGGGGGCTTTGAGGTGCCCCCCCCCCCCCCGCAACTAGCCTGCACGCAGGAGCGATCAGACCCCCCCTGCACATCATCCCCATAGGGGGGGAAAAAGGGGGGCGATCTGATCGCTCTGCGTGCACCCTGATCTGTGCTGGGGGCTGCAGAGCCCACCCAGCACAGATCACAACAAACAGCGCTGGTCCTTAAGGGGGGGTAAAGGGGGGGTCCTCAAGTGGTTAAAGGGTACTTAAAGAAACTTAAAGGCAGTGCAGAAACTATGGAAAGATGCATATCATTTTAAAGCTATCTTTCTCCTCTTTCCAATGATATATAAACCGCCGCCCTACGCCTTTTAGTTTTCGCTATTTTCGCGATTGAAATTGCCACGACTGCGATTTCAATCGCGAAAATAAAGAAAACTAAAAGGCGTAGAGCGACGATTTAGGTGTCGCCAGAAAGAGGAAAAAGAGAGCTTTAAAATGATATCCATCTTTCCATAGTTACTTGTATTACACAGGACGACACTTTCCCCAGTGTCAGCAGCTCCATTCAGCAGAAAAAGACGGCCTGTGTAATACAATGTAACTATGGAAAGATGGATATCATTTTAAAGCTCTCTTTCTCCTCTTTCTGGCGACACCTAAATAGTTGCCCTACGCATTTTAGTTTTCTTTATTTTCGCGATTGAAATCGCGGCTGCGGCAATTTCAATCGCGAAAATAGCGAAAACTAAAAGGCGTAGGGCAGCGGTTTATATATCATTGGAAAGAGGAGAAAGAGAGCTTTAAAATGATATGCATCTTTCCATAGTTTCTGCACTGCTCGGAGTCCCTTTAACACAAAATCGATCGCAAAATTGTTCGGAAACAATTTAGACATCTACACTCGATGCAATTTCTTATCAGATCACCAGTTGATCTGATGGAGAATTGTACTGTGAATATAAGGCATAGCAGGTGAATCTGGGGTTAAGGAACAGATTTATGAGTACTGCTTATGCAGGCTTATCTTGATTGCAAAGAGCCACTGTTTTTTTTTTCTGGTTAGCAGCCTGTTTATTCTTTTAAGAAAAGAGAACACATTTGTACTCACCATATTGCAGAATAGGATAGTTGGCTAGTGCAACTGTATTCTAGTAGTTCTGTGCATGAAATGTAGCAGGTAAAGCCAAGATTATTCCTCCAAATGTACTTATGTTATTGTTGTGGGCTACAGGAACCTTTTTGTTTACTGTTGTACATAATATTCCTATGTGCGCATTGAGACTCTTTCAGTGTCCCCATTGGTTTTGAGTTGTACAAGATTTTAGGTTTGCAGTAAAGATAGTGAATGAACAATGGTCTCACTCAATCTCAGACTCCTCACACAGCACAACAAGCTGCTTTTCCCCATTGATGACCTCTTCACTTCACTCTCTCGCTTCTCCTCCTACTCTGACTGCATGCTGTGTGTGTAAACACAGTACAAACATGCTGTCCCTGTAATCTCTGTGCTTGATGCAAATATTTAGCCTTGCTTCATGAGAGAACCGGCCCTGCTGTCCCTCTGAGGAGCTCACAATCTAATCCCTACTATAGTCATATTTCTATGTATGTATCATGTAGTGTATGTATCTTAGTCTAGGGCCAATAAACTTTTCTGTATGTTTTTTTTGGGGGGGGGTGGGGGGGGGGGGAGATGTGGGAGGTAATCGAGTGCCAGGAGGAAAAAAATGCAGACCCATGGAGAACATACAAACTCTGTGCAGAGAGTGCCCTGCTCTGAAAATTAGATTGCTGCGGTAATTTTAGACTAATCACAAGACTCGGATACTACCAAGGTAGTGGCTGGATGGTGTGATGGTTAAGGGCTCTGACACAGGAGACCAGGGTTCGAATCTCGGCTCTGCCTGTTCAGTAAGCCAGCACCTATTCAGCAGGGGATCTTAGGCAAATCTCCCTAACATTGCTACTGCCTATAGAGCACGTCCTAGTGACTGCAGCTCTGGCACTTTGAGTCCACCAGGAGAAAAGTGCAATATAAATGTTATTTGTCCTGTCTATTTGTCTAGTATTCCTGAGTCTGGAGATTGGCCTAACATTTCTGTGGTATTCTGATTACTGCATTAAGATTCTGCATCCTCTGATTTGTCCAATACTTCCAAGTCAAGTTTGGACAATCAGAGAATACAAAAAAAGGGACTCCTCGGAAATCAGAAAATCAGAAATCTGCAGAATCGATAATCGGCAATGGTGGAAATCCGAATTTCCGCAGAATCAAAAATCAACATTTCCGACTATCCCTGAGGGTCACTTACAAAGTTTCTGCTCAGTGCCAATGCATTTTGGCATCAAGTCTATCCAAAATTAAATTAAAGGTCTGCTAAGGTAATAAGCATAATTCCTACAAGCCATAACAGGGGTCTGTAACTACATGGCATGGCCGACTTTTTTTTCCTACACTATTTAAAGCAAGTCTATCGTGCCAAGAAAGGTTAGACAAATATATACTGGCACACCTGCCAACTTGGTGGGTGGTAAGTAATTAGCATAGACATTCCTCTACTACAATCAGTTGTTGCTAGCCACCTTTTCCCTGTCTTGTGTCTGTTCCTCTGGCTCTTCCCAACAGGAAAACCCCACAATTACAGACCAACACAAAGCACACAGTATGATTCCATTTATACTTCATTTGAGAGTTTAACTCACAAACTGCAATCTGATTCATTTCTCAGTGACATACCGGTACTTGTTTACATCATAAAAGAGTACAGAAAACTTAATTTGCTTAAAAATGGGGCTTTCCAAAATACTAGCAGGAACTAACTGAAATAAACCATTCAGAATGCAGAGGGATATTCCTGAATGGCTCAGTCAGTAAATGCCTGAATGCTTATGAAACACAACTCATACTACATTAACCACTTATTTAACCAGTATAGTATATCTACGTCCTCTGTGGCTTATCCAAGCCATGAGGATGTAGATAAACGATCTGCCCTGGTGGCTTCCTGTGCACAATCAGACACACTCCCGTGTGCACTTTAAGCTGCATCACTAAGTCTAATGGTAGCCACTAATGATCCAATCTTTTTAATCCAATCTTACCAAATCTATGTAGCATAAATTGAGTGAATATAGTGAATGGATACTTCAAGCAGTTACCTTATATTACATAGAAATTGTAAGATTGGATGAAAAAGATTGGATCATTGGTGGCCACCTTAAAGAGGATCTGTAACATCAAAAGATCCTCTGGGGGGTACTCACCTCGGGTGGGGGAAGCCTCCGGATCCTAATGAGGCTTCCCACGCCGTCCTCTGGCCCACGGGGGTCTCGCTGCAGCCCTCCGTACAAGATGACGTCATTATTTACCTTCCCGGCTCCTGCGCAGGCGCTCTGATGGCTGTCGGCTCCGAACTACATGGAAATACCCGATCGCCGTCGGGTCTGCTCTACTGCGCAGGCGCAAGTTTCCGGCGCCTGCGCAGTAGAGCGGACCTGACAGAGATCGGGTATTTCCATGTAGTTCGGAACGGAAAGCAGCCACAGCGCCCCCGCTGGAGCCTGCAAAGGTAAATATTGAACTGACAGTCGGCTCTGACGCCGGCTGTTCGGAGGGCTGCAGCGAGACCCCCGTGGGACAGAGGACGGCGTGGGAAGCCTCATTAGGATCCGGAGGCTTCCCCCACCCGAGGTGAGTACCCCCCAGGGGATCTTTTTGACGTTACAGAGTCTCTTTAAGGGAAAATAAGTCCCTTTAACCAATCAGTGACCCCCCATAGATGAACGATCACTGCTGCAGCAAACAGTGGTGATCCTTCATCTCTCCCCCTCCGTGCAGAGATCTGTTAAAAAAGCTTGTGCAGCAAGCCTGGCTCACCTTTCTATACATAAGTACATGGGGGGGGGGGGGGGTTGACCTAATACCAGGGGCACATCTGACTATATACTGGGGGAGGGAGCTAATTCCAGGGGCACATCTGGCTATCTATACTGGGAGAGCCTAATACCAGGGGACACATCTGGCTATACTAGGGGGGCTGATATTGGGGGACACATCTGGCTATACTGGGATGGTTGATACTGCAGACACATCTGGCTATCTAACCGGGGGGTGGGGGGGGGGCTATTACTGGTGGCATGTTTTTTTTTTACTGTAGCAATTTTTATTTTTAAACTGGAATTGGTAAAACTGACAAATAATGCATTTCCTCCCCACCCCCCCTTTTTTTCTCATTAAAATCTGTAAAAAACAACATTTTTCATGGGACAAAATACCCCCCAAGAAAAGTCTAATTTGTCCTGAAAAAACAATATCTAGATCATTTAGGTGTCATAAGTAGGGATAAAGTTATGGCTGATTAAATAGGGACATAGCTAAATTGTCAAAACTGCTCTGGTCCATAAGGGGAAAACAAGGTCTGGAAGCGAAGTGGTTAAAGAAGAGCCTCAGACTAGAATCTTTAGATTATCATTTTAAGCACCTTTTACACTTGCCTTGCAAACCTGCGTTGCATTACCCTGTTTTACTGCAGGATAATCCAACAGCAATGCAAGTCAATGGGGCCTAGCACACTTACTGTGTCACATTGGGTCGGAAGTGCCCAATCTGCTGCCGAGCCACCATGAAGCATTACTGGTGGACTTCCTCAGCGAAGCAGCTGCAGTAGAAGTAATATGTCAATGGGTAAACCAGGAAATTAAAACAAGTTGATGGTAGCCATGTGGTGTACATGCACGAAACAATGAGAATACAACGGGGAAAATTAGGAATCCCAGTGACATACTTCCCGTCCAGCAGTGAATACATCACTGGACGAGGGGCATGCAGGGGTAGGGCCGCAAGGTCATATGACTGATTTTTGTACCTTGCGGTGCAATGCAACGGGGGGCGACATCACACCACAAATGAATAGGCCAGGTGTAAAACCGGCCTTAAAGCTGAATTCCACAAGTGTAGCAATCTAGTTGCAATGAACCTCTGCAGGCTACAGTGATATAAGCCACTTATATAATTAAAGTCTAAACATACATATATCCAGGCACATCGCCTCTAGTTAGGACATTAAATAAATTATTAGGGAAAGGGAGGTGCTGAAGTGGGTGTGGCTAGAAAACAGCAAAATCTATTAACCCTTCGCACACTCACATGCAAATGTTCAAACAATTGCATTCACAGATTCACTCATCCAGGCACAACTGTTATCCCTACAGCTAAATTAAAAGCCAGGGTTTTAGTTCACAGAAGAATGCATTCTTATGCTTAATCACCTATACTGCGCAGAAGTACCCAGGTAAACATAGGTGTCCTAACTCTGGCCCTGTAACATGCATAGTGCAGACATGCAAACACATTCATTGCATCAAACCTATCAATGGATTAGGAGCACACATCCTAACTTCCTCTCCTGGGAAAGACAGTGCATCTTACCAATCGCACAAGGGAGCTAATGTTATGATTAAGCATAAGAATGCATTCTTCTGTGAACTAAAACCCTGGCTTTTAATTTAGCTGTAGGGATAACAGTTGTGCCTGGATGAGTGAATCTGTGAATGCAATTGTTTGAACATTTGCATGTGAGTGTGCGAAGGGTTAATAGATTTTGCTGTTTTCTAGCCACACCCACTTCAGCACCTCCCTTTCCCTAATAATTTATTTAATGTCCTAACTAGAGGCGATGTGCCTGGATATATGTATGTT